>NC_143400.1:89513173-89818887 GCF_052110815.1 Crocodylus siamensis | reverse complement strand
GAACAAGGTGCAATGGTCTCAGGTTGCAGCAAGGGAAGTTTTGGTTAAATAAAAGGAAAAACTCTCTCATTAGGAGGGTGGTAAAGCACTGGAACAGGCTACCCAGAGCGGTGGTGGAATCTCCATCCTTGGAGGCTTTTAAGACCCAGCTGGACAATGCCTTGGCTGGGATTATATGGTTGGGGCTGGTCTGGCTTTGAACAGGGCTTCCTGGGGTCCCTTCCACCCTAATTTTCTATGATAGGATCTGATTATTTTCACAGTAAAATATGTTGTTCTTAGGTGCCTTTGATGCAAATGTACTCAGGAAAATGAAGGAGGCGGACAGCAACACTGTCATAATGAAGTAAATGAACCTTGGGGCATAGAAAAGAAGGGGAGATTTGGAGGGGGCTTACTAGTTACTGATTGTTTCCCTATGATAATTTCACCCATCTCTGAAGGCACTCTGAATAAGACACATATAAGGATGAATTAGTGTATTGCCCCAAGCCATGCTGTTATGTAACAGGACTTGTTCATAGACAAGTATGAAATCTCTTTACCCAGACAGCAATACCTCCTGGGCAGTCAGACTCTTGTAGATGGCTACTCTGAAAGAACATGATACTGGTAAAGACACTAGGCTTCTGTAGCAAAATGAAAGTGGAACAGCCTGTTTTTTGGATATTTGGTTGTCAATTTGCAATCAGTTTAATCAGTCTATTACTGACTGTGTATTGCATTATTTTAGATATGCCTTGGTAAGCCAAATCCTCCAAACCCCATGTTTCCAAATGCTGGTACCCATATTGTGTCTGCAAATATGCATGCTAATGTTTCACTGTATACACACACACACACACACACCAGTGCGAGCTTCATGGGAATCATGGGACTTTTCCTTTTATGAATGCAGTCTGAGCCATTACCATTGATCATTTGCATACCTCCTACCCAAGAAACCAGCATGTGGACATTCTTCTTTAAAAAGTAGATGCAAAAACTTTCACATGGTACAGATCCATGCGTAGTACATGACCAGACTCGCTGCTTTCTCACGCATGTGATACCAGAATAATCACTCGGGATGTTCAATTCCAAAACGGTGCTATCATCTGAGCTAAAGATCTGCCTTAGCCAGCCATGCTGTTGGCCCAGCCACAAGAAGGCAACACCCAAAGCACACCTATGCAGCCTGTAACTTGACTGCTATATATTCTTCTAATTGTGTGCGATACTGAAAATCTACCGCTTCTTGGTCACAAGAACAGAGTTTCTCTGTGTGCTTCCTGAGTTACAGCTCTACAGTTTTTGTTTAGAAAGGAGTTACGGAAACAGTAAGCAACAATTTCAAGTCACATTTTAGCTTCAGTCCCCTCTGACATTCACTGGCAAGCGCCCCTGCTGTGTTCAGGCAGTTCTGCAAATGCAGCATAAAAGCTTTCATACTTCCTGTCACTAACTATTGAGATGCTGTGGGATCACTTTTTCCAAATGGAAACTAAGTGGCCAGATTACATCTACCTGTCCAGGGATATATTAACCAAGAAGCCTACAGGGCTTGGCCCATGAGCATGGCCCCAGGGGCATACTGGATGATTTTATTTTTGATTGCTATTTCAGTAGGAAAAAAATTGCTAACCCTTTCATTTCCAATTTGTGCTAAATACAAAGCTTCCTCAAAGTGGGAGGAATCATGGATACTAAGAAGCCAGAAGACTGTAGGATAGCGCTAGAAAAGCCACGAGGATGGAAGTTCAGGGACATGAAGCAAAGACTCGAGGGAAGGGGAAGACAACCCAGAGAAAGAGAAATATGCCAGCCCTCTTTGGAAGAAATGCTGCAGCGGTGTGACACTGTGCACAGTAAAGATGTGGACCAGCCTGCAGGGACGGGGAAGAACGGAGAGGCATGCCTTGTTGGCGGGGTCCAATAATTAGAGACACAGAGCTGGCTCTTTGACAAGAAAGCTTTCCTGCTTGGAACCTTTTAGTCTCCAATATAGTCTTTACATGGCAGAAAAACAACAGGCCAAGTCTAGACCCAATACCAAGGGAAATAACGCTCTTAACTTCGAGTTGCAACAGCTTACTGCAAATCTGAACCTGGCTCAATGCTACCGCATTACGGGAGCCCAGCAATAGAGACAGTTCTCTGCTTAGCGGAGAGGTGTCTGGGGACAGGGAGCTTCGTATGTTAACGACACCGGGAAGCACTGAGCTAAATCCTGCCCTTTTGCACCTGTACCACCCTTTTAGAGGAATTTGGGTTACAAGAGTGTAAATTTGCTGCATCACACTCTGCATTCACAAATCTCGACTGCTGTCCTGGCGTGTCAGAACAGAAACCTAGCCTGGCTACCGAACGTTTTTAGGCCAAATTCTGCTGTCAGCTACAGGTGCTGAAACCAATGGTCTTCACTCTTGACATCTGGCTGAATGAAGGCCCCCAACACAGGCAAGCAGCACTTAGGTTAAGATCCCTCCAAAAGGTTTGCTCTCAAGGGAGGGAAGCTCAGCTGGACTGTGGAAGGGCTTCCACAACATGTAGCCAGGCACTGAAGGGCAAATTCACCATTGATTCACTACTGAATTAAATAGGATCAAGATGTGGTTCTTAACACTGGCATAAACTGAGAGCCTCAGTGGATTTCTGCTGTGGGGTGAATTTCACCTATAATGAACTTTTCTACATGTGTGACTACATAAAATCTGCTTCTTTTTTTTTTAAATAACTAAAACACTTACATATATATTTATTTGTGCTTTCCACTCAAAAATGCTCCAGGCTAACAGGATTCCATGGAGCTAAGAATACATATTCTTGCATTGTTATATGCAGAACATTGCCTATCCGTGTCAACGTAGTAACAACATAGTTATTTTAGCTGATAAATCCCTATGGGGACACTACCTATATGGATGAGTGATTTTTAGTAGGTGTGCAAGCCAAAGAGCACCACGGTTTATGTTAACAGGTGTAACTGGAGCAGCCATCCTCAGAACAGCTGCTCTTTGTAAGCTCCAACCAGAACTTCAAAGCTACAGCTGAACTCAAGGATTTTTATTTTGCAGGAGGAATTCAAATGTGCAGAGATTGTGCCAGCTAGTTTTCAAAGAAAATATGAAAATTTGTCCCTGGACTGAAAAATTAATGCCACCCAGATCCTATTTAATGTTTCTGTTTCCCACCCCTCCCAGCCACCTGGGGAGACGATCTGAAATTGCCCATTAGAAATCCATCATCTTATGTAAAAATCTCACAGTCAGCAAGAACTAAGGTTTTTGGTAACAACTCTAGTCACATTAGCAAGAGAGTCAAATTGGCTGGGTGGGCTCCACGTGAGATATATTGCCTTGTCATTACCACTAAATAGCAGTGGCAAGTGAGAAAGGATTGCAGGGGCCAAGGCCAGCACCACTGTTTTCCCCGGTAGGTTATGATTGATACTACAGCACATTCCTAGTGTCCTTTGGGGGAATCCATAGGGGTTTTGGAGCTGCTCCTTGCTTTGAGGGCTTTAAAACACCGACGGTGCCACCACACGGTCTGTGAGACAACGGACTATAAACTGCAGCCAGAAGCGGTAGGAGGCACAGAACAGGAACTACCAGCTTTCGTGAAACTACTACAGTTCAGTCCCACAGAGATGGATTACATGACCTGACACATAGGCTCACTGCTACCTTTCTTCTGCTTGCTACCTGCAGCCACATCACTTGTTTTGGCACATACTCCCACTGCAAATATAAAAACAAGAAGGATTTGAGGATGTGTGACCCAAGTTGGAGTCCCATGCAAAGCTGGAGGTCTGAAGGAGCGAGTGCATATGTTACTTCCTTTTATTATCCTGTCCTCTCCTGGTGCTTTTAGGGTATAGACAAATCAATAAATTACAGCTAGTTAAAAAGGGGAAAACTAATCTGTGACACATTAAGCCTCTGTCACTGCTGGGTAAATTATCATGTTTCTGTGCTCACTTATCCCAGTAAAAGCATGCACATGGACAGTTACCACGTGGAGTTGACGTGCATAAAATGTCACTGTGATCACTTAGCTTGTCCACAGACTTATTAAAATAAAAACAAAAATTTGAGGTTGAACAAAATGTTTTGTCTGATACAACATGAAATATTAGTTCTCTCTTAACAGGTAAAAAGATGTGAAAGGGAAATCAAGCTAATTTCAAATCTAAACCCTTCAAACCAAATAGTCAAAATGTTTCAAATTCTCTAAATTTCACACATTTCTTCTCAGCAGAAACTACTCATTGAGTCCAATGATAGGTTCAGTTGCTCTGTTTTTAAGGCAGGGAGGTGGAGGAGCAGACAGACTATTTTAAAAAGTATTCAGTTCTACCTGGGGTCCGTTATAAGAGTGCTCTATAAATGAGTTGGATTTAGGCCAATGGATAACAACAGATAAGCCTCTGATAGAGGATTCCCAGGACTATGTAGTGTAGTCACTGATTCTGTAGGACCAACAGAACTCGTTGAGTCAAGCACGTGGCTTCTTCAATACAACACTTCATAGGGATCTTTTACGGGTGGCCATGAAAGCAAGCCTGCTCAAAATACCCATTGAATTCAATGAGAGACTTTCTATCGGCTTCACTGGACTCTGTGCTCTGAGAGCCAGCTGCAAATATGCTTCTCCTGAAGTCTGGGTCTAATCTCCCTTTGACTTTCATGGGGCATGATTACAACCTACAGGTGAAAGGCATGTCAAACTGGAGTTCAAGATGATCTGGCATCTAAATAAGAAAGCCCTGAACACAGTTCTAGAGGGAAAGAGCAAACCTGGAAGCAGAGAGAGGCAAAACCTGAGCAGCTACAAAAAAGAGATGAAGTCACGGGCAGTGACAATGCATCTTAAGCCCTGAACTTCAGAAAGAGAGCTGTTGTCAGCATCCAACAATCACGTAAATGAGTAAGCGTGATTGTTTATGGTCTGAGATGTGAAACAGCAATTATGAAGCCCTTCCTGGTCCTATTGATATCACCCAGAGCAGGGAAAAACTCTTTAGTAAAAGACGACGATGGCTTTCAACCCTCCAAAATTATGTCAGAGAGGGAGGGAGAAGCTCCCTTATTATCCACTGCACAGGCCCCTGAAAGAGCGCAGCTACATTTATGAATTAAATAACTTAACTGAGCTGTAATTTCAAAACAGCTTTCTAAATAGGTCTTGCATCATACGAGCTGTCAGAGTCAGTGTAGAAAGAGAGCCCTGTAAGATATAGCAAATAAATAATGGATGCCCTGCATGGAAGACAGTGCTTCTCCTCTTCCCAGTCCTGGCCAAATGCACAAAAGCAAACCGATAGGACCCAAAGACCATAACGATTTTGGCTCTCAGGGGAGCATGTTAAATGATGAAATCACGTTTTCCTCCTCCAAACAATATTTCGGGAAGGATATTTACTTTGCATGTCTAAATAACACTTTTTTATTGTTCTATTTTAACAGCACTTTTCCTCAGATCACCGCAAAAGAGGTTTCCATAGAAACCCAAGAAGAAAAGCAAAGGGAAACATAATTTTGCTCATTTTATATTGACCTTAAATTCTGAACCAACAGCATACCTTCCGTAGCCATTTTTATCCATCAAGACATCTGGGAACAAGAGTCAGGTAAAATAGTTTTGCCTTTTCAAATGTCTGGCGGTTGCTGAGCAGAGCGTTTGGAATTGGACGCATCGCTTTCCCTGGCTGGGGAGCTGCGAACATGAAACCGTGTTTAAGCTGCGGTAATGAGCTCCATCGTCTGATGATCTGTTGAGGTCCCTTCCGACCCTAGCACCTGTGAATATGTGAAAGAAAAGGATTGGGAAGGAAGCTGCCTTAACTGTCATGGCCTTTTTTCGTCCCTTGGGGTGTTAATAGAGGGTTCTGCATGTAAAAAAGCCTTACAGAAATTCCTAAATAATAATTCCTCCAATTACCCAAGCTCTCTGTGCCTGCGATTGCCATTGCCCCCCCCGCTTTACCTCTGGTAGGTTCGGGTTCTGTGGCCGATAGTGGGACATGGTTGATCGTGTAGTTTTAGTAATAGGTTAGACAGTGGATTAGTAGGGGATGGCTTGGATATGGATGATCTTGCCACAGGCAAGGGATTGGACTAGATGACCTTGAGCGGTCCCTTTGGGCCCTACTTGTTTATGATGCTCGGATCCAGCACATAAGGGCCTAATCCTGAAATTATTTACACGGGCCTGCCTCCACGGTGTTGCCTCACAGAAAAATGACATAGGTAAAAGCTTGTAGGATCCAAGCCCTCATTTCTTTCATGCCTCATTCTAGCAAATGCCTCGTTTTGCTAGTTGCTAAAAGCAATGGGAATAGGGGTGATGAGCATTTTACAGGATCAGGCCAAATGTTTCCGTCAGTTCAAGTTCCAGTTTCTTTCCTGGGAGTTTTATCTTCCTTCTGTGCTTACTTGCTTTGCTTTAGTCAACAGCGCTATGGATTTAAAAGAGCAAGAAGGGGAAGTGTGGAAAAACAAAAGGCAGATAGCAACAGTAAGCCCAGACCCACAAAGGCGGGTGCCTAGAAGTGGGGAAGCTGCTCTCACCAGAGATACAGCCTCCTTCCTCGCATGAACTGTGTATCACCACCGTCCACGTTGGGCTGGTTACATATACATACAGAGCCATCCTAGGAGAACCAGTCCGATTCTGACCAGATGCTGCGTTCAGAGATTGAGATGCATACTAAGATACCTTGGAGATATGTCTGCACCTTTAAGAAAACTGAAGTGTTCAGCAGGAGATCCCTCTCTCATTTTTGTAGGAAATTTCAAATTAGGAAACACATTTTAGGATTCACTCAGAAAGCCTGAAATGCCTTTCAAATGGTCTGTTCTAGATGGCAGGAAAATAAAGTCACTAAACCATTAAAAAAAAAAAAGGTCAAACATGTCTAAGTCTGATACAAAGGGTTGCAAAGCTGGTATTTATTTTTATTCCATCCCAGCTTTGCTTTTCATAGAGGTACCCAGGAGACATGATGTATGAAATTAAACCTATTGTAAGTGCCAAGCAAAAAAAAAGAATCAATGATTTTAGTGTTGGTGCTTAAGGTCCATAATTTTCTCTGCCTCATCAGTTCCATTTGAGAAAGTATAAAGACCATTTATACTATAAATGCAAAATAACTACTTTACTGCATTAAAATGAAATGCCATTTAAATGAAATGTGCCAAAGTTCAGGTTCCCCCAGCAACATAGCTCAGTTAGCGTTGCATGTTTTGTGGTTACTTTTAAAGGCAAATAGCAATGTATATTAAATCACACAACTATTCAGAAAAAAAGAGTGAATACTTCATACGTGCACAATGGAAGCTTTTGGAAGTGGGGACAAAGTGGATCAATGTTCTTTTTTATTTCACTATATTCTACGAAGAAGGCATGTGGAGTGGGACGTATGTCCCTCTTGGTTTTTTATCCATGCAGTATTAAAAATAGCGGCTTTTTTCTCCTTGGCTTCAGTTAGAGCTCTCTTTTGAGGGACCTGGATATTTCTGAACCCCTAACTAAAGCTATAAAGATGCCAAACCGTTGACACAAGAGCGTTTCTTCCATTTCTGTCCCTATAAACACAGAACTGCAAGTAAAAATAGCAATGTAACAAATCGCGGTGCTGTCTGCCAGGAACATTTATATCTGTAGTCCAAGTCACAATCTAACCCTAAGCGATTTGCCCACAGTCACCAATCACAGAGAAAATAACAGAACCACATGTTTCCTCGCTTTTAATTGTATTTTATCCATGGAGTCATATTGCTATCATTATACTTGTTTTTCAAAGCCATGGAAGTGATGAGCTATTGAGCATTTATTGGAGCATTTAACTATTTTTGCCACTAAATCTAAAAAAAAAAAAAGTGAAAGATATTCCCTCTGTGAAATGCTGCAACAAAGCTTGACTTCTGAATCTGTCCCCAGCAAGTTAATGACGGTGATGCTTGAATGATGGCCAGAATGGGCTACAGTTTGTGCCTTCAGTTTAGAAGAAGATATATTGGTCTATCTTTGCTTGATCTCCGATAGTGAAATATAAAAATAGAACTACTCACTCCAGAGGGCTCCAAGGGCTCCCTTCATTAATGGAAAAAAATCCATCACTTACAGCACTGCAACATGAATAGATTTTGAAGATGTTTAATCACTAGCAAGAATGCCATAACCCCAGCCGCACTAATGCAAAATTATATATCGCTTACAGTAGGTCATTTGGGTTTGAGACAGCTAAAGTTTTCCTTATAGTCTCCAAAGTAAAGGAATGTTAAGAACCTGTGGTGAGAATGCTAGTCCGTAACAGAAATTATACTGGGAATATATTAATACTATTTTGAAGGATAGGTCAATGATGTAGGTTACTTGTGCATATGCAATATATTTTACCCAGGACTTTGAGGATGAGCTAAGGTATCATTTTGATCTATATCATGCTTCCTCTTGGCAAATGTCCCAGCAGCTGTAAGAAACTCTTAAATGTCAGAGTTGGCATTATTAAGGATAGGGAGCTCTGAATTCTCAGGACTAACCTATATTGTGTGGCTTCATCATTAAAACTTAAGCCCTTCCTTTACTAGTTCTTGGAAGTTCCTGGATGTGTACTTCTTTGCTTTCTGGCTACTTGCTGAGAAAGATGGAAAAAACCTGTAGGTGTGGGCTACACCTTAACTGAGACATTTTAGAGGGGACATAGCTAACGCATGAAGTTTTTTCCATTGGATGAATACACATCAAAAGCTTTCCTTTTGTTCTGACATGGCCTAGGTTATGAAAAGAGTTTTCTGTTTAAGGGTGCACAATCCCATTGCAGTATCAAACAAAGGTGTCCTCCTGTGGTATTCAAGTCTACATGATACCCTTCGCTTCTGGCAGTGTTCTTCAGGATGAACTTTCATAGAGGATCCTTGAAATTTTAGCTGCGTGGTTCCCGTTAACATCAAAGATTTGCTCAAACACCTCCCCCAGTGTATCACCAGAACCCTATGCACTTACTTGTAAAGGTATGCCAAGTACCGGAGAAATAATGAGTAGGGAATAGGAGTCCATATCTTGAAAGTAATAGGCCAAATCTTGAAATCCCTATTGTAGCAAATCTCCAGCTGACTTCCTCAGGCTAAGGGACACCCAGCCAGCATTTGCGAATTACTGCATCATCTAGTCCAATGAGTCCTTAAAGAGTTCAGACAGTAGCTCCTTATCCCCAGATGCCCCTTAGAGCCATGGGAGTTTCATTAGAGCAAAGGATTTGAAATTGAGGAATATAAAGAGGAAGCATCTCATTTATAAGCTGCTACATTTAACATAAATTAGACTTTACAGGTTTTCAGGGATGATGCAGTTAGCTTCAAGGGCCAATAACATGGCAAAAACATTGGTAAACAGGAGCAAGACTCATGGAGTTAGGGCTGCATGAGCCCTTCAAGGTTTTGTAACTAAAGGGGATAGGGGTAGGACCCTGAAGCTTGATTCATAGTAGCTAGAAGTGAACCAGCTCCTGCAGATTTACTCACACAATTGATTAGGATTAACTCTAACCTCCAGAGGCTGGCTTCTCTTCTCTCCCTCTCTTACTCAGAGCCCACTCTCTCATTCAGCCAGTCCTAGGAGCAAGAGAGAGGTTTTTATGAACACCTTCTTCTCTCCATGTTCACTGACACTGTGCAAGCAAGGGCTGAGGTTTGGGATTGCAGAAGCATACCTTCTGTGTACTGTGTATTTAGGTGGCAGTAGTGCATGCTCCAGGAGCCAGAGGTTCACCGGTGCTGTGGGAGAAATCACCCTTTTTTTGCTGCCAACATGCATGTCAAGTGGCAAGAAAAATCACCAGTTTTCGGAAGCAAAAATGGAGGCGACATCTGCCTCCACAGCAGCAAACCACTGGCCACGCATTGCTTCTGTCCTCCCTGCTGCTGGAGCAAGAGCTACTGCAGGGGAGAGAGCATGCAGGACAGGGAGGGGCCTGGGAATGCACCCCCTTTAGGCAATGCCTAGGGCTCATGATCCACTCACCCACCCACTGCTACGATACTGTGCAACTGCGTTAAACCTCAAGCCCAATCCTCAATACAAGCAGGTTTTAGACCACGGAGATTTTTCCCAACTCTGCTTAAAACCATAACCATTTCTTAACTTCTGTTTCCCGAATGCTGAATGCATTAGACACCTCTTAGAGTTCAGCACCACATGGAAGCTGTATGCCACTTACTGGACATAAGAATAATTACTGGCCTGCACACTGAGACATTAGATGAAGAACATTTCTATTTCTGTTTGTGTTTCAGGAGCATAAGCAGCCCACAAACAAGGAGCAGGCACTATACAGCCGCTCCTGGGGGAAGCTGAAATGACTTAAAGGGTGAGACAAAGCACGCTGTCCCGGCTGTGCCCTACCAGGGCCCAGTTATTTTCTTTTACATCAGACTTATCTTTCTTCTTACTCTACCCTTTCCATGGTTGACTGACTCTTGATTCCAAAGCTGTAATGAAGAGACCACGCGCCAACCCCGTTTCTACTCCTTGTGATGCCACTGGTAAACTAAATGCAATAAAAAGTTTGTGCCGGGTCACTTTATGAGATTTAGTTCAGGAAGTTATCAGAGTCACAGTTGTAACCGCACATTTTCACTATATAGGTTAGCTTGTGATTTTAAGACTGTCATATGCCATCTTATTTTTCTCAGATCCAATATTTCTACTTGGCTTGTAGGCAGGACACCATCTCTTGTGTTCTCATCAGACCTTTTAGGCACACTTGATGAGGCACAAATCAGTACTTACCCCAGTTACCCTCCATGGACAAGAGAGGTCACAGGAAGTAGTTTGGAGGTAAACAGATGGGTCTGGAGGACTCGTGCTTGTGTTTCAGTCTGTCCTGAGCACAGGATAATGCATTAGAGGACACTGATATGCCAGGGAAACACAAAAAACCCTGTGATACAGATCAGGTGTGAAAAGTGGTATGTGATCTCACAAAACTGAAGGATTGTACCCATGTTGTGGTCAAGTTGCCATCCAGGAGATGTGAGGAGATAAGCAGATAAGCTAACTAGATAAACCCAGGCTCAGGCTTGGCCCTGCCTGAACCATCTCCCACTCCCACTGCCCAGCCTCTCTACAAGGAGGTAACCACTGTACCATATGCATTATTTTTTGACATTGGGTGTTACTTGATTCCCAAAAGCTACGGAAGAGTGCCTTGAGTCCAATGAGGGATGACTGAAATCCAAAAAGGTTGAGAACTGCTGATCTAAGTACTATTTGGAAACAATGCTAACAGGTATCTAGGCCCAGTTATGGTGTCTACTGATGCTCAAACCTGTGTGTGTTTCTTTTGTCCATGGGTAGTCATGGGTGCTTAGAATCTGCACCAGGAGCTTGACGCATTTTGTGCCCTATGAAGCAGAGCTCTGTGGTTTACACAAGTTTAGCGCTGGAAGGGACCTCGTGAGATCATTGGGTCCAGCTGGCTCTAGTCAGCTTTAGGCAGGAAAGACCGCTGGGGTCAAATAACCCCAACAAGGTGTGCATCCAGTCTCCTTTAAAAGATCTGCAGGGTAGGTGCCTGCACCACCCCAGCTGGGAGTCTATTTCAGTCTGGTCACATAAACCATAAAGAAGTTTTAAAATCTTTTTACACCCTCTCTAGCATACATTTTGCAGCTGAGTCTATGGATTCACACCTAGACTTTAACTAACACCCTTCCTATGTGCAGTTCAGCACACAAACCCCTGAGCTAGACAACAAGACCAGCACCTACCCCTTCCCAACCTCCCTGCCTAGACCAGGCACCGCATTTTTTTCTCACATGCCCTACTTCCAGGCTGACTCCTTGGGCCCAGCCCTTGTGCTTAAACTCACAACCTTCCCAGGCCAAACTCAGCACCCAGAGACCTGAGTCACAGAGCAAGACCAGCTACTAAAACAGATTAACACTTCATTGCTTTAATCACTTGGTCACCCAAGAAGCAGGTCTAGATGCTGCAGCAGAACAAGCTGTCAATCAAAGTCCCAAGGGGTGGGGAAATGGAGTACCTATTGACTCCAGGATCGATCCTGTTATGATAATAGGAAAGTTTGCATTGTGGTGAAAGGTGAAAAAAAAATAACAGACACCGCTGGGATTTGAACATAGGAGCCCCAGTTTACTAGACAGGTGCTTTAACCAACTCAACCACAGTAGAAGGGTCCAGCCTTTGGCCCCACTCCTGTGAAGAGCACTTGACTCTGTAGCACGTCGTAGAAATAGCAGCAGCAGCACACTGAGGATGAGCCCACCTTTCCCCTTTGTGGCTCCAAACCACTAATTTTTGGGAACGGCACTGCTGCATGCTACCCGCTGCAAGCGGGGGCTGAGAACAGGATGCCAGAATTGATCCAGAAGCTGGGATCTTTCAGGATGAATGTGGCATATGGAAAAGCAACTAAAAAACAAAAGATTAGGATATCATCTAGAATCAAATACTTGGGGCTAGGTTTTTACACGTATGAGGGTGAAGCAAGCAGTCTCCTGAACTGACTGAAAGCTACATCTATAAAGGAAGGGAAGCCTGTTTTGATGCTTCATTTTGTTAATGAGATGCAACATAAAAATGATTTCCTAGTTATTATGCTGAAAGATGTCATGCATATTCACAACCAGTCTCCGAGGAACTGAAACAATTTAGACAAGATGAATTACCAAAGACATGAAAGGAACCGACTTCCCGATCCATTTAATGATTAGATGGCATCAACTGTTAAATATAACGACTGAGACAAAAAAAAATGTGTATGCATATTAAGTGCAATCACAAGAAGTTCCTGTTCAGTTTTGCAAGCTCAAGACAACTCCAGCCTCACTAACAGAACTACGGGTAAGCGAGCGGGGCATCCACCCTGGCAGCCCGGTTAGGAGGGGTGTCCCCCTGCATAGTGTCCATGCCCTGGCAGCACACCCACACTGGGGACTGCATTCAGAGCGACAGCCAGGGAGCAGAGCATGCAGCAGTGGCTCAGCCAGGGACTGTTTCAGAGTTCCCAGCATGGGTAAG
Organism: Crocodylus siamensis; assembly: GCF_052110815.1. Taxonomy (NCBI): domain Eukaryota; kingdom Metazoa; phylum Chordata; order Crocodylia; family Crocodylidae; genus Crocodylus; species Crocodylus siamensis. The sequence continues at coordinate 89,805,858 of NC_143400.1, read as the reverse complement.
ACTGCTACCCTCCACCCCTGCTCTCGGACCTGCGTGCCCCCCACTCTTGGAACCTGCACATGCAGGGCCAGCCCACCATTTTTTGGGGCTCCCTGGAAGAAATAGTTTTAGGGCCCCTAATGCAAAGAAGTCGATGGTGGCAGCAGGAGATGGGGGAGTGGCAAGCAGCAGAAGAAGCCGGCGGTGGGGGGGGCGAGCGGCTGGACGTAGGTGGCCCCTTGGCTGCGGGGCGCCCTGTGGCCACAGGTTTCGCAGGATAGGACGGGCCGGCCCTGTGCACATGCCTCCCACCCCATGCCCCGCTCTTGGAACGTGTGCGCACCCCTGCTCTCGTGCAGCGTTTGCCCCAGATTCCAACTCTGCTTCTTAAGCCATGAACATCAGCTTTCATTTCAACTGGCTTGCATTCTGCTTTTCTTAAAAACAAAAAAAGTCAGATGTTGTTCTTTACCCCATGGTAGTTCTCCTGAAGCTCCGCTGTGGGGAGAGGGGGAAAAGACTCCTAAGCCACTGCATCACGGCACTTCAAGGGGTACAAGTAGTTTACCTGGGGAAAAGGATTCACCATGTATATTCATGAAAACTCAGATGGTAACTGAGTGGCTGATGAAACATCCTATTTCAAGTCCTCTTTCTCAGTTCACAGAGACTTCAGCAGAGACTACCTTCTCATTTGCAGATTAGTCAAACAGAGAGCTATAGTACTGAACATTCAAAGCACTCCTGGTTAACAGAACCATATAACTAATAAAGTGACTTTAAATCATTATAGTAGGTTGCAATTTTATGAGTCCAAAGCAAAAAACTGTTCTTCAGGAGTATTCAGTGACTAAAAAAGGTGCACATGATAACAAAGCTTCCTGGCTAACTGTGGTATATTAACTCTTCACAGCACTGCAGCAGTGAATCTGACCAGGTAATAAAAAAAATAAAAAAATCAATGATGTTTTATTGCCGAGGTGCTTGCTATCCATGTTTTCTACCATCCTGCCTATAGAAATAGAAGAAATAGTACATCTGAGCTGTGCCTTTGGTAATTCAAGCTTTCAAACAGAGAAATCAAAACTGAACATTTTATTTTCTAGTTAGAAAAATATCCAAAATCAAAACCCAGAGATGGGCATGTGATTCTCCAGCTCTCCATGAAGCAAATGAAACCATTCAGTTAAGACAGCTCACAAAAGATATATATGGATAGCGGAAGTAATAACTTAAGCAAGCACACACAGTAAGCGAAAGACAGAGCATGTCTCTCTGGGCTTCTACAAGCAAGGTGTGAACTGCCTGATTTCTAAAGGCAGCTCAGTCCAAAGCAATTCTGAAATCACATTATTTTAACTTAACCTCTTCCCTTCCCTGCTACTTCCAATGTGAAAAGTAGCAACAGGGAAGGCTCAACCACCAGTGGAATTGACTCCACGTGAATTGACTTTCTGCCTCCTATAAGTTCCCCTAGGAGACACAGGGAACCTGTATGAGTACAAAGAGACTCCCATATGGAGTCAGTTCCAAGACCAGGGCTTTACTTACTGGACATAAGATGGACAGCAGGAAGGGGAAGTGATAACATGGGTAAAGCAAAAGGGAAAGGCATCTTTATGAGAGAATTTAGAAATATTCAGCATACTTTGTTTTTTTCTTGTGTGTTACTTAACTTTTTTCCTTTGGGGAAGGCAGAATAGAGGGTGTAGATACCAGTGGAGCTGAGACCAGGAGTAGGAAATGAGCTGAACAGAAGAAAGTTTTGGGCACGGTTTATAAAAGAAGTTGAGGATACTTAGACTCTGGATGAGAAAGAAAACAACCCTTAGTTAAAACTTTCATAATCAAGATAAACAAGTTTTGCTGGGCATAAAGTATTCTCCTGCGTGTGCAAAAATTGGTAACAGTCCAGCTTTCACCAGCACTGCTTTGCTACTGTGCTGACTACAGTGGTTTACACGCAGAAGTAATAACACTCACATTGGCCTCCAGCTAGAAGCAAGGTAGAGAAATTAATTTTGGCTCCAACTTGCTGCTGCAAGGAAAGCTTTAAAAATGACTGTTTTAAAATCAAGTTACTAAGCAACTCTCCATCTCTCAAGGGACACTTCTCCAATGCTGGGGCCGCTTAGGGGACTCCAAAGAATTGCTGGAGCTGGAGAACATGTACAGCCAAAGATACAAAGTCATGATGACAGTAACACGTCTACTAGCGCATTTGGAAAATGAAAGGGAATCCAAAGAAATAGCCTCGACTGTCAGATTATCCTGAAAGTAGAGGGTTTCTTCGGCTAGTGATACAGGTCACGATTCTCTCATGGTAATGTCCAGGTGACAGGTGTTGTGGCAGCTGAAAAGTATGTGTGTGTGATAGAAGTGCTTGCTGAAGGCTCTATGAAGATTAGACCAAGTGTTTTCCTGTATTTGTTTAGATATTAAGCTGTAAGTTGTTGCTAAAAGCCTAATTATAGTTTAAGATGTAGTGAGGCTTTGTATAAAGTAAGACCTAGTAAATTTAGCAAAGCCTAGAAGTAGTAAGGCTCTGTGGCACCATTAAAATTACCTTATCAAAGGAATGCAAGGCTTGAACAGCTATTGTTCAGTCTAAGGACAGCTGAAGAAAAAGTAATCTAAGTGGTCGTATGTTATCAGTGTCCTTCAGAAGCTATAAATTAGCTGAAATATTTGAAAACCGTTCAGAAAGAACATGCAGCTCTGTGAAAAGGATTAGTTAGCTGTTGCTTGGATCAGTGGGCCCGTGGCCCTCGAGGAGCCCAAGAACTGCATTCTGGGGTCCTTCCTGGCACCCCTCAGACAGCATTGTTCGGGGACGCCTGACCTCGCTGCACTTTGTGGAAAGAAAAGCTTGCTATGTATCCAGCATCAGAGGGACTGCCGATAAGTTGCTGACATGAATTGCTTTTGTCTGTCATTGTTTGTCTTGTTACTACGCACAGTTGTGTTTTTCTTAAGTCAATAAATCTTTCTTACCTTTCTACCCCCGACCACACTCTCAATCTAAACCCTCCGCAGGCAGCTGGGACAGGTGTAAAATAATTAGCAGTCTCTACTAGGCAATCCTGACTCGTCACTCCCCCCTAAGGCTGGCTCAGCTGCAGTAGTCTACCTCAAACCACCCAATTCAGCTTGTACACTTGGGTCAGTCTCTGGCCATTATGCTCAGTAAATAGCGCTCCAAAGAATGGCTCTGATTTACATGATAACAGCCGGGACAATCAAATCATTAAACCATGGGTCTTACTACTATCAGTTTACATTATATTCTCCAATATTGTGTATCTAGAAATGAGACTTGAAACACCATTTTTAAAAGGGCATGTCACATCCAAGGCAGTAAGGTTGGAAGCTTCACCTGCCTGTGCAAGCATGAATCATATCCTCCACCTCTTGTGCTAGAACTGCTGTTCTCAGGGATTTGTGCAAACTTTCCTTCTTGCAATTTGTATGGTTCCCAACCTTCCCCATCTCCTCAGTTCCAGCTCCTTCCCAGCCCAGAAATTCAAAAACAGTCAATACGTACCTCTGAAGCTACGTATGAACCTCAAGTTTCACAACGTTTTAAGAAAACCTGACTCAAGCGGGGTTTCCTTTCATCTAAATCCAGATTTGCTCAGGTGATTCACACGTTGCAATGCACGGGAACTTTTCAGTGAAGCCAAGCTGAGTTTCTAATTTGCCATTAAACCCAAATGCCAGCAAGACTGCATGATTTGGGCCTTCATAAAAGAAGTTTTGTACAGCTTTTATGATAATTCAGGCTAGTGCTATCTGCTCGGAAGGATAGAAGCAGCAAAATTAAAGACATAAGAATCCTGTTCTTACTAAGTGACAAGAGATCTCCATTGTAAAACAGGCTATAATCCTTAACATGCTAAAAAAAGAGACTGTACAAAATAGCCTGGCAAGGTGTCATATTCATAGTATCTCAATAACACCAAACCCAGTTTGCTGAGTATACAAACAAAAAGCCAAATCCCTATCTGGCAAATGGAAATGGGGCTTTGAAAGTCCAGGAATATCTTTTCCAGTCTTAGAGAAACAGAATAAAATCCACCTCGTTCACTCATAATTATCTTGGCATTGGAGAACCCGTAGGCACAAGAAGTTCCAAAAAGATGTTTTGTAACTAAAGCAAACAGCTAATGCTGAAGACTCACATAAAACAGGGCAAGGGTGGCATCTTATTAGAAACTAACTGATTTATCTTCCCATAGAGAATAAGTCTGTTGAGTACAAAGATGCCTTTTGATACAGGTCACTTTTTTCTTTTCTTTTTTTGCCCCTTCAAGTTGAAGAGCAAAATCTTTTGTTGGTAGGGAGCACCAAAGTGTTCTGTTTTATTTTGTTTTTTAATGAAGTACAGCCTTCAAATTATCAACAGCCATATTAGATATGCAATTCTTGAAACACCGCCTATATTCATAGCTCTGTACACACTGAAAGTGTAAAGTATCGAAAGGATTTACAGAAAAGCTCTTGAGGATGATATGTTTGTTAAAACCAGAATATGTCTAAGTGGGAACACACTAACAGGGAGACAACAGGATAGAACTAGTTTGGCGGTAACCAGCATGCTACACTATGATGTCTGCAGTACGCTATGACTTAGGCCTGCCTCCAGACCTGCTTTCTAGCCTTAACCTCCTACATTTCCTATACAGGCAGTGCTTGACTTACGATGGTTCAAGTTACGATGAACCGCAGTTACGACATTTGTAAAACTGACACCTGGATTTCGAAGTTCCAGCCTGGGTTTCAACTTCACGATGCTGAATGCTGGATACAGGTCTGTCGGTGGAAGGGGAGGGGGAAGGAAAGGGCCGTGGGGGTGCAGGTCAGGGCCCCTGTGGGAGGTGGGGGCTGAGGCTGGGGCTGGAACAGGAGGTGGGATAAACGCTGCCATGCTGGGGCTGCGCGGGGCACTGGGAGCAGGGGCTATGCATAGTGGGAGAAGCCGTAGCCTGTCTGGCTGCCCCCACCGGGGCAAAGCAGGCTGTGCCACTGGACAACTGCGGGAGAAGCTGCAGCTCATCTGCCTGCTCCACCGGCTGCCCCCACTGGGGCAAGGCAGGCAGTGCCAGGGCTGCACCGGGCGGCCGCAGGAGAAGCCACAGCTCGTCCAGCTGCTCCCCTGGCTGTGTGCACGGGGGTGAGGCAGGTAGTGCCGGGGCTGAGCCGGGCAGCCATAGGAGAAGCCGCGGCCTGTCCAGCGTCTCCTGCCACTTGTCCAGGAGGGCATAGGAGGCATGGGGGAGGGACATGTAACCCTGGTATGTTTACAATATAAATACATAAATAAATACATATTGACAAGTAATATACCTACATTTATTTATTTTATATAATTGATTGAGTACTGTACAAAATTCTGGGTTATTTTGGGTGAAAATAGGGCATCAGGCCTTGGTTCACAAACCAATCCCCATTTATAACATTGTTTCCTATGGGAAAATTGGTTCTGAGTTATGTTTCGACTTAAGACACGTTTTCAGGAGCCAATTGTGTCTTAAGTCTGACGACTACCTGTACTAAGAAAATCTTTTGCTTGCCTTGAGCAGCACTCTCTATCAGTGTCCACTGTTCACCCCTAGCCAAAGTCTTCACGCACTGCATTAAGTACTCACCCCAGGAAAGCTGTATGGAAGCATAAGACGTTACCAGCCAACATATACCTGACTTCCATCTTCTGTCACCCACAATGAGAAGGAAGCTTAAAAGTAACGGTGCCAAGTCTGACAGTGAAGGAGTACTGCATCTCTGTCAGAATTTGGTAGAGAGAGACAATCCATAAGTGACAGTCCTGGCAGCTTCCTGAATGTACCGAGGAAAGGGCCAATGGTAAGAGTGTGAGTTATACAAGATATCAAGCAAGTCCTCCAAATGTCAAACAGAAAACTTTGACAGTGGAAGAAGCAGGCCTACTTTTAAATGCGGTGACTTAAAGAACTCCTCCCTCTTAGGTACAGGCTCATTGTTCATACTGGCCCATAATCCATTACTAGCGTTTAACAACTTGTCCGAAGTTTGGATAGAAAGTTACAGATACTTTTCAGGAATGGCTGGGATAAAGACAATTCCTGTGTGCTAGTAGCACTAGTATCTGTCCAGATTATCTGCTATGATACTGCTGCTCAGAAAACACTGCTGACTTGCACACTTCCTTTATATAGCTGCATTATAACATGGCAATTCAGGCAGAGGAAGCCAGGAGCCCAAAAAGAGGCAACTTCAAGTCATCTCAAAGGGGGAAAAGCTGCAGTGCATGAGTGTGCAGCAAGTGCTCCAATAATTGTTATACTGGGGTGCTCCCCTACCAGTGTGAGTGAGCAAACTTGCTGTATCTTTAACTTTGAATGAAACAGCATTATAGAGGTAATGGTTTTGCTCTGTCTGCATGCTGCTAAAGCGTAACATCATACCAATGGTAATGGTATCAAATGATGCCAGTGTAAGTTTTTTTTTCTATCCACTCCCTCAAAATGTGGGGTGGTATGGAGTATGTGCATATCTATCTATCTATATCTATCTATCTATCTATCTATAGCTAGATAACTAGATAGATATATATGCATGTTAGTGTGTGTGCTTACAGACACACACATCCATATAAACACACACACACACACATATAGGAGGATGGGATGGTACCAAGGCTCAGCCCCTTCTCACCCATTCCCTGTGCACATGCGTGGGAGGGGGAACGGCAGTGTGGCAGAGCCCTCCTTCCATGCTGGACAGGTTCTAGAGATGTGGAGCAATGGAGATCTCTACTCCTTTGTATTCACCTATACAGGTGAGAGGCTCATGACCATGGGTGGATCTAGGATTTTAATAAGGTGCGGGGAGGGGTGCAGATGGCGTGGTGCATCAACGCAACATATGCTAGGAGCCCATCACTGCGTTATTCAGTTTTAGATTAAAGCAAGCCTAAGTGCAACTTTATTGGACCATTCACTGATTTGCTAAACTACATATTAAAGAAAAAAAACATAAGCTAGGCAAAAATAGCCAAAAGATTTCTTTTCATTAGTCCCATAGCCACAGTTACATACACATTGCATATTCAAATTCATAATATGAAATCTAGTCTTTTTGGATATCTTAACAGCGAAATGTTGGATGTACCGTTGCTCATTTCCTCACTTAAGATAAAATTACCATACCCAAGTTAAAGCTTTTAGCTAGAACTAAAAAAAACAGTCTGCAGGGCTATGAAATAGAGGAGAGAGATTACTGGGAATGGCTAATAGAAAGTAACATTGCAGAAGCGCATCTTGATTAATGGAACACCAAGAGCATTACAAAAAGGAAAAAAAAAAAACCAGAGGGTCATTAATATCTGTAGAGTGAAGACAAGAGTAGCAGGAATCAGGTAAATAATGAGCCATGAATTCAATTGACCCCCTCAGCACTGCCTGAGTAGAAAATGCTGCTGCCCCTCCTAGGCAGTTGGTTTGAAAATTTGTGTAGAGCAGGAATCAAAAAAGCCAGGTGAGGGGGTGCAACTGCACCATGCCCCACCCCGTTGTAGCCCACAGAGCCACCCCTGCTCATGAGCGAGTCCAGCTCCTGCATGATAAAACATTACTCCTTGTTCACTCGAGCCATTCCTTCCAACCCTGTTGATAACTTCTCTTGCTCTGGGGCTACCAGACCAAATAAATAATAAATGTTTGTTGAATACTGAGTTCAAATACACTGCCAGGAAGAGTACTTGACTGGGGGAGCTCCCCTTTGCCTGGCACAAAACTTTAAAGAAAATGTGTCCTAGTATTAGAGTTTCATAGTTGGTAGGGTCCGAAGGGACCTAAGCAGGTCATCAAGTCCGACCTCCTGCCATGGGCAGGAAAGCATGCTAGGGTCAAACGACCCCGGCTAGGTGATTATCTAGCCTCCTTTTGAAGATCCCCAGGGTAGGGGTGTGCACCACTTCCCTTGGAAGTTGGTTCCAGATCCTAGCTGCCCCAATGTGAAGTAGTGCTTCCTGATGTCTAGCCTGAAACTACTCTCAGTCAGCTTGTGACCGTGTCACGGGGCGGGGTCCTAGGAGAGGCTGTGACCTCTCCAGATGCCCCCTACCATGCCAAGTCCGAGATAAAGCACCCTTATTCTCGCCCGCCACATCTTTGATGTTAGGTATTTTATAAGGGAGGCTGCCTTTTTTGTCCCCTTGGACACGGTGCTCTGGCTTATCCTGGCCCCTGTTCTGTATTGACTGACTTGGTGCACCCCAGCCTTATGGGCAATGCGTGGCTCCTACCACCCCTGTACCACGCCCCAAGCCTCGCAGATGTATTGGACGTTGTTTGGTCAATCCTATCTGCACCCTTGTGGGTGCCCCCTGGCTCCTCTTGTAATTGCCTGCACCCTCACGGGTTCCCTGGGCTCGTCTCAATCGCCTGCACCCTCCTGGACGCTCCCTGGCTTATCTCAAAATAACCTGCACCCTCGTGGGATCTCTGGCTTCCCTTTTCTCATGGTTGCCCATGCTCCCCGTGGACACTCCCTGGCCTCTTGCAGTTGCCCGTGCCCTCACAGATGCGCACTGGGGCCTTATCCGTGACCGTGCCCGCACTGGGGCTTCTCACCTGTGCCCACTCTGGGGCTTCTCGCCTGTGCCCACTCTGGGGCTTTCCTTGCGCCCACCTGCACTGGGGCCTGCTTTTGCGACCATGCCCGTTCCAGGGCCTCTCACAATTGGGGCTCAGGTGGCTGTAGCCATGCCTGGCCCCCAAATCCCCTCCTCGAGTCTAAAGTTCCTGTGGGGCTCAGGCAGCCTTGGCCTTATCTGGTCCCCAATCCTCTGCGGCCTCTCTCAGGGCTGGGTCAGTGCACCCCTGAATGTTGTGCCTTCTCTGGCACTGGGGTCCCCACCCTACCGTGGAGCCCCTATGAGGCCTCCTCCAACCCCTAATAGCCTCACTCGGCCCTCCGGTCTTATAAAACTACAAAACAGAAAACTCAAGCCCCTGGGCTACAACATAAACTCTAAGCCATCTGGCTAACCATCATTCAACTCCCTACCAGGGCTTCCTCTACCCGTATCCTTGAACAGAAGCTGCTCAGGCCATCAGGCTTCCCTACTCTGCTTACTCCAGCAGAGCTCCTTCTTCCTTGGCTGCAAGTGGGGAACTGCCTCCCTGGCCCCAGCCTGGATTGTATTTATAGGTCAGGCCATGCCCCCTTCTGGTCAGCTGACCAACTGTGGTTGCCCCGGCAACCGGCACCTGTACCTCTTTATAGGAGCAGGGCACTGAAGTGCCCTGCGACAGACCGTTATTTCTTGTTACTCCCGGTAGTGCTCGGGGGAACAGGGACTCTCCCTTTGCCTGCTGGTCCCCCTTGGCAAGTTGGCAGCCAGCCACCAGATCCCCTCTCAGCCTTCTTTTGTGGAGGCTGAAGAGGTTCAGGTCCCATAGCCTGTCCTCTCAGGGCCTGCCCTGCTGCCCCCTGACCATGCGAGTGGCCTCCTCTGGACCAGTTACAAGGGTCCCAGCAGAATCTGCCAGATAAAAGACCACATACAGTAGTTTAAAGGATAACATTCATCAACATTTAGAAATAATAAAAAATGCAGATAAAGCAAAGAGAAGAGAACAGGATAAAGGACTGGCTTCAACTGAAAGCAACAAAGGGATTTATCAGCTTACATATCAAGGTTTAAAAGGTCAGGAAGAGTGCATCAGATCAGGCACAGGGAAACAGCATGCAGCACGAACCACCAATTATTACTACAATTATAGCAGCAATGTATAGCAATTATTTCTACCAGCAGCAATGGGAATGTAAGACTGAGGAAAGGGAGGCAGAACGAGGAAAGGGGGAGAGAGGAAAGGGGGAATGGGTATATGCCGAACCGTGAAGAAAAGGAACAGGAAGATATAGAACACTGGATGGCTCAAGGGTAAAGTTGTGCATGTACACACACACACATTTTGTACACATACATACATTTTTCCCAAGTGGATCCAAAGCAAAACATTTTTTTTTACTGAAAAAAAATTGGCCTCCAATCAAATGGTTTTACTTTGATCTAGAAAAAACATCCCCTTTCAATTTCAGAGGCTTTTTACCTGTTTGTAATAATTACGTCCACCATCATTTCTAAACAGAAAGTTTTGAAACCAAAATTTCAAATGCATTTATTTTAAAAATGTCAAACGGAAGTGGTGCATTCATAATTTTCTCTGGTTTGGGGCCGAGTATATATTCACCATGTTTGATCCGAGTTTGTAAGTAATTTTGCACAAACTGTTAATTCAAAAGAAGTTTATAGATCTCTACTCAGAGAATGACAATAAGCTTGTGTTTCCTGTTCACCAGCTCTGCAGGGTAGCCAAAGATAAGATAGGCCATGGAGTCTGTCCCTGGAAAAACATCCCTCAGGGTCAGGGAAGCACCTTGGCAAGGAACTGACACACCTGGGTTTTTTTTAGCTAACTGAGTGCTTTGTTATCTGGTGCTCCCAGACCAGCACATTTCCTCATTGCCAAATTTATCCATAAGCTATTCTGTCATATAAACTATATAGGTTAGGATGCTTGTGCAACAGGACTGGCACCATGAAAGGCAGCTGTGGCTGTCTTAATCCTGCCTTACTTCTGCTACTCAGTGCATCTCCTTGGTGTCTCTCCTGCCATGCCTTGATGCCAATTGTATCTTATGTTGGGAGTCTGTTCCCCAAAGCCCAGGAGTGATTTGGTACTGGCACTGCACATAGTCAAACTTAGTGCACTTAGTAAAGTCCTACTTGTTCCTCTCTGGGGATCCAGCCCCTCCAAACTCAGTCTTCCTCTCTTGCTCTCTCAGCTCCAACCCCTCCAGACACCAGCTCTCTTTGTAGGCTTCCAACTCCCTTGAACACCAGCTCTCGCAGCCACTCCCATAGCCCCCCTCCTCCCCACTTCACAGATATTACTCTTATCTTCTTACATCCTTTGGCCCTGTCCTCACATGCACTGACTCCCTAGCCTACTGCCTTGATTTATGACATCCATGACTGGACTACTCCCCTCCCTTGAACAGGGTCCCTATCCCTGTTGCTTTCTTACATTAGGTCCCAGGCTTTATACTGGGTTCAGCCCACCAAGCCCCTGATTCTACAGGGCTATTATCTACTGCTTGACTTTAGCCACACACAACCTACCATGTCCCAGACCCTTGCAAGGCTCTCTCTGGTCCACAGCCACTTCACTGCAGAGTTCCTCCCAGACACCTCACACATGGCCTCCACACCATCCCCATAGCCATCATCCAAACCCCAAGTACTTTACCTGCTAATACTCCAATGCATCCCCTCCTGGGTAGGGTGCCCATCATAGTGGACAGTCCAGTTGTCCTTTGTCCTGTACTGGTACAAAACCAGACACCTTTATGTCCTCTCTTTTTCTCTTGAAGAGAAAAAGAGAGGTGTAGCAGGGCACTAGGGTGCCTGCTACTGAATAGTAGTAAATGGGCTCAGCTGCCACTCACCAGGGCAGCAGGTGGGAGTTGCTATGGCAACTGATTGGGTCAGCTGACCACCAGGGGGAAGGGCCTGGCCTTTATAAACAGAGAAGGCTAAGGCCAGAGTCAGTTCCCCTGCTGGCAGCCTAAGAGGAAGAGGGAGCTCTGTTGGAGCAAGCAGAGCAGAACATAAGAGAGAAGCCTGATGACTGGAGAGCATCTGTTTGACAGTTCTGGGTGGAGGAAACCCTGATAAAGATACGCGTAAAAGGGAGCTTGGCTTGGAAGTTGCGTTTGGCTTGGAAGTTGTGTTGTAACCCAGGAGAGGGAGATTTTGGTTTTGGTTATTGTTACGAACCGGAGGACCGGGCGAGGCTGTAGGGGTGGAGGAGGCCTCAAGGAAGCTCCCCAGTAGAAGGGGGGTTCCTAGCGCCAGAGAGGGCGCTGCATTTTGGGGTGTCCCGACCCCAGCCCCAGTGGGGGTGACTACTGGGACAGGCCCCAGTGAGGCATAGGCCCAAGAAGGAATCCGGGGGCCAGGTAAGGCTGAGGCCGCCTGAGCCCCAATTCTGGGAAGCCCAAGTCGGGCATAGAGGGCCCCAGTGTGGGTGGAGAGCGCGAGAAGCGCGAGCGAGGCCCCAGTGTGGGCGGAGAGTGCGAGAAGCGTGGAGGGACAGGCCCCAGTGGGGTGCTATCTGTACGGGAGAAGCCCCAGGCGGGGGTGAGCCTATTGAGAGGCCCCAGGCGGGAGTGCGAGGCACAGGCCCCAGGAGAGGGCAAGCATACGGAGGAGCCCCAGGAGGGGGCAAGCTTACTGAAAGGCAGAGGCCCCAGGAGGGGGCGAGCGTATTGAGCAGGCCCCGGGAGGGGGCGAGCGGATAGAGAGGCAAGGCCTCAGTGTGGGCTACGAGAGCCCGGGAGACAGGCCCCGGTGCAGCGAGGGTCACAAGAGAGGCAAAGGGGGGTGCCCGTGAGGGCACTGGTGGGCAACTGGACCGAACCCCGGTATAGCAAGGTGGGCACCGTGTCAAAGCAGATATAAAAGGCAGCCTCCCCTAAACATTTAAAACATCAAAGACGTGGCGGGCGAGATCGGTGAGGGTGCGTCGACAGCGGCTTGACACAGTAGCCAGGGGGCGCTAGGGGAGGTCACGGCACCCCTAGAGGTCGGCCTGCCACAAGAGGACATAAAGGCATTAGGTTCCATATCAATAGAGGACAGAGTAGCAGAAAACCAGACTGTCCTCTCTGATGGCTACCCTACTCCTGGGTCTCCCTGGTCACAGGAAATTCCTACCTCTTTTCTGCTGATTCCTTACAGCTTCCCTGGGTATCTGTATTGCCTGGGTTTCTAGAAGCCCAGACTATCAGTCCTACCCTGAACAGGAATCAGGACCATGCAGAGCTCTCTGGCTCAGGGACCAGGCTTCTAGTGTGCTGAGACGTCACCCCTTCCAGTCACCTGGCCTCCATCTAGCCCAGGGGTTTCTAATTAGCCCAGTACTCAGCCCACTCTGATTTACTGCAGTCTGCCTCAGCTGCTGCTGTGCAAGCCAAGGAGCTTCAGTCATTTCCCTCTTACCTGCCTTGAGCCCTTCCGGCCTGTGGCCATGTAGCTAGCTACCAAGCAGCCCCCTGCTGCACTTGAGCTCTTGCCTTTGGTTTCCCCTGGGTGCTTATTTGCCTGTAGCTATTTCTACCTTAGCTGCCTTGCTGCCTGCAGGCCTCCATTGCTGGCTTCCTTTTCTCCAAGTAGCAAGGGTTAGGGGACCCTGTTACAGACTGGCACAGACATTAACGGTTGTGACTTCTGATTGCAACAGCATCAATAATAACAAAGAAATAAACACTCCAGTTGGGTGCACCACTAAATCTCAGAACCAATTAAGAAGTCGCTCGCAATTTCTGTTCAATTTTTTTAAATGATTTACTGATGCTAAAATAGACATCCATGTTTAACTGTCTTTTGCCTTTAATAAAGGATTTTAAAAAAATTACTATTTTCTAGTTATTTTACTGCAATAACAGGGACAGTGCTGGTGGTGTTGCAGTAGCAAGAGCCTTCATTTAATCCAGTGAAGATCAACCTTTTCTGCAGATGTGGCACAAATTCACCCAGTGACCTTCCTGGGTGCCACTCTGATCTCCATCCCTTACCCATCTGTTGCTTGCTTTCTGCTCCCTGCCCTTTTGTGTCTGCCCAATCTGCTGCTCTGCTTTTTGCTTTTGGCTTGTGCTCCCTGCAGGATCCACTGCTTTGCTCTTTCCTCCCTGCCTTTGCTGCCTGGCTCCTCCCTGATCTGCTATATGCCAAGGCTGGCCACCTCTGATCTAATCTATGATACCAACATATATTTCTGTATTTTAGACTTGAGAAGAGCATTTATCGGCAAATTGACTCAAATTTAATCAAAAGTAGAATAAGATAACTATAGAAAAGCAGGCCTGAAGTGACTTCCAGAGATCATCTAGTCCATCCCTGCTCAAGGCAGGACCATCCCCCATCCAAACCATCTTGTATAAGTGCTCATCTAACCTACTCCTAAAACTATGCGATTCACCCTGGCATACACATACAAGGCATATTGCGCAAAAGCTACCAAGACCACCCTAGCCTTCTACATGTAAAACGGGGGAACAAGAGCTCAGTGCCAGCATCAGACCATTGCTTTATTAAAATACACAAGAAAGATCCAAACAAATCTCCATATTCAGATTCACTAGCCCATGACCCCAAAACTATTTAGAGATGGATTTAAACCAGATTTTCTGATAGAAATCCCCCACATTTATTTTGGAGATGTGCATTCAAGTCCCCAGAAACAAATGTAAAAATTTAAACAACAAAAAAGCAGTTTTTACTCCAGATTTAGTTCAGCTATGATGCAAAATCAAAATCATGAGAGAACAGCTGATCTTCTTTAAGCGTCAGCATTTTTGGGGAAAAAAATCTTACCAGACCCAGTATCAGTGTTTTAGTCTCAGTGGATCTGAGCTCTAGGGACTCTCCTCAATTTTTAAGGTCTCAGACAAGGGGGCTGATCCTCAGGTGGTCCATACGGACTCAGAAGGGAATCAACTGATGTTTCTTAATTCAACAGTGCTATCACCATTCTTATCTGATGAAGTCAAGATCTGTGCTATTGTTTTTAAAATGCAGTGTGATCCGGCCTCCAGCAGCATTAGACTGATCTTTTTCCCAATTCTAATCTCAACCAAAATACTGCTTCACATTACTCTGTGTGTGTGTGTGTGGGGGGGGGGGGTGTTTATTTAATAAAGGTGCATAATCTACCTGTGGCTTCAGACTAACACAGCTAACTACCCCTGCATGTGTGTACAAAAGCATGTGTCTATATCTATATACACACGTGCACGCACATATAAACAGCATTGTAAATAGATGCAACATATTACAAACACACGAGAAAACCAAGCCTTGGTTCCAATCGCTTACAAACAAATTTAAATATGACCGGGTGGTGTACACAGAGGGTGGATTTAGAAGTTTAACCTTACCTTGCTGGTTCCATATATATGTGCATGCACATCATCCTTGAATTTCCAAATATCAAAGAGGACATAGAACAAAGTCAGATAATCAAGGGAATTTCCTGTGTAATTAATAAATGTATCCCTATCCTTCCAAAATCAGGAAGGACTCTTAACTGAGGTTTGGATAATAAAAACTGGCTTGTGTAAATGCCAGATATTCTAAAAGTTTAACAGATCTGAATGCAATTCTGAAAGAAGGAAAACAATGATCAAAAGTTGACAGGTTTTACATTAGTTATCTCACTATGCTGGAGGATGTTTTTTTCCCCCCAAAAAAAGTCTTGAAAAAGGATTTTGTAGAACTCATACTTCGGACAATATTTTAAAGCAATTGATCAGGATGACATAGCAGATGCTTGATACAAATCAATGTAATGTATATTGATGTCATCTCCACATTCAAGTAGATTGAACCTTTCAAATATTAAAAAAGATAAGATGAATGAGGTATAGAAAAGAAGTTTGGGCAAGAATTGTAAATGGAAGATTTGTGCAAAATTCCTGATGCAAGCAACTTGTGTGCGCTTCACTGCAAGCCTTTTAAAAAAGGCGCATGAATGGAATTTTGCTGCCAGCTATATAATTAAGACAATAATGTAATTATACGTCGAAAGAGTGAGCAAGCAAGCTCTTTCCAACACGCAGCTCATCACATGAGCAGAGCTCTGACCATTTACATCTGAAGAGCTGTGCTAAGTTTGAAGAGGGCAGTGTAAATTGGAGCCTATGGCACTGGCCTGGGACTCATGAGACCTATTAGCTTCTACTCCCAGCTCTGCCACTCATTGGATATGTGACCTAATTAAAATACCAGCCTTCAGTCTAGTCTAGTCTAGTCTAATCTAATCTGATCATAAATTCTTTGAGGTTTCTTTCTACACTATGCATTTGTACAACAAACACACCATGAGGCTCCGATTCCTGGTGGGGACCCTTGACGCTAGTTTAATATTAATAAAACTGGCACTACAGATAAATTGTAGAAAAGCAGGCCTTAACCAACTTTCAGAGGTCATTTAGTCCACCTCTGCTGTGAGGGAGCGGCGCTAAGGGCGGCCGTGAAACTCCCTAGCGCCACTCACCGTCACGTTAGGGTGAACGTAGCACCCTCAGAATCTCGCCCGCCACGACTTTGATGTCTAATATATATAGTATGGAGGCTGCCTGTTTCCCTGGTGGACGGTATCGTTGTTCCTGTCTCTGCTCCCCAATGGGGTGTCTATCTGTGCCCTGCCTAAAGGGCTACGCGTGCCTCCAAACCTCCCCTTCAGCACGCCCCAAGCCTCGCAGCTGTTCCGGGGGACGTTTGTCTTGTCCCTCGCCCGTCGGGTGCCTCTCGGCCACCTGGCGCCCCACAAGGTCTATAGCGCCACCGCCGCCCAACTCTCGGCGCCATCGGGCCGGCCTTACCGCCGCCCTTGTCTCGGCGCCATTGGGCCGGCGCTATCACTGCGGGTGCCTCTCGGCCACCTGGCACCCCACGGGGCCTATAGCGCCACCGCCACCCAACTCTCGGCGCCCTTGGGCCGGCCTTACCGCCGCCCTTGTCTCGGCGCCATTGGGCCGGCGCTATCGCCTCTGCACCGCGCCCCCTCTGGGGCCCAACTCGCCCCCTCTGGGGCCTCGCCCCCTCTGGGGCCCAATACCGCACACCTTGCGCCTCGCCCCCTCTGGGGCCTCGCCCCCTCTGGGGTCCAATACCGCGCACCTTGCGCCTCGCCCCCTCTGGGGCCTGTGCCTCCCTGGCACGATCTTCCGGAACCCCCCAAGCTGTTGGGGGGGGCCCTGCTGAGGCCTCCTCGCTCCCCAACAGCCTCGCCCGGTCCTCCGAATCAACCTGCCCTTGAAGGTGATCTTGTTCCCTGCATCATCGCAGCCGGTAAGTTTGGTAAGGCTGCCCCACTTGCCTCGGGCTGCTCAGCTCAGCCACAGAGCTCCTGCTCCTGCGGCAGCCAGAAGGGAACTGTGAGGCAGGCTCTGGCCTAAGCTGTTTATAAAGGCCGGGCCCTGCCCCCTTCTGGCCACGTGACCCAGCTGGTCACCCTGGCAACCGGCACCTGAGCTGCCTGGGTGATTGGCAGCTCTGCCAATCACCCTCACAGTCACGGGGCACCTATGTGACTCCATGACATCTGCTTAAGGCAGGATCATCCCCCATCCAACCCATCTTGTATAAGTGCTCATCTAACCTATTCCTAAAGCTATGCGATCAACCCTGGCACACACATACAAGGCATATTGTGCAAAAACTACCAAGACCACCCTAGCCTTCTACATGTAAAAAGGGGGAACAAGACCTCAGTGTCAGAGTCAGGCCATTGCTTTGTTAAAATACACAAGAAAGATCCAAACAAATCTCCATATTCAGCTGCACTAGCCCATGACTCCAAAAATGTTTAAAGATGGATTTAAACCGGAATTTCTGATAGAAATCCCCCCGCATTTATTTTGGAGGCGTGCATTCAAGTCCCCTCTATGTTTATCATGTATTATCTTATTTAAATAAAGAAAGAATATAATACATGATAAACTAATACTGAGATGAATACCAAGCAATCTCTACCAAAACCGACTCATGATGACATGACGGGTCATCACAGACCAGGTGCTTTGACTGTGGAGTGTCCGACACACGACGTTCCAGACCTAACTCTAGTTTTTCTGCTGAATCTATGAAAAAAAATGTGTGAATCCCATCCAAACCACCTCTTTTTTTAAAACCTGGGCCCACCTACTCTAAAAACCTCACCCCATTATTTTCTGCCAGAAAGGTGTCAGGAGGAGGCAAGTTTGGTTTGTGGGAACAAATGTAGGGAAAAGGAAAGATCAAATTGTCTGCTAAATTTAATAGCTTTGAGCTAAAAGCTAGGACAGTGACATATAGCTGGTAAAGGAAGCACGCACGCTGAAGTGGTTCTTGTATCATCGGAGAAAGATTTGACAAAGATAAACAAGTGCCTTCTTTGACAACTTGGCCATGTAATGCATTTTATAATGGAAGCTGAATTTCAGGTTAGCCAGCTCAGGTGTATTCAGTTCCCCCAAAATGGGGCAGGCCGTCTGACTGACCTTCATTAATCCAACACTGTTGTTAAGGTTAAATTTGAATACCGCTGCAATCCCACCAAAACCAGCAAGGGGCGGGGGCCAAATCATCCCTTGGATCACTCTTCTGAACATAGATTTGCCTCAATGCATAGTCATTACCACATCAACTGCAACAATACATGTTACCAGAAAGACTGCAGTCTTTGCATTTTTGAAACCAAGACATAGGTATTCAGGAGAAAGGCTTCCTTCTTCAAAGATGGAAGAACAGCCAGCTGAACCTTTTTTCCCTAAAACCCTTCAGCCCCCAAAGTCAACTGGTCTGGAATCCAAATCAAGATGGTAGTTGGGATAACAGAGATCCCCCCCCCCTCGTTTGGGCTTTTAGGAAACCAAAACCTATAAACAAATGGAGAAACAGTTACCAATTGTACTAAGTTGCCGTTATGTTGCCATTTTCAATACAGATCATTCTTACCCTGTTCCACAGCAGAGGGCTCTGAGCCAGAGGCAGATCTGTTCCAGTCACCTATAATTTTTAATAAAAGTTGCTGCAGACACAATGCACCTTTCTCCTACAGCAAGCAGATCAGTTCATTGCTTCCCATTGCACCTGTCTTTCCCCACTTCAGCTCCACTCAGAGTTTTTTTCTTTTAATATGTCTGAAATGGTCTAATGGCTTTTCACCCCTCTCTACAATGCGCTTCCCTCTTTTGGGATTCAGGCTTGCCACAGCTGTGCTGATAACGTAGCATACTATATGTTTTAGCGCTACTATTTTATTTTCTCACTGTAGGATGGAAAATCTTGGCCAGCTTTCTCATCATACCTTTTAAATTCATCCAGCAACTAAGAAGTGAGAGGCACAAGATGGCAGGGAATGAAGGATTTTTCTCTCTCCAGGTGGAAATTTGCCTAGCCAATTACTGATTTTAATCACAGACACTTAAGGATATTTCCTGTCTAAGGGAATGAAGTTTGTAGCTAAAGGAGGCTATTGCCTTCTTTCAGGTTTTTACGGTCCAGTTCCCAACATACAGAATGAACTTTCGGTTGTACAATTTATATCATAATTATCCCCTTTCCTTCTCTATCTTGCTGCTTAGTTTCAACCCCGGGTGCGCTCTTACAATGACCTTTCTATAGAACAATCTGTCTTTTCCAACCCACTAAATGAGCCACTGCACTATATATATGACTTATTAACCTTCACCACAAAACCGATTACTCAGGCCTCTCAGTTTTGTAGGTTAAAGCATCCCGTTTGCCAGGAGGTCACCTGCCATGTGTAGCCAAAGCTTCTTGACCTTTCTGTGATATAGGTTTCCATCCCCACCCATATATTTTCCAGCATAAATTCAAGCATTTTTCTTGCTTGCAACAAGCTCCTTTCTACATTTCATCTCATCTTTCACAAGGACTGTAATCTTAATTTATGGTTTTCTCATATTAGCACTGGTACAGCTCCTTATGGTCTTTTGCTTTAGGAAAACCATTCCTTGAGTAGCATTATTGCTCTCCCTGGCATCCAGTCTTCAGTGGAATAATGCCATTGCATTTAAGAACGCTTAACTCAAAACTTTTCATCCTTTCTCCTGTCTCCCCACTTCTTTCCCCCCACTTCTCTTTCTATGGGTCACTCAAACCCTCCATCTCAGGACTTCTTTTGATTCCTGTCTTTTCTTAATCTATCTGTGCAGCTTTTCTTCGTATATCCACTTCCGGATCAGCCCCTCCCCCATTAAACAGTCATTTCTCATTATCATTTTGCACCTGAAAAATGCCGTCTTCTCTCCATCCAGCTCTTCTTTCAACAGCCCATATGACATTTTGAAGCTCAAAACATATACACAACTGTGTTAGTATTCCTCCACTGGGTCCCTGCCTCATTCTGTAGAAAGGCTGGTCTTCAGTCTCATTTCCAGCGCTCAACACAGAGCTCCAATCAGCAGCCAAGGAAATGCAAAGGGCTGGCTAGGAAATCATTTTTCTGACCCAGGAAAAATTTGAAACTTCAGATTTCTTTTGCATCCCGAATACGAATGCTCTTAAGCATGAAGCAGGACTTGTATAAAAATGCATAAACGGCAGTGGATGCTGGGACCAAAACCTAGATCTCTCTCTCTTTCTCTCAGTGCCCATCTTAACCTCTTTCTTGCATGCATGACTGCTGGCCACCTGATTCTTCCATTTTTTTTTCTATCTAGTGGTCCATGTTGAACAGGAGAATACTGTCAGGTCCATACTGTCATGGTTTAGACACTTGTTTGAAACTGGGAGATACGGGTTCAAGAACCCCTGCATCTCTGTATGAATGAAGCCCTAAACCCATGGGCAAATGCTGTAATCATTAGGCTATTGGACAAAAAATGGGCATGTCCTCCTCGTCTAGCTGCTCAGTGTAGCTTTTTTCCACTTAAGGAATGGGAGATCTGGGTGGTGTTTGTGCCCTTCCCACATAACTGGATTAAAACAGAACTCAGGTAAAAGAGAAACGCTGACTGCCATGCAAGTGCCAATTAGGCCCCTGACAGGCGTGATTGGGGTCCGAGAAATTTTATGCTCCATCCCAAACACTGCATGTCCTGCCATGCCAGAAATGCATGGCAGGATGTGTGAAGTTTTGCAATGGAACATAAAATTCCTCAGGTCCAATTGCATTTACTATTTATGGTGTAATTAACACATTCATTACCCCATAAATGTAACTTGTGCCAGGGGCCTTAGAAGCAGAATAAGACCTGAATCATGGAAGACACTTAATATAAGAATAGAATTGATGCACGAGACCAGCTTATGACCCTTCTAAAATCCAATGAAATGTGTGGGAAGACCTCCACAAACAGCAGCACCAAACTGAGGTTGAAAGACAAATTAAAAGGAGTTGAGGAACCTCTAGGTTTCAACAAAAAGTGCCAGAACATCTACCCCAGCTACTTTTCAACCTACCAGCACCAGAAAAACTTGGTCAATCTTTGGTACTCAATACAGCAAAAGACCCCCAAAAAATCCTCTTCTAAGAATTGGCAATCTGCAGAAAGAATTATAATAACCGCCATTGAAGTGGGATGAAAGTCCCCTTACATGCTTGTTACTAGCAAATGACAACATTTCCTCAGTACCCGCAGAGCTTCAAATGGGCAAGACGACTGGAACTTGAGCATCAGAGGCCTCAGGTTGATCTTCTTCAGACCTGCTTATGCCATCAATGTGGGATCAATCAGTCCAAATCCATAACATGGTATTCATAAACTAGATGCAAGACTCCTGAATGAGAAAAAAAAAAAAAGGTGGTTAAGGACAACTGAACAATCTCTACAGAATCCACAGAACAACTCCTCTAGCTTAGACTTTTTGGCTGCTTTGGCAAAAAGAAGAGCTACCTTGATTCCACAGTTAAAATGACTGTAATTGTTTTATTTAGCTGTTATAAGAAAATTATAATTGCACCACAGGCATCTCTCAAATTAAATACCACGTGCAGTCCCTTCATTTGGTTGATGCAATAATGGCATATTGTGTACAGTCACAGATGTTCTTTACTGTGCTAAGTTGAAAACAACCTAATTTAGGAAGATGAATGAGGTGTCTTGATTTCAGGACTTCATTTGCTGAACAACAACAAAAAAAAAAATCACTGAAAAAAAGTGAAGCCTCTCACTACCCAAAGTTCAGATAAATGAACTAATTTTTCTGCAATGGCCTCTGCCATTTAACCTTGAATTATATATATATGTGAAAGCAACATCCATCAGCTGCATAGGAGATGCATGGGAACCAGAAAAAGATTACATGGATTTATTAGCTACATAAATTTAAATAGTAATTAAGCATTTAAATATTGCTTAAACATCAATATGAAGGTAATATACTGAGTATCAGCGTAAAAAATGAAGTAGGAAGAGTTATCCACAGATTTTTTTTTCCATCTGATGACTACATGCCTCAAGAATTTAGTAGTGAGATATAGCATCAAATTCCATATCAAGAGTGAAGATCTGTTCCACGTTACCAGTAGCTCCAGCTCACTGCCAGGTCAGGAGTGTTTAATGGCTTATGTGAAATGAGCTGGTAGCTTCCATTTAGTTCTCAGTAGAGTGATTTCTTTATAAATAAAATTTATCTTCAGAGTTAGCATCTTGCACCACATTTAGCTGAGAATGCAGGGTATGTCTGATATTTAAGTTCAACCTTGAGGTCACTCTTTACCAACCCACATGATATAAGCCACATCTATAAAAACACAGTTTTGTCCAAATTTAAACTTTGCATAGGAAACTATATGTATAAAAAAAAAATGGGAATCTCTATTTTCCCTCCAAGAAATTTCAAAATTGAAATTGGATTTGAACCAACATTTTGAAATGAAAATGTTTATTTCTACTTCTAATGTCCTTTCCTTACAGCTTTGCAGTTGAAAAAAATGAGGATTTTTCATCTGTCTTTACTCCTGGGAAAAAATGCTGGTTTCCCCACCAGGATTCCTTATATAATACTTGCTATCCCTGGATGTCAGTGTCCTACAATAAAAGGCAGGGTCCATCCTCTTTGTCATGGGATGGGATGGGAAAATTTTGCAATTCCACTTGCTCTTGCTCATCTTACCAATGAAAAAAGATTTGGGGTCCAGGAATTTCAGTCTCACTCCTTTCAAAAGCAATACCTCAATTTCTTCAAATGCAGAGTGCCTCTAGAAGGACAGCAAAAAATAAAATCTCAGAGAAAGAGGATGAGCTATGGTGGAGTTCAACTACCTTTATATTTACCCAGTCCTGGGCTGATCCATGGCCACCAGCATAACTTAGCTCCTTGAGCGGTCCCAAGCCGTTTAGGACCCCTCTTACTCTAGCATCAAAGGGTCAGAGGATAAGGATGCAAATGTGTACCAGGGAGTTTAAAATACACAAAATTTATCAGTCAATTGAATGGATTTTTTTTCCTAATGACTTGCACAGAACTGACTGGATATATTTGCTATGGTAATGATAACATATATTTCATTCATTTAATATAAAACAATGTAACAAGCAATACGCACTAAACTTTAGGAAGGCAAAAGTATCACAGCAACAAAGGCAGCAACTCTAATAGAAGTATGATTTTTATTCCCACTTAGGATAAGCAGTGAAACCTTTAAAACAAGTGTTCTCACCCTGAATAACAGAAACAACACTGCAGATGTCAAAAAATATGTGCTTTAGAAAGCGCTGAACTAATCATCCTTGCAGGCAATCATATCCAAGAGTGGAACAAAACTTTAATACACTTTATTACTGTAGTGCCTGGAAGCACCGACAAGTATTGGGGCCCGGCTGTGCTAAGCACTGAACAAACACATCGTGAAGATGATTGTTTGTGTTTACAGACAAGAAAAGTATGGGAGAAAGGAGTAGTATTGTCACCTCCGGACAGATGGGGCAGTAAGGCCCAAAAAATTTGAATGAGTTACTTAAGACCAGAGCCAGGAACTGGAACCAGATTTTCTAATCAAATGCCTTAACTGGCAAGGTTTTCCCCCTAGGGCACATGACCAGGCAAAGTGTTTCAGGTATTTAACGATAAGCAGTGAAGTGTTTGCAGGACTGGAACTTAAGAGCTTGACTCTGCACACAGGAAAGCCAGAAGGAAAACTCCCAGTGGGCGCATCTACATGAGATGCTTAATGTGCAGTAAACTAATTCTACTGCCTATTAACACTTCATGGAAAACCTGTGCTAATGCGCAGTAGATTTAGTCTGCTGAGAATTAAGCATCATAAAAAGACCATGTACCTTTGCTACTGCACATTAGTGCCAGCTGTTGTACATCTATGTAGTACCTCATATTCAAGGTGCTAAACTTAATGTGCAGTAGCAATGGCACATTAATGAATGTGTAGATGCACCCACTGATTGCCACAGTGTGGCATTCAGGGCCTAAGTGGGTGATTTATGTGTGCATGTTTGGGTGGGCCTCAGCTTACAGTCAACCATCAATGACCATAGGCCTGATGTCAGAGCAAATCAGTCATATGGCAAATGATTTAAAACAGGATCAGATTTTGCTGGGCCTGGGAGGTGGCTATGGTATCAGGACTTCTGGGTAAGAGAGGTATAAGCTGTTTTCCTTTCTATTGCAAGAATGGAAGAAATTGTGTCCAAGTCTGAGGATGGAAGTTAGGCTGATTGGCCAATAGTTACCCAGGTCCCCCCTCCTGCCCTTTTTGTGGATGGGCACAACATTGGCCCTCTTTCAGTCCTCAGGGACTTCTCCAGAGTGCCACGAGCTGTGGAAGAGTTTCGCCGGGTGCCATAATGACTTTGACCAGCTCCTTTAGTACTCTTGGATGAAAATCATCCAGGCATGCTGACTTGTATACATCCAATTTTATTAATTGGTCATACACCAGTTCTACAGCAATAGTAGGAAGGTTGATGTTACCATGCTCATCCTCTACACTATCTGACATAGTTTTCCCCTTGGTCCAGTGAAAGACTGAGGCAAAGTAGTCATTTGTAAATTCAGCTCTCTCTTGTGTGCTGGTATCCAGCTGTCCTGAGTTGTCGAGCAATGACCTTACACCTCCATTTGTTTTCTTCCTGTTCTCTATGTATCTAAAGAAGGATTTCTTGTCCTCGATTCCCATTGCTAATCCCAGTTCGGCTGCCACTTTAGCCTGTCTTATCTGTTCCCTGCAAATGTGGGCCATCACGGAATAGTCCTCCTTGGGGCTTGCTCTGAGCTTCCATTGTTTATAAGCCTCTTACTTCTTTCTTAAGAGGACCATGATTTCCCTGTTTAGCCAAGAGGGCTTCCCATCCCTTCTGTTACATTTTCTCCACACGGGAATGGATTTCCTTTGTGCTTCAAGGGTCATGTCCTTAAGGAACAACCTCTCTTCCTGCACACCTTTAACCTTCAGTCCCTGGTCTCACAGCACTTGCCCTAGTAGTGACCTAAGCTTGTTGAAATTTGCATTTTTGAAGTCCAAGACATCAATCCTGCTATCTAATTTGTTTGCCTTACATCAGACAGTGAACATGATGGTTTCATGGTCGCTGTCACCCAGACTTCCCTCATATTTAAGTAGCATAGTTGCATGCACATGCTTACTATGCAGAAAACCTTGCTAATCACGAGGAAATCTGCTACCTGCAAATACAAGTAGAAAATTTACTCTCAATTAGTAATAGCTCAGTAGCGATCATGTAGACACCTGACTGGAAGCAAATCTGCTACTGGTCAGCTGTCCACCAGTAGATGGGAGATAGCGCCTTGCCCCTGGGAACTGTTTGCTGCTGGGTTGGGCTCTGCCACAGGAGTCCTGGCAGGGACTGTATCCCCCTGCCATGGCAGCAGGAAGATCCAAGGCTCCTGCTCCAAGATCACAATCGGGGAGCAGGGGCTGGGAAGTTCTCTCCCAGCCCTGACTCCACTATCACAATCAGGCAGCAGGGCACTGGGAGACTCTTATGCCAGCCCCGCAATTGGGGAATGCCATGCTGGGAGATAAGGATCTCCCAGTGCTAGCCCTGTGGTGCAAAGCTGGTGTTGAAGATAAGGAACTCCTAGTGCCAGCCCCACGGTCATGGAGCTGGTGCTTGGGTGGTAAGGATTTCCCAGCACTGGCCCTATAGTGCAGAGCTGGTGCTGGGAGCTCCTTGCTGGAGAGCAGATCTTGTTCCCCACCCAGACCTGTGCTCATGGAGCTGGGTGGGGAGCAGGCTCCCCACTCCCACCAGCAGGGAGCTTCCAGAGCCGGGTCCACACTGTGGGGCCTGTGCTGGGGGACCCTTATCTGCCAGCAGCAGCTCTGCAGTC
Source organism: Crocodylus siamensis (assembly GCF_052110815.1). Lineage (NCBI taxonomy): Eukaryota > Metazoa > Chordata > Crocodylia > Crocodylidae > Crocodylus > Crocodylus siamensis. The sequence goes on along the minus strand of NC_143400.1, from coordinate 89,780,006 downwards.
CTGAGGTCAGCTCTGGAAGATAAGGATCTCCCAGATCCCCCCCACCTTCCTCCTGCTCGCACTTTTAGAGCAGGGGCTTGGAGTACCTTGTGCTGGGGCAGGGAACAACCCCCAGGGGCAGGGTGTAATGTCCCACCCCTGGCCAGGATACAGCTGTCTCTTTGCCTGGTGCTTCCTCCAGCCCCTGGGCTACCACCCAGGGGGAGCCTAGAGCTCCCCCTGGTGGAGGCAGGGGCCCATTTCAGGGCCCCAGGAAATGGGAGCAGCATTGGCAGCAAATCTTCTCCCACTTACCTGCACATGTAGATTCCTGCCTGGGTCACTTACTCGCAAGTATTTTCCTTATGAGTAAACTGGTCCCACATCAAATACACATGCAGACATGCCCACTATGTACATTAGTCCAAAGCCAAAAGGCTCATGATTTACCATGCAGTTCATTGGGTTGGGCCCCAGCAGAGTCAACAGCATTTTAAGCCATGGTTACCCCATAGCTGGCCACAGCTCAGCATGTGTGTGTACCATAAAGGATCCATGTGCTAATGAGCCTCCCACTCACAACTGAAACTGGGTGTTCTTGTCATTAGTCCTGGGATCCTCCAAAAATTTATATGAAGATGAGGCACAGAGCAACCTGGTGCAGTGCCACTTCATGGAAGGTGAGGCCACACTATTCATGAGGGATTCTGGTTTTCTCTGATAAAAAAATCCTCAATTTTCAGATTAAAAAAAATAACCAAAGATCCACTTTTTTCCATGATTATAATGAAATTCTACTATAATCATGGTGTTTCATTTTAAACACAGAAAAATGTAGATTTGGGGTTACTTTTTTAAATCCAAAAATTGAGGATTTTTTTTTTTGTATTAGAGAAAACCAAGATCCCTGTTAATCGTATACACCAGGTTGGGAGAGGGAGTGACAGAGGGATTCTGGGTGAACCATTTGAGGCCCCATTTGGTGGTGCTTGCCAGACATTTAAGGCTAGTGAAGAAACAGGAATAATTGAAAATGAGAAAAAAGGTACAGCTTAGCTGTGGGAGTGAAGAGAAAGTAAACATATATTTTGTGTGGTGGCTCACCATGACTTATAGAATCATAGAAGTAGGGTTGGAAGGGACCTTATAGATCTTCAAGAAGACCCCCTGCCAGGGCAGGAGAAAAAACTGGGCTCAAATGATCCCAGCTAGGTAGGCATCAAGCCTCTTCTTAAAGACCCCCAGGGTAGGAGCCAGCACCACTTCCCTTGGAAGTTGGTTCCAGATCCTAGCCGCACTAGCTGTGAAGTAGTTCTTACGGATGTCTAATGTAAACCTACTCTTCAACAACTTGTGGCTGTTATTCCTTGTTATGCCAGGGGGCGCTAGGGGCATAACAAGGAATAACAGCCACGAGTTGTTGGAGAGTAGGTTTAGATTAGACATCCGTAAAAACTACTTCACAGTTAGGGCGGCTAGGATCTGGAACCAACTTCCAACTTGAAAAAGAGTCAGCTCTGAGGAGGACTGACAGCAATGAGCACTGTATATATCTGGCTGCACTTAATCAATGTCTTAGTTGGTTTCTATTACTCAACACATACTGCTTTTGGCAGCACTTTAATGATAGACAATATATTTAATGCAGTTTCTTTGTATGTAAACATATGATGAGGAACTGATTTCCCTATGCTGATGGGGGGAGGGGAACCTCAACTTGTGTTCAAGTAAATATGGTATTTCTAGTTTTCAACCAGTGACAAAGCTCATTGAAAATTCAAAATTTCAAAAGTTTGCAGTAGCTATTCAAAGCTTCGATATCAAATCTTTTTTTTTTAAATCAGCTGTAGATAGGACAATGATAGGTAGCAAGACAAATACCTTGTTTAAACAGATAGTAAGCTCCAGTCCATTTACAGGAACTTAGAGCAGACCCCTCCACACTGCAACTTACTGTGCTATCACTTGCTCAGGACAATTGTTTATAGCTGTTGTGCGGAAAAGTCTATGGAAAAAGAAATAAAGACAGTGTCATATGAATAAGCAGAAGGAAAGCCTACTCTATGAGGATGCCAAGGAAGTACATTTCAAGCACATTTGACTACATTCTGTTGGGAGAGGTTTATCTCATAACATTATGGTATTGTAGCTCTTCCCAGTGGGACATTTTGCAGCCTGTAAGTCAGTGAGAGTTTTGCCAGACAAAGTACTTTGGGGCTAGACTCCTCAAGTGCTGCTGACTGTCCAGGCAAGCATCGGCACAATCCCTTTGCAGAATCAAAAGAAAGTGCTTTTTTGTGCCCACGTAAAATTCAGACTCAAGCAAAAATCTAGGTTCAAACAAAACCATGCTGAAAACAGGGATGGAAGATTTGAATGTTTAAGATTCCAGCAGGTCAGTAGTAGGGTATATTAAACTGAACTATGGCTCTTAAGGTATTATTTGTGATGGGGCTTTTAAATATTCCTCTGCTCGTGCCTCTGCTGAGAACAGGAAAAGAAAAGACACAGCTGTGTAGTCACATGCATTACTGAGAAATGTTCAGAACGTTGCAGGGAAAATCATGGTTTAAGAAACAGAACAGAATAGACTAGCAAAGAAAAGAATAGACTAGAGGGGTAGTTGATATTAATAGGATATAATTAAATGTTATTTGTCCGTCTGTCTTTCTGTCACGTATGTCTTCCTCTCACATAGTCTCTCAAATGCTTCTTGTATTTCTATCTTTGTTCCTAGCTTACAGCCCTTCTCCACTCCTTTAAGTCCCCATTTCCTTTAACATATGGAGTTAAATACAAGCTATCATTTTATCTGCTATTTAGCATAGGCAGTACCTGCTTCTTCTTCAGACCGAGGAAAGGGCACTTTGTGCCTGAAAGCTAGTCTAATATGTCTCCCAACTATACACTTGGTCCAACAAAAGGCATTACCAAAAATCTTGCTTCTCATATTTCTTTCCCTCTGTTTCTCTCTCTGTATTTCTCTCTCCCCCTCTCCCTCCCCCCTCTCTCACGCACACACACAACCAGTTCTACAGCAAAAAGAAGTCATGGACTGCAAAGAAATCTTGTCTGATTAGCTAAAAATAGACTAAAGATGCTAGTTCCTCTCAGGTCCCCAGTGCAATGTCTGTTTTTCCAAGATAGAGAGAGGCAACGAGGCCAGCTCCTGTTCATCAAACCCATGGCAGGAGGCTGTGAGGTGGGTCCCCCTGACTTTGTCCACAGATACCCCAACACTCTGCAAATCTGAATTAAACTGCTTACTGTCATAGGACAGTGTGTCCCAGATTTAGGAAGATCGATGTCTTCTCCACAGATACCTGGTCACTAGCAGAGAAATCAATCACTTAAGCTTCAGCAGCTGCCAGAGGAACAGCCAAGGGCATGGAGCCTTAATACCAAATTCAAACATTGGTCCTTAATTTCTATTTTTCCAACCAAAGGGTTAAATGTCAGACACAAGACCTGCCATCCATAACTACTGTCACATGCTATAGGGAAGAGAAGAAATAGGCACCCATTTGGAGAAGAGGATGGAGAATGTAGTATTTTAACAAAGTGATCCTCTCTCTCGCATCCTACCTACTACTGTTGTTTTTTGTGGGAAACTCTTACAGTCCAGGTGCCTTGCAAGGGGGATAGCACATGTAATTTATTGCAAAAAAAACCTTGAGGAGATTTCACAAATAACTTATTACCAAAAGCCTTTTGGGCCTTTTACTTAAAACACAGAGCTATAAAGCAGAAGACTTCAATTCTGCTTCCAGTTGAACAAGTCTCACTATGTAACATTGGTAAAACCATTTCATATCTGTGCCTCAGTTCCCCACATGCTAGATGGAGATAATATTACTTGCCTGCTTCATGGCTGCATCATGAAGCTTATTTGTTAATAGTTGTCAAAGTCTTTGAGACTTTTGCCTGGTTGGTTTTATAGGAGCAAGGTATTATTTTAAATATTGGTGGGTTCTATTAATTATGGGAAGAGAGTAAAAATTAGCTCACCTATCTAATGCCAAGTGTTCCTATCCCGTGAAGTTCATCACCACTGATACTTACAGGCACCCCCTATGGAGGGTGTCAAGCAGAAGAACAGATTTGCCTCAAGGATGTGGAGAGTTGGCTGAAACTCAGAATTTCTGGTTCACAGAAAATTTGGACATGTCAAAGCTTTGCTTCATTTGGATTCAGAATATGACCACATTTTTCATTTTTCCACAAAGCAGGAATTCTAAAATGTTTGTTGGAAACACTGGCACATTGTGCACAATGGGTTTCACTCCTATTCCACGGCTGATAACAGTAAAATTGAAAAAAACCCTGTATTGGTTCCATTCAGAAGATGTTCCTGCTTCTCAGGTCTGTGACTCCTGGGCAGCCCCACCATAATAAGTGCCCCTGTACTGGAGACAGCAAGCTCCTAGGCACCAGGGCAATAGTTTGGCTGCCAGGATAGCTGGTTGGCCAAGAAGCCCCAAGAGCTGACAGCTCAAGAAAGTCCACATGGCAGGGCGCTCATCCCAGGAGGGTATGGCCATGACACCCCTGGTGGCCTCTCAGCCTTTGCCTGATCTGCCCCGGTAGTTCACTCTCCCCTTTGCTCACCAGCTACTTCTTCATGTTATAGTGTGTAGAGGAAAGGGAAGCTTCCCCAGAGCTTTGCAAGCTTGGTTTCACTCTCTGGCTCCCAGGGTTAGGTTCTACATTTGGGGGGCACCTGGCCCTAACCCAACACTGGGCTGCCTCAGGTCTTTATATATGTTGGGACTCTGCCTTCCTGTTCTCAGACCCCTCTTTCTTTTAGCTGCCCCCCACAGTGTAGGTCCACTGTACTCGACCTGACTTTTGAGTCCTAGCCTTGTCCCAGCCCTGTCTCCATCTGGTTCTGGGCCATGGGCTCTCCGGCCCCGCACTCTGCCCTGCTCTGGGCTCTGCTCTAGTGGAGTGCCTTGAGCCGGTCCCTGCAGGGCTGAAATCATGTGCCCCAATGGGACCTGCAAAAAGCCACCCCTCACAATCCCTACCCCAACCGCCAGTACAATGTAAGATGTATCGAGCAACTGTTTAACACAAACTTTCCCAGCCGGGCAACTGAACAGCAACAAAAGGAAAACACCAGGCTACTGCTTCAGAAAAAGGCAAACCTTCCACCCCCACCAGGGTAGGTAAGCAACCACCCAGGGCAGCCCTCCCTGGGTACCAATATAACCCTCAGCATGGGCTATATCTCCCTACAGGCTCTCAGGGTCTTGCTGGTAGTTCCCAAGCAGCTCAGCAGTCCACCAGGTGCTCCCTTGCAAGCCTTCCTGGCCAGAAGCTCCTTCCCTTGCAGACTGCGTCCCCCTGGCTCGGAGCCAGAGGTACATGGCTCCCTGGCCCTGCTGCTCACCTGCCCCCCAGAGCTGCCCCAGGTGGGTTCTGCTTTGGCTTGTTGGGGTAGCCTCACAGAGGCCCCTTGCTGCTGGGACCTTTCTACTTTCTATGCAATCCCCAGCTCCTGATACTGCTGCTGGGTCTGTGGTGAATGTTTTGCTCCAGTCTTTTCCCCCCTTAGGCCTGCACTCCAATGGCTGTCAGGCCCTAGGGTTTGCTGCCTCTTCTCAGTAATGGCGTAGGCGCCCCGTTACTCAGGGCTATTCCAGAACTTGGAGGCTCTTCCCAGAGCGTTCAGTTCCTGCCTCTGCGGCAGGAAGTCAGGGAGCCCTGGGCTGCCCCGGGCCACGCTGTGGTTCCCAGATCTCCCTGGCAGTGAAATGCACCCCTAGGGCAGTCCACGCAGCGAGGCTGCCCCAGCATCATTGAACATGCAGGCACTGAACTCCACAGTTCGGGGAGAAAGCCTCCTTAGAGCTGAAGATCCTGGGAACCCAGGTGGCCAGCACACGTTGGTAGGAAATAGTTCAAGTGAAGTTCATTAAACCAATACCTTTCTCTGAATTTGCATTTTCCCACTAAATTGTGCTTTTTCAAAAAAATTCCTGACGAGTTCCAGGCTCAAACCCTAAAGTTGGTCCTCCAGACCTGGGGCAAGACAGTTTAGCAGTGGGAAGCTCATACCAATGCTGTCCATATTACACTTGTTTAATCAATAGATGCAAGATCTACTATATTTGTTATGGATGGTCTTCAGTTCTTAACGCTGTCAATCTACCACCTACTTCAAGCAATAAACCCACGTGAAGAAGTAAAGATACTCCTGGAGCACAGGTTAGCTGGCATGGGGCATTACAGGGACAGGGAGAACAGTACGGTGTCTTCTTTTTTCTCTGTGGGACATTCTACACTCCACTGAGCTGTGGGAAGGAGAAAGAAATCCCTAGGGTTTCTGCTTCATCCAAATTCCCCCTGTAACACAGCAAAATATGTAGCACTACCGTTCTGACACTCGATCAACTCTATGCAAACATCGTAAAATGTGCTGACCACAATACCAAGGACGGCCACTCCATCATTAGCTGTCTCAGAACTGCACACAGCTGGCGTACCCACCGGTTGACCTCGGCAGCTGCCATTTGAGGACAAGAATGACTGCCGAACTGAAATCTTTTTATGTATTGTGGATCCCAGTGCAAAATAAGATCTGGGATTTGCAGATGACCATCTTCATTTTGCCCTGTACATGGGCATATTCAGGAGGGGCGGTGTCATTTTCTTCTTTGCTATTCAGTCTCTCCCCACTCTTTCCTTAACTGATCAGAACTGTCTGGAATTGCCTTTGCTCTTTCACATTAACAAACATCCCCATGTTTTTCATACACCAGCCCAAGAAGAAAAAAGGAAACTAGAATAAAAAGAGGTCTCTGGTCTCTCCTCCTACAGGAAGTTTAGGTTTCATTGATTCATGTTGTTACATTTCTTTTTTGGACATGTTTATGAGTGTAGCAGGGGTGTAGGTTTATGAATGTAGTGCTTTTAAGTGGCCTCCTACAAGCTTCATTTCCTCTTGTTAGCCATAGAAAAAGTATATTCAGCATGCTTCCCTCCCATAGCTCCTTATAGTCTTGAAGCCTGACCTCCAGGAATGGCTAAATAATTCACTGCTCTCATCCATTCAATTGCTGTGCTGCCAGTAAAAGCACTAATTAACAGTAGGGGTTTCTGTGATCTGGGTGCTTATCCAGATGCACTTTTTACTGATCAGGCTGGAATTCAGATGGGTGACCTGAGTGACGGCCCAAATGCTATTACACTTTATGCTGCTGCATGCCAGCTTTCCAGCTGTGTAAGTGACATTTCTGGCACTTAAACACCGTTTGTAATTCTGTTACCTGTGAAGTGTGTCCACGCAGTGACTGCACGTGGTCAGGAGGCTACACACTAGCTGGGCGGGTACGTGTCTTTTTGTGCATACGCTAGGCATGCTTAAATCACAAAATTTTGCAAGCCCCTTGCATTTAATTTTAATATTAGTTGGATGGGGAACCATGGGAGGGTTACTGCCCTAGGATATGGCCCAAGTCTACTTCCTGGGGGAGTCCCCTAATTACTAATCTACTGGGGGCTTAAGGAGGGGAGAAGCCAGCTCTATCCCCCTTCAGCCATAGGTGTTTCCAGACCAAATTTTGCTGCACACACCCACCCCCACCTGTATAGCTGCCTACCTGTCCAGCTAATGCACGCTCAGGACACATGTATGCACTTACACATCCACACCACACGGATAATGGAATTGCAATCTGTGCAGAAATGCCAAAAATACTGCTATTCATCTGGGAAATGCCCATGTAGGTGCATAAAGGGCGAAAGACGTCCACCCAGAGTCTTTGGTGTTTGAAAAGCAATTACAATCTCCATCCTCTCCTCATTTCCTTTTCCACCAAGAACTCACCATCAATTCTAAAATTGCTCGTGTAAGTTCACGCAAATCTATATAAAAAATAAACCAAGAATGGCCAGGGCCTACCGTGGGATGTAGGTGCTGTCTGCGAACACTGGAAAATAGGAACAGAGTGAGCCTCCCTCATTTCTTCCACGTGCTAATCCAGAAGCATTACAGCTCCCTTGCTTCTACCAGGAACTCAGTCCACACAGGAAAGCCTCAAGTGCGTGGAAACAATGAGACGCCTATTAAATCCAGCTTCTAACTAAAAGTGGGTCACATGCAGCTCTCGCATAGACAGGGATAGCACTGTCTACTTCAGTGGGGATGTCCTTTCTTATACAAGAGCTGCACTGGTATTTTCTCAAGGACAACCAGGGTCTAAACAAACATCCCCAGAATAACACTGCATTAAAGCACCTTGTACCCTCTCATTACCTTAATAGTATTATTAAAAGTCTGTTCACTTGCCAGGGGTAAAACTCAACCACCATGTAAAGTCCAAGTAAACAGGCTGTGTAGAGGAGACCTCTGGGGTGGCAGGGGACTGAAATTCTTCCCTGGTCCACTGAATACATGTTCAGCCACACTGCAGCTCCTATGCATCTCCTGTAAACTGGAGGAGCCATTCCCTTGTTCTTCCTTCAGTCAGTCAGCAAAACCGCCATGGAGAGAGCTGCCCCAGAACTCAGATTCATCAATCATCTCATGCAGCAAGGTGTCTGAACCAGCGGATTCCCTGCGGGATTGGGGCTCGAAAGGGTGACAAGCTAATAGCGGTGTGCTGCACGTTCTGCCTGTATACCCGTGTTAGAAAATCGTATTTTCCCTCTCATTATCTTTGGACTCTCTCAGCGCAGCGTGGAAGAACCGCACATAGAGGGAAAGCAGGAACGCAAAATGCTCCACTCCTCCCTAATGGACCTGCTTCCATCCCCGCCTCGTAGGATCTGCAGAGAGCAGCAGGGTCAGTAGGTGAGGGGGCTGGGCTGGTAGACTGTCATCCTAAGTAGTTTGCTGCCTTCAGCAGGGATTTTAATAAGCAAACAAAATGGGAATTAGATCATCCTGGAGAGGAAATGAGACAGAAAGTAACTGCAGGGAGAGAGAGGCAAGATAGGGTTAAAAAGGAAAACTCAGTCTATCTCGTTTTCAGATACCCGACTCTTACTGCTTGTAAGGAACAAAGGTTAGACACGCTACATATGCGCAGGAAATGGCCCAATATATCATAGCACAAAGCTCCCAATTAGCCTGCTATTCTTAAATCTTAAATTCTGTAGGCAAATAATTTCTCCAAGCTGGTATGAAATAATCAAATCACCAGACATATTCCGTGTAACTCACTAGGATCTCATCAGAGGCAAATTTGTTCCCAGATCTTTAAAATAGTTAATGAGGCTCTTTACTGACTGCAAATTCAAACTGTGAAAAACAATCTGCTCTACATTTACCATATATTCATGTGCTGTATATTCTCGCTTCTCGCCTCTATCTGGCCTGCTGAGCTACTGGAGGATGTAGGGTATGCTACACAGTGTGGGGCCTTTAGCCCCTCTGGCCATGGCTGTCAACCCCAAGCTTGGCTTGCTACTACAAATGCCCCCAACCTATCACTGTGCCCCTGGACCCCTGTCCCAGACCCAACGCTGCCCCCCCGGATCCTTGCCACCTGTGAACTTGCCACCGCCGGGCCTCTCACCACCACTGGACCCCCCCACCACTGCCACCACAGTGGCCACCACTGTGCTCCACGGTCCAGATCCAGCCTGCAACAAGTCCTGTGGGCTGGATCTGGCCCGAGGCTCCAGGTGAGTTTGATACCCTATAATAAAGGAAAAGAATTTAAAAAAAATCTCAGCAATAGCACTGAAGCCGAGCTATCAGCAGAAATGTTTCCAGAGAGAGATTTGCCATGAAATCATCTGAAATGGAGGGTAAAGTATTTTGAAGCTAAATGAGAAATAATTTGCTTTCAGCACATAAATCTCTGTTTTAGATGAATCCGATCAACTGACTTTTTCTAGCTTCATGTACAGATACTTTGTCATTTCTAAAGAATATCACACCCAGTCTAACAGCCTTCTCTGTGAAACAGAAATTCAGAGAAAGGGGGTGGAGGGGTGGGAATAAAGAAATTATTCCATACCAACCCATCTTTTTTTGCAAAAGTTGTTCTTTTTTGCTCTCTGTATATACATAGCTCCTGTGCTAATGAATGCAGTCAGTCACTGAAAGACTTGGGGGTCATAATAAAAAATAAAAAAAAATCACACAAACCTGAGTTACACAGTCCCATCTCAGAGGCAGAAATAAAATAAACACCCACAGCAATACATTGAGAATGGGGAAGTGTTTGAAGAAAGCCGGGTATGTGTTGTTCGTCCTGAAATGACAAACTACCTGTCACCTTGGCTCTGCACTTGTAAACATGGGTAGAGCACTTGTGTGTCCTGGGTGTGTCGGCAAAGGCCATGCTTAGGATGGCATCCACATCCCATTGAAAACAATGGCAAACCTCCCACTCGTTTCAATAGGGCTGGGATTTCACCCACAGCATCTATACATTTCTAATTTATCTGTCCTGTGGCATCTAGGTGACAACAGTGTCTTGAGTCTTCATTATAACACCGTCTCTGCAATCATCTCAAAGTTCTGAGTCAACATTAAAGCCAAGATTTGTCACTTGTGCACATTTACATTTATGCATGAGTAGTCCCACTGAAACAAATAGGGTTATTTCCTGAATGTGCTTCAACCTTCTGCTGGACAGGGGTCTAATTAATCAAGCCGACATCAATCCTCTCTTGCAAATAAAGCTTTTCCCATTTCAAAGATAGAAAAGATGCGATGCACAGATTTATCCTTCCAACTGAACTTTAAGCACCTCAAATATTTTGCTTTAATGGCAGATCTGCACCTTTGAAAAGCAGCCCCAAAGCATTTCAACGTTGTCATCCAAAAATATCACTACCCAATGCACTTACAGCTAAATCCTACATCACCTTTAAATACTCAAGTGGTATTTACATATCTGCATAACTGCAATTTTGGGTACTTATGGGCAGTTTAATGGTGGGTTATTGAAAAGGATACTGCTCTGGAAGAGAGGAATCTCTTGATTCCAGTCCTGGCCACTGCCACAACAAGGCAGAAGCTGTCCGATTGGTGTTTATCCATTTTATTCCCTGAATTTTAGATGTGAGGTGCAGTGATCCAGCTTTAAGAGGAGGCCTGGAGAGTGCTCTGGACACTGCCAGGAGTCTTGAACACTTACTATTCATTTTAACAAAAGATGTGCCTGAATCCTCTGCACTGATTTCAAAATTTGAACTGAACTTCTGTTACATGAATATCAAATATAAGAGAAAGACATTTTTTTCTGAAATTCATGCCTTATTCCTTATTAAAGGAACTCAATATTTTCTGTCCAGTGTCCCTAGTGTCTAGCTTTTCATAGTTTATAGCTTCAAAAATGCCACTGTGGGCGCATCTACACGAGATGCTTTCTGCACAGTAGCCAAAAAATACTGCATAGTAGCACATCACAATACAGACAGTGCTAATATGCTACTGCAAAATATTATTAGGTTACTGCGGAGTAATGTCACCTAAAAGCCGTTCACCATCGCTACTGCGCAGTAAGTCCAGCTACTGCGCATATATTTAGTACTTGCTAATACCAGTACTAAATAAATGTGCCATAATGACTGCACAGTAGCATCTCACGTAGGCACGCCCATTGAGTACCATAAAGTGCTGCTCTTCATGAGGCTGACAGTGACTGCTGATTTTCTCACTAAGAAGCTGCACTGTACACCTTAAAATATCAAGTGAAGGTAGTGCAAAATTCAATAAAATGAGGGGTGGTAAAAAGAACCACATTTGTCTCTTGTACAATGCTACTGAATTCATGAGTCAAGCAAGGATGTATTTGGTTCTGTGTTCCTAACTTACATTCAAAAAGGAAATTAAAACAGGCTGCTTAAACACCTTTCCTGGTGTAAACTGGCTTAATTCCATTGGTCACTGAAGCTACAACAATTTACACCCAGTTGCAATCACCCTGACATCTGCGGGGAGGGCAATACAGCAGTGCACAGGCAATGACTGAGTCCAGGCTCCAGAGGAAAGGAAGGATGGAGAGCAGCAGAATAAGGACCCTGGTCTTCAGAAAAACAGACTTCAACTCACTCAGGCAACTCATGGGCAGGATCCCCCAGGGAGCCAATCTGAGGGAGAGAAATGTCCAAGACAGCTGGCTGTACTTTAAAGAAGCCTTACTGACAGTGCAGAACAAACCATCCTGATGTGCAGGAAGACCAGCTTGGCTTAGCATGGAACTCTTCAGTAAACTAACTCACCAAAAGGAAGATTATAAAAAGTGGAAATTTGGATAAATAAATAGGAAGGACTATAAGAGCATTGCTCGGGCATGCAGGGATGAAGTCAGGAAGGCCAAAGTGCAACTGGAGTTCCAGCTAGCAAGGGATGTGGAGGGCAATAAAAAGGTCTTTTACAAGTAAGTTGGTAGCAAGAGAAGGATCAGGGAAAGTGTGGGTCTCTTACTGAATGGAGAAAGCAACCTTGCGATGGAGGATGCAGGAAAGGCTGAAGTGCTCAATGCCTTTTTCACCTCAGACTTCACAGGCAAGGTCAGCTCCTAGACTACTGCGCTGGCAGCACAGTTTGGGGAGGAGGTGAACAGCCCTCAGTGGTGAAACAACAGGTTAGGGACTATTTAGAAAAGCTGGACACACACGTCCATGGCGCCACATGGGATGCACCCGAGGGTGCTGAGAGAGTTGGCTGATGTGATTGCAGAGCCACTGGCCATCATCTTCGAAAACTCGTGGCAATCAGGAGAGGTTGGAGATGATTGGAAAAGGGCAAACATAGTGTTCATATTTAAGAAAGGGGAAAAAGGAGGATTCAAGGAACTACAGGCCAATCAGCCTCACCTCAGTCCTTGGATAAATCATGGAGCAGATCCTCAAGGCATCCAACATGAAGCACTTGGAGAAGATGATTAGGAACAGTCAGCATGGATTCACTAAGGGCAAGTCATGCCTGACCAACCTGATTGCTCAGAGAGTAGTAACCAATGGCTCGATGTCTAGGTGGCACCCGGTACCAAGTGGAGTGTCCATGGGGTTGGTCCTGGGACATGTTTTGTTCAATGTCCTTATCTATGACCTGGAAGATGCCATAAAGTGCACCTTCAGCAAGTCTGCAGGTGACACCAAGCTGGGGGAAATAGCAGATGCACTGGAGGGTAGGGCTAGGATTCAGAGTGGCCTAGATAAATTGGAGGATTGAGCCAAAGGGAATCTCATGAGGTTCAGCAAGGACAAGTGAGAAGACCTGTACTTAGGAAGGAAAAATCTGTACAGGCTGGGGGCTGACTGGCTGGGCAGGAGCTCTGCAAAAAAGGACCTGGGAGTCACAGCTGAATATAAGCCAGCAGTGCGCCCTTGTTGCCAAGAAGGCTAATGGCGTACTAGGATGCATTGGTAGCAGCATTGCGAGAAAGTCAAGGGATGTGATTCTTCGCCTCTGTTTGGCACTGGGGAGGCCACAGGTGCAGTGCTGTGTCCATTCTGGGGGCTCCCACTACAGAAAGGATGTGGACAAATTGGAGAGAGTCCAGCAGAACGCAACAAAAATGGTTCAGGGGCTGGGGAACATGACTTATAAGGAAAGACTGAGGGAACTGGGCTTATTTAGTCTAGAGAGGAGGAGACTGAGTGGGGCTTTAATAGGAGCCTTCAACTACCTGAAGGGGGGCTTCGAAAGAGGATGGATCTGGACTGTTCTCAGTGGGGGCAGATGACAGAGCAAGCAGCAATGGTCTCGAGTTGCAGCAAGGGAAGTTTAGCTTAGATATTAGAAAGGCATTTCTTACTGGGAGGGCAGTAAAACACTAGAACAGGTTACCCAGAAAGGTGCAATTTCCATCCTGGGAAGTTTTTAAGACCCAGCTAGACAAAGCTCCAGCTGGGATGATCTACTGGGGCTGTTCCTGCCTTGAGCAAGGGGTTGGACTGGATGTGACCACCTGAGGTAAACATTGCAGTGTTTTACTACCCTCCTAGTAAGAAATTTCTATCTAATATCTAACCTAAACTTCCCTTGCTGCAACTTGAGACGATTGCTACTGAGGTCCCTTCCGACCCTAATTTTCTATGATTCTAAGACTTGGTCATATATATTTATTAATAATATCCTGGGTCCAGATTCACATCTCAGTTACTCCTGCAATGTCAGAACGGGTACTCTGAGTCTGCACTGGGCTAACGAAGGTCCGGGTGTGACTCATCATACGGGTCCTCATTTCAAAGGTTGAAGAACAGTGTTTGGTACCTTAAGAGAGAGCTGAAAAGCAACACACAAATACAGCTCCCAAGAGCAGCTGACCCTGCTGTCCTTACTCATACACATTAGCCTTTTCTTTAGCAAGAGAGCTTCACCAGAAAAACTGCAGGATCTGCTCCAAACTTGGTAATGATAAAATCTCCCTGTCCTTTGGAATACCATTCTCCCTGGAAATTGCTGCCTTTCCTTTGCCAAGTTTAATTACTGTTAAGCAACTTTAATTCCTTTTAATTGAAATCCATATATTCTGAAGGTTGGTCTTCCGACAAAGCCCTCCTAAAGGCACTGATTCAGCCAGGTAAGTGCAATGTACTTAAGCACATGCCTAATTTCAGGCATGCAATTAATTCTATTGCAGTCAGTTAGGCTACTCAAGTACTTAATGTTTGGCATGAGTTCAAACAGTTTCTCAGATTTTGTTACTTGAAGTCATTATTTTTCAGTCCAGAGGTACATGCATCTTCATATGCCTCTTTTCCATGGCAAAGTCACATTTCAGACCCTTTTGAATTCAACTTGCTGTCTCTGTAATTAACTTCCCATTCATTTTTATAATATCATTAGCCAGGTAATTAGTTCACATGGCGGCCTCAGTCTGCATCTGATATATTTTTAATGCAGCAGTGGCTCAAACAATGACATCTCTTACTAAAGAGCTGCCCCTGTAAACACTTCCTTATCATTTATATTTCCAGCTAGTTCTTTAGTAATGCCAGGGGCTAGCAGCATTTTAGAACCTCTAGCTGGTAATGAAAATACCCCCCAGTGAAAATTATCAGCAAAACCAGTCTTTCCTCACATTTTCCATAGTTCTTTGGATGAAATCCTGTGCTTCAAATTTCAGCCCACCAAGAGAGAGGCTAAGATAGCTTTAAGCCAGACCTGCAGCCTCCCAGCATAATGCAGACACTTCTGAGGAGATGACTAAAATTACACCCACCACCCAGGGCAGCACTGTCTGAATCACTGCAATGCTCTGTGCTGTGACCCTCCTCTCCATCATGTACCCTAAACCAAGGGGTCCCAAACCGTGGTGCGCATACGCCTGAGGGCATGCAAGACATCTCTTGGGGGTATGCAGGAGAAATTGTGCAATGGCGGATTTATTTTTCATTATAGTAATAATTGGCATTTAAGGGGTTAAAGTATGCTGGTAGGGGTACGCGGATCTGGAAGGGAGTACACAATAAGAAAAAGTTTGGAAAACTTTGGCCTAAACCAACGGCATTTTCTAGTGTGTCCTTGGAAGGCTGTTTCATGGCTGCCTTCAGCAGTTTCTGAACTGGAGATTTTTCCTCCCATGGGTCTGGGGCAGCTCATCCACAGGAACTTCTCATGCTTTGTGGATTAGCTGGCCATGGTGCTCTGTACTCCTGGATATGACTTCATGACATTGGCCTCCTGGTATGTTTGTTTGCTTCATCAAATTGTGGATTTTATTTTAGTTTGTCTAATGTCCTTTTCTACACCTGCTATTTTCTTTTAAAGGCATGCGACACCCTCCTACAGGCTTCCATGATGTTACAGAGCCACAACTGCCTTCTTTTTGACCTTTCCAAGCATGAGTGACTGGTGCCTCCTGAGTCTGGGGGGGGCACCAGATCGCTGACAGGGGGCAGGAGGCAAGTGGTCCCTTAGCAGCCGATCGCCGAGTCAGCTGCAAAACTGGAAGTGCACTTCCAGTTTCGAGGCTGGTGCTTCCAGGGGGTCCACATGCACCCGCATGAACCTCCTGTGCATTGCCAATGTTTCCAAGTCCTTCAGGCTCCAGTGTGGACAAGGTGCTACAGCCCATTTTAGTTACAAGTGCAAGGCTGTCTTCCTTTGAAACTTTTTCTAGTCTGCAGAAAAAGTTGTGTGTCCCTTCACTATCTTGTATCAGCATCTCCTCTCAACTCTCTGCCAGATCAAAATAACTCTTCTGGCTCTATAGTTCTGAAACAGCTTTGACATCTGAAACAGCTTTCCTTTATCTCCGATTCATGATTTCCTCTTTTTCAAATCTTATCTTAAACATTCTGGGTGAAATCCAAATCCCATTGAAGTCCACAGTAACTGTTGTCCCTCACTTAGGCCTCAAAATAAGGGATCCTGGTTTTCTCTGGTTAAAAAAATTACAAATTCTCTCATAAAAACCACAATTTCTCTGATGAAACCCAAAATACTTAATTAAAATCAAAGACCACTATACATATAGGTATCAGCTGAACACAATATTTTATTGATATAGTTCCAGTTTTAAAGCCATTTGGAAGCCTACCAATGCCTCAATCACTATAATAAAATAAATTCTAACTATCTATATATTTTGGCATTTGATTTTGGGTTTTTCATCATTGGAAAAATGAGAGCTCTTGCTGCCCCCTCACTTACCAGGGCACAGGTCCAGCTGCAGTTGTCCCTCCCCACCACTGCTTTGTGGTGCTCAGCACCTCGATATGCTGTTGCCCCTCACTCCCAAGTGTGGTTGTGGGTTTGTGTGGGCAAGGGGGTTGTGAAGGAGTGTGGGTGTGTGTGGGGGTTTCTGGTGCACAGCCCCAGTGCCAGTAGGTTAGTGGCAGAAGGCCCTTGGGGCGCTCATGACTGCAGCAGGCAGAGCCCCTGGTGGCACGTGCATCCCAAGCCAGCTCATGGCACGCACCTTGAAACCAGACCAGGCTAGCTCCATGCCAGCATGTGCAGATCACAGCACTGCAGACGGGAGTCATACAGCATTGAGCTGGGCGGGGTCTGTGCCTTCATGTGCTGCTTTCTGCTGGAGTGCTTGAAACCCCACATGGAGGATTGGCCTGGCCCAATGGCACATGGATTGAGAGCTGTATGTCATCAGGCCAGGCAGACTCCATGCGGGGCTTCCAGCACTCCAATGGGAAGCTGTACATGGAGGCATGGAGACATGCAGCTTCCCATTTGGAGGCACGTAGCCAACCAGCCTGGCCCAATGACATGCGGATAGTAGCAGCATCTTAGTACTCACCTCGGCTTTTGGCATGCTGCAATATCCCCAGAGCTGCAGTGCTGTGCTGTGGCCATTGTCTCCTCCTCATGGGAAAGTGAGGAGGGAAAGTGAGCTTGAGCCAAACCTTGGCTGACTTGAGAGTCCTAGGCCTTGCCCCTTCCCCCTTTGGGGCTACAGCCCTTTTTGCAAGAAGCTCTTGCAGGCTGGAACTCTGCCAGCCTGCAGACAGCTTTTTGCAAAAGTGGAAAATCTGCACGTATCTCTGTTAAAATGAAAAATCTGCTTTTTTCTCTGTTAAAAGGGGAAGTCCATATTTCCCCTGCTTTTTTTGTGGGAAATGGAAAACCTGGTCACCTGCTCATCATTCTTCTCTGTGCACATTAAGCAGTCATTCAATTTCCCTCTCAGAAACGCTTGAGGTTACAGTTTACATGGAACAAAACAACAGCACACCACTTACAGTTACATTCTCTCTGGTTTCTTCTTATGCCATGTGCAAATTTTTGTATCGGTTTAGGAGCTAGCTTACATTATTGACCGGTTTGCATTGCTGCTTTTTAAAAATGAGATGCTCGTGGAATTCTGTGGATCGCTTTGTGGACCTAGAAAATCTTTCCTTGTAGGTAATGATCCATTTGCCTATGTTATCAGTGTATCATTGCAAGGAACTGAAGATGTCAGGTAGACAGCTTTGACAGTACAACTTTCTGTGGAAAGTTTTACCTGCTCATTTATTTGCCTTGAAGCTCCCATCAAAGACTGATGACAGTGTCATTTTCCCAGATACGTGCAGCATGAACTTTGAAGCTGCTTATTTATATTAATATGGCAGAATAAAATAACGATCGTATTGATATTAATAAACCCCTGACATATGTATGCCTTCCACCCACTCTGAAAAGAATGTAAATGTGTGCGTCCGAAAGGAAACTGTCTATTCCTTTCAAATTAGAGGTACCATACAAAGGGGGCTGCTTTCAGCCGCCTACCTAGTGCGACTGTAATGAACTAGACAGATACTTGAAAGACTCTTTCTTTGATTAGTTATTTGGTAGCAGGGAGGGAATCATTGTCTGCCTAGGGAAGACAAGCAAGGGTTTCCTACTGCCTCTTTAAACTAAGGAAGTAACATAGTGCTGCATGTGAACGCTTGGAAAGCAAAGAGCAGTGGCTACAGCTACACTCTGTTATAGTGGGCACTGTCAGCACGAGATTCGGTTCCCCTTCCTGCCTGGCCTCTGTGCTGAGCCGTGAGCTGCTGTGGCTGCTTGCTAGATTCCCCAGTCTTTTGCATACTGGGGAAAATATGGCTGCTACCAGGGCCAACCTTTGCATCTTGTCAAAGGAGAGAGCTCCTTACATTTTGTTTTTGCTTTCACACACCTGCCTTGGGCAACTCAGCTTGGACCTGAATAATCTGTCCTTTATTCTTTGTTTTTGATCTATTCCTCTAAAGTATTATTACCATGAGTTGCTAGTCCCAGTGACCAAATCAGAGGAGTTGTAGCCAGCTGTGTATTACTACAAATACTTTCCATGCTGTAAATAAATTTGCTTACTCGTGTTCTTGATGTTTTCTGTCATCCTAGCGGGATTTGAGGGATAACAGAAATGCTTTATTGCTTTCCCAGTTTGGTGAAATCCGAGCGAATGTGGGTGCTGAGTTCTGTAGAAAGTGTGGCTGATACTGGGCTTGATCCCTTTTGTTTTCATTTTCTTTTTTCCTATTTTAACATTTAAGGATAAACTAAACTCCCAAAAATGCTACTTTTAAATTAGAAAATGATTAAACAGGTCATGTTAATGTTTTCAGAAATTTCCTCTCCCCTTTGTCAGATTCACTGGGGCCACAAATAGTTTCAGTTTTGGCAAATCTATGTTTTAAATTTTTTTTAAAAGTTTCCAGGCAATTCCAATCAGCTGTAGCTATTACCAGCACATAGTACATGAAACCTGGTGGCTGTGCTCAACCTACTGAATCCCACATCAAGGAACAGACTTATTCACAAGCAAACAAAGCAGCACTTGTCTGCAAACAGGGATCTGAGTGCTGAGAGGCTCACTGGGAAGGCTGGATTTCCAAACAGAAGTTTTGAACGACTGTGGAAGCAATAGAAGCAAGATTTGATCCAAATCAAGACTTGGTTCAGGTAGTAAAAACAAGAAACATGAAAATAAAGCTTTGATTTCATTTTTAGAAAAATGGACAAGAATGAAGTGAGATTGGAGTGTTATTGCAACTCAAATGGCCCAGGAAATATAAGCGTTGAAAGCGATTTTGTGACAATTGCTTTCATCAGGATGAACTGTATAGTCAAGACAGATGTTAAACAAGCTTTTGGGCACTTCCTCAGGTCTGGAAAAGAAGTAGGTACAGACTAAACTAAGTCCCAGATAAAAGAATGGCTTGTGTTTAACTCTGTATGTAAAACATAACATGTTTCTGCTTAACACTATTCTCCACGTGACTCTAGCAGATTCAAAGAACAGATCAAGCATCTCTTGCAAAAGAAAGTACACCAGGCTCTACAGGGATTTCTAAGCATCAAGATCATTGCTGCTGATGTTGTATGTGAAGCAGATGCCAAGGAAGGGACAGGACCATGATAAGCTACAACTTCTAAGGAGCTACTCGGAGCAGAACATTGGACTGGAGCTCAGCATAGCCATGTGAACTGGAAAACCAAGTCTGGATGGGTAGATTGCTGCAGCCTGGTGCAGGAATGACAGGCAGGATGCAGTTAAAAGAACACCAAGCCAGACTGCCCGTTTTAAGCCAAGGACCGATCCACAGGCAAACATGTTCAAGTCCAAGCAGCAAATGCCACGATCAAGCTATGGCAAAAGTTAATGGTCCAAAATGCAGTGAGGAGACACTGATCATACAAGGTGCTTACAGACTCAGGAGAGCAGTAGAGACAAAACTGAAGACAGCTGCAGAACAGTAACGGACTCTGGTACACCCAGAATCAGGGCCAGTAGGAGACTGTAACAGGACAAGGCTCCAGGGGCGCCACTGGGCTGTTAAGGGCTACTTGTGGCCTCCTTCCACCCCTACAGACACACCCATGCCTTGCAGATGTTATTCGGACAATGTCCTGGACTTGTAGGGGTGCCTGCCCTCTTGGCTTTAGCCCACTGTTATTCCAGCTGCCAGCCTCCAGCCACAGCCTTGTTCCAGACTGGCTCTCAGCCTGAGCCCTCTCCATATATCAGTCGCTGGGCCCCTGTCTCACCCTTCTTGAGATCTGGGCCCCCTGACCCTGGCTTCACCCTTCCCAGGCTCAAGACCCCCTTGGGGTCCCAGGCCCTTCTTCCTCTCCACCCTCTGGGGTCACCGACTTGGGCAAAGCAGCTTATATACCCCTCGGCCTCCTGGAAGCCCAACCCAGGCCAGGTGACTCTGGTGCCTCTCAGACCCCTTATGGTCCATGACCCCTACAGGGCTCTGTTCAGGCTGCTTCTTGGGCACCCTTGTTGTCTTCCTGCCTCCCCCTGAGCCACAACCCAGTCCTCCAGTTTCAACTTAAACACGACAAAATACAAGCAACTGGTCTTAACAAAGACATCTCCCTCACTCTGGGTTTACAGCATCCTGCAATCCGCATCTCCCTTTGGGCTCTCATCTCCTCCTGGTGCGTGCCAGGCTGCCTTACAGAGACATACCAAGAGCTTCGATCATAATGTGTCCTGATGTAGGAGAGGCAGAAGCAACAACGGACACGAAGAGAGGACCAGCAGAATGAAGGCAGCAAGAAGATGGAAGTAAGTCCCCCACCAACACCTAAGATCCTATAGGCAACATGTAGTGGGTGCTGGTGCACCCCCTGACAGCAAGCGCTTTGGCTGGTTGTGGGGCACAGAGTGCCCCCCCCGAAATTGGCTTCCTGAGTGGCTTATGATTGGAAGTGCCAGTGCTGTATGCAGAAGTGCTGGCACTTCCACCACCGCCCCCCGCCCCCCCAGTCGCCAGCTGGCCGCTGGGGGACCCGCTCCCAGCTTGGTTGCCAGCTGGCCACTGGAGGACGCCCTCCCACCCTGGTCACTGGCTGGCTGCTGGGGGACCCCACCCCATTCATGCCCCGCTGGTGTCCCCCCAGACTCGGGAGGCACCAGTCACCCATGAAAGATGCCATAAAAAAAGAAGTGGAGGGCTAGTTCAAAAGCCACCATGTTTGCAGAATTCAGTCCTGTGCTGGCTGGCAGCAGAAGTGGACAATGTCCTAGAAACCTCTGGCCTGAGCAAATCAACAACAGCTGGCACAAAAGTACAGCAACCAAAACTATTGACGGGAAGCTTGCCTGGAACTCGGGGAAGGGGGAAGAGGAAGACCCAGGTTCCAAAAGGGAACCGTTTTGAAAATGCACCAAGTCCGTCGGTCTGTGCGCGCAAGGCTAGAACGACTGCCAGCTGCCATTACAGCTTCTCGGGAAGTCATTCTCCTACTAAAGAGTCAGTTTAGTTTTACGAGCCCCGAGTCTTTTTGTGTTATAACCCAGCACGCGGTACATGAAACACTAGAAGCTGAATCCATGTGATACGCTGCAGGGATCCTCATATTATGTTCCAAACAATAAAATATTCAGAGCTCCCCGCCGTTCTGCAAGCTTTGTCTCATTTTCACAGGGAAATTAAATGCTTACTGGTAGCGTTGGCTTCATTGGGGGCAGCAACTCCTTGAAGATCTCCAGGAGGACAAAGGAACAGCAAGCTGCTTCTATCCCATTTACATCACCACATGAGGGAGGCAACACCAACATCACGACATGAAAAATGCAATGTTGTTGGCAACCCATTATCGTGGCTCCCTCCAAATCATGACCAGCTGCTCCACGAGCATAGGAAGAAATAGCATGGCATGGTGAAGATGCCAAGCTGCAGGTGACGTTCCATGTGGCACTTGAAGCTTGTCAGGATTATTAGCACAGCGGATTTCATTTTTAAACCTCCTGAGTGGCTTATGATTGTAGAAGAGGGAAGAACTAAAGCATTTAAAATTTGACAGGTTTTTTTTGACCAACCCCCATTTCAGTGGTTTTATTCCATGACACAGTAAGGTTCGAAAGGAGCTTATGCATTGGTGGGAAGCCATCCACGGTGTGATAATTACAGCTCTGCGTGCATGTCGTATATTTATACATTATTATTGGAATGTCCATTTAAGAGAAATAATTAGAACTTAGCTAATTATAAATAAAACGGATTTGTTCTTTCTGGCAGATTCCTTAATGTGACAGATTACCCCTAAAAGAAAATTGACCATGGCATGAGACTTTGAAATAAAACCTGCACAACGATCTTTCCATCTGTCAAACTATGATAATTAAAAGCATCAGTGGCACATAGAATTAACACTTCATGCTTTGTTCTGAGGGCTGGATGGCATCTATCATTAATTTGGGAACTGGGATTAATGGCCTTCATTTCACCATTCTGCTCTCACTTTTCGCCAGTACAAAGAGACTGCAGGAGACCAGGAAACACTGGGCTTTAATTATGCCAATGCAGACTCATACAATGCCATGCAGGTTCAGCAGCGTCCTGGTATAACAAAGAACAGAATTTAGCCCGCTGGTTTGAACTGAATGGCTGCAGCCAGGATTAGTGGCTTCTGTGAAATATATGGTTGCGCTTGTAGAGAAGAGTAAGGAAAGGAAGTGTTCTTTTCACAAGAAATAAGAAAGTGGCTAAAGTCCTATGCAGTTAATTTTTTTGACTATTTTCAGATCATGTTGGAGCATTTGAGTGAAATTCTCTAGAACAGAAGGGTCACGGAAATAACACTTGCTAGAGACATGTTCCCAACTGATGGATATCGTCACAGAACCACTACAGTCAAAATGTGCCGGACAATATACCAGCTGAGAACCTGCCCCTGAAGAGATCTTCAGCCCTTTATAGGCATGCTCGTGTTCCTGGTGAAATCAATGTCAAAATTCCCCTTTGATCTGATTATACGATACAACATCTATGTCAAGTCAACATTCAAGTCACTTATCAGCAAATGCCTCTACATATGCATGACCGTCTTTTGGCCATGTCTCCCAAGTCCCTCACTACCCCTCACCCCCATTTTCTGTGTCATCCTCACAGGTGACCCCTGGCAGATGAAGCAGGAAGGCAGAAGGCTAGAATAATACAAAATGGAAATTGTGTTTTGCATCTCATCTCAGAAAGTGTTTGATGCCTCAACTTTGATGGAGACAAAGAGTCTTCTGCTCTACCACAGCAACCCAGGGTCCTGATCAATGAACCGGCACCAGCTGGGACTGGAACAGGTTTCTAATCTTTTTAAAGGATTGATTTCATTTGGTCTGTGGCAGGTTTGTATTTTGATTGTGTTATGGTCACTAATACAGCAAAGCACTTAAGCACATGCTTAAATTTTAAACTTTAATTTCAAAGACAAACGAATTCTTTATGTGCTTAAAATTAAGCACATGCTTAAGTGCTTTATTGGATCAAATCCAGAGGGCTCAGCAACAAACAGTCTATAGGCTTTGCTAGGTTGGGGTTTAACGCACCTAAAAGCTGCAACGAACACACTGCAAAAGAGAAAAAGCAAACTTAGGTCAGGCCTACACTTCCATTTGCTGGTACAACTATTCCAGTTAGTGATGTGATGGTTTCCCCCCCCCCAAGCAGGGGAATCCCAGCAGATCCTCCTACGTAGACACAGATATACCAAGAAAAAATATATCCTTTTGCCTTTCCTGCAGGGAACTGGTAGAAACCATCCTGGCACAGGAGCTTTTATGCCAATATAAACTTCTTCTACACTAAGAGGTCTGGCATGTATAGTTACACAAGAAAATATTTTAAGTTCAGGCATTGCTTCAGTTCTAGAAGACAGAAGTCTAAACTTCAGTGAAAACAGTACAGTGCTAGACAGTGAAAAACGGGTTTCAAAGCATCTATTATTTCTGTAATTTAATCATCTTTAGAGGGGTTTTGGAGGGATGACATTCCTTGGCCACAAGCAGTGAAGTGTGAACACTTGGCTGGACAAATAACTCTCTTCCCATAAGCGTAATTGTTTCAAAAAGGCAACAAAAGTGCCTGGTCCTAAAAACAGATTTGAAATTAAAATGAATCGCACTATTTGGGGTTTTTGGCATTCTATATCTTCATAAATCACACATAGCTGATGCAATAAGTATCTAAATTAGTAGTTTTCCCTTTCAAATGTGGAGTTTTTCTCCCCCAACTAGAGGGACTAAAACAAGATTCCTGATTCTGATCATTAATAAAATTACTCTGAAAAACTTTGAGCAGGAGGTTGGACTAGATGACCTTGAGGTCTCTTCTAACCCCAATTGTCCATGATTCTTTACTAGTTAGTTGTTTCTTTACAGGGCTTGGCCAGTAGACATGTCTCCACAGGGGAGGTCCTGCCCACTGGTATTCAAGTCACGTACAGTGCAGTCTTTCCCTGTTGCTAGGAACTGCTTTGAAGCATACCAGTATGTGCCAATTTGGCCTACCCATTTGCAGAAGTCAACACCTGCTATCATTTCCCAATGCCCACAGGAAGGAAAGTAAGCAAGTACGGCTGCCACAAGTCAGAGAAAATGAGGATGGAAGGAACCTCAAGAGATCACCTCTCATCCATCCCCCTGCATCTACACCCAAACCAGTCCCAACAGATCCTTGTCTTGCCTGCTTGTAAAAATCTCCACTGATGGGGAGTCCATGACCTCTATCCAACCTAAATCTCCCTTGTTGCAAGTTAAGCCTATTATTTCTTGCCCTATCCCCAGTGGAAACAGACAGCAATTTATAACCTTCCATTTTGCAGTAACCACTGATTTACTTGAAGATTGTTCTCATATGTCCTCTCAGTTGGCTTTTGTCTGGACTAAACAAACCTATTTTTCCCCCCCATCTTCTCTCTCTTACCTGCTTTCTAGACTTCTGACCATGTTTGTTATTCTCCTCTGAATTCTCCCCAGCTGGTGCATGTCTTTCTTAAAGCAGAAACAATAGTCAGGCTCAAGCCCTATAAATGCTAAGCAGAGTACCTTGTACATAGTGCTCCATTTTATAATTTGCAGTATGGTAGTGGGATTTTTCTCCAGTTTTTCACTGATTCAATTTGTAATCTACTGTGACCCCTAGATCCTCCCCTGCAGAGCTGCTGGATAGGCAGCCATCCCTCATTTTGCATATGCATAGTCAATTATTCCAACTGAAATACAGAATTGTGCACTTCCCCTTAAATTTATTTCCAGCCATTTCTCCAATTTATCAAGATCATTTTAATGCTTTTCTGCTATTCCAGATATAATACAATGCTGTTCCAAGGTGCTTGCTAGTGCTTGGAACCATCTACAAATTGAATGCGTCCCCTCAATCCCATCATACAAGCGATTCATAGAAATGTTGAATAGTACTGGACCCAGGACT
The DNA here is from genome assembly GCF_052110815.1 of Crocodylus siamensis. Taxonomy (NCBI): domain Eukaryota; kingdom Metazoa; phylum Chordata; order Crocodylia; family Crocodylidae; genus Crocodylus; species Crocodylus siamensis. The sequence continues at coordinate 89,754,464 of NC_143400.1, read as the reverse complement.
AAGCCGTGCAGGTACTCGGCCTGATATATACTTCCAGTTTGAGTGCAAGCCATTGATAAATATTCTTTGAATCGAGTTTTCCAACCAAGCGTGTACCACATCTTACAGCAGTCTCCTTTCGACTGTATTTTCCTAGTTTGATTAAGAGAAAGTCATGGGTCACAGTATCAAAAGTCTTACTAAAGTCACTGTATCCTAGCCATCATTTCTCCCCGATACACAAGGCCTGTTACCCTCTCATACAAGATTATGTTGGCTTTGCATGACTTGTTCTTAACAAATCTACTTTACTTGTTATTTACAGATAAGAGTTAATTAAAGACTTGATTATTTGTTCCAGGATTTTTTGAAATCAAGCTAAGATGTCCATAATTCCCTGAGTCCCACAGGCTATTCCCCTCTTTCCAAGAGAGATCCTGTTTCCTTTTTTCCAGTCTCCTGGAACCTCACCCATTGTCAAGGTGTTCTCCGAGACTATCACCAATGGTTCTTAAATGGCTTTAGTCGGGTCCCTGTGTACTCTAGGGTAAAGTGCATCAGGCACAACTAATTTGAAAAGATCTGAATTTTTAAACAGACCCTAACTTCCTCCTTCCCTATTCATCTTAAGATCTTGCCCCATGTCACAGATGCTGATAATAGTAGGCAACTGATCCAATGTAACCCTTTTCAGTAACACATGAAGCACAAAAGAGGCATTAAGTACTTCTGCTTTCTCTGCATTATCTGTTATTGGCTTCCCCCCCCCACTGAGTAGGGAACCAACCATTTCCCTGGAACGCCTCTTACTACAAATGCATTACTAGCATGTTTCATTACTTTTTGTGCCCTGGTAGTTGCATCTCATTTTGCACCTTGTCCTTTCTGCTTTTGCCTGTACACATACTTGCTATACGTTTATACTCACCCTCAGTCATTTATGTTAGTTTCCACTTTTTGAACAATTCCTTTTTGAGTTTTGTATAATTGATTAACTCATTATTTAGCTCCTGCACTTATTTTTGTCCTCCTCGTTAGGCTAGTCCATGCTTCTGTCCTTAACGCTGTTTGGGACACTGCTGGCTCTCCTGAATTTCTTTCCCCTTTAGACTTGCTTCCCATGGGATCTGCCTGATCAATTCTCGGAGTCCATTGAAGCTTGCTCCCCTTCCACATTTACATTCTCAACCAATTCCTCCTTAAATTGGTCCTTTATCCTGCTGTTTTTTGCAGGCCAGTTAGCTCTGCTATTAGACTCTCCAGGCAGTTCAATTCTGCCTCCAGCAACCCAAACTCCTCTGTCCCCTTGGGCATTAAGAGAGCCGTTTCCCACTGACATTTCCCTAGCACATCCTGGCTTCTCTCCTCTTTGCCAGCTGTTCTGTCAAAATTTGCTCCATTCTGCTTTCTCCGCCGAGGTTTTCAGCTTCGAGGGGGACACTTCCTCGTGAGCAGAATGCCTCGCAGTTGACGGTCTTTAAACAGGGCTGGCTGCTCTTTCTTAAGGAAACCACCTTTTTACACCTCCCTCTTGGTCAGAATCAAATTTTAAAAAAAAACCACATTCCCTCCAATTTATTTCTCCCCTTCAGTATCAGGAAGTTGTTCTCCAAAATTTCAGAATCTTTCTGGGCAGTTCTACATCCGGCTCTATTACAGGCGGTCCTGGTGTTTCAACTTAGTGATTCGCACTTGCGGTGCTCGCCATTGACACCCGTGTTATTACTTACGGTGCTGGATCCTCACACTCACGGCACGACAGGGAAATTTTGCAATGAGAAGAGGGCAGCAAAATAAACATCCCTGGATCAGTTTCTCAAAAGCCATCCAGTGGCCCCAAATCTCCCCAAAGAAGCCCTTCTGAATTCCATGACCTTGATGAAGGTGTTCCTTCATCTTCCGATTAAATAAAATTTCATGCGATTAGTTACTGTATTCCCCTGTTTAATCTAGTTATATACAGTACACTTTAGAAAGCTTGGTACTGTACAGTGTATATCATCTATAGTTGATTAAATAGTTGGTTTAAATATGGTGTTTATGGTCATTTCTGTAAAAAGTTGGGCATCAGGCCCTCGGTCAGGAATGTAACCCCCTACTATAACATTGTTTCTATGGGAAAATCAGATTTGACTTGCATCGTTTTGACTTACAGCGCCTTTTCCAGGAACGTAACCCATCATAAGTGCAAGGACTGCCTGTGCTTTTGTAAGTGTCTGAGTAGTTAAAGCCCCTTATTATCACCAACTCCTGCCATGTGGCCCATTCTGTTAGTTAGTCAGAAAGAGCCTCACATACCCAATCTCTGTGGTTTGGTGGTTTAAAGTAGACCCCATTGTGAAATTGTCTTTTTTGTTCTGCTCTCCCTTCTTTACCCCAGAGACTTCCAATCAGGACCATCTTCAACCACATTTTGAAACTCTGATCTGGTGAATACTCCCTTAACGGACCACCAAAATAATAGGTCAGCGTTCATAAAGGAGGGTCCCTCGTCTTAGAAACACAGTCCAAGAACAGACAGACTGACCTTCAGTCTGTACTTTATGGACTCAAGTACAGACTTTTTTTTTTTTAAACTGAAACAGGCTTAGAGTTATTTAAGTGGACTTCTTCACTTCACATATAAATAGAAAGGAAGTGACTATTTGGGAGTGGAGTAAATATTTCCTTTTTCCATTAGGACTCAGTGGGTCCACAGAGAAAACACATTTCAGAAGATCTTACAACTACAAGAACAGTGTTTGCTCAGTCATGTAGGGAAAAGTGAACATGTGCGAGAGACAAAGAAAGAAAAATGAGAGTGGGCCCAACCTAGGCAAGCAGAGCAAGTAAAATGAAGCCAACATCTACTAGTCTAACAGGTACAGCCAGTTATGGAGCCAGTCTGGAGACAAGAAACAACAAATTAATTAATCCTTCTTTATAGTGAAGTTCAGCGTATGCTAGGAGGGCTCTCATTCCTTTAACTGCAGGGCCCAGCAGTGTTGATGCAGCTCGCTGCTGGGAGGAGTTGTTCTGCCATCGGAGCTATCCCCACTCCACAAGCGAAAGAAGCTCTGCTAGCGTGGCTGTGCCAGCACAGAGGGTTTTGTCTTTCATTTATGAGCTGTGATCTTTTGGCATCCCGCAGACAAAACAGCTTTGCAAGCTGAATGTTGTAGTGCAGACTAAGCCTAACCTTTGTACTCCTCTAGCCATGAACCAGGGCCTTATGTCATCAGCTAGATGTTTAATTCTTACAACTCCCCTCCTACCTTCTGCTGCTTCTCCCACTTGGCCACAACCAAACACTTGCCCCAGAGCTCTTGAATATAAATAAGGAGGTGATCTTTTTCACCCTATCTTGGCTTAGTATCCAGGAAGAGAGGAGTCACTTTAAATCTAGCAGAGACTGCATACAAGAAAAAACACAAAGTCAAAATCAGAAATGCAAGAACAGAAATCGCAAATATGGGTCCCTAGCAAAGCTCAGCATAGGAAAAAAAAGCTCCCCCTCAGCTTCTATGGATAAATCCCCATGGAAAAGCTTTGTCTCCCACCAAACATTTGCATTAAGATGTTTCACAGCTCATTTGCTAGTCCTTTCTAAGAATGAAGCATGCTGATCACTACCCAGTATGATTATTCTCCTGCCTCAGGTTCTCCTTTGCCTTCAAATTGGAATCATTAAGATATATTCTGTTCACATGCTTAGTGTTTTTAGGCTTCTTCCAAATGAAAGCAGTTTCTCACTGAATCACCTATCTTCAGTAGTTAGAGCTTCAAAAAAAAAATATCAACAATCAGGAGATCAGAAGGGGGTTATATTGCTTTCTGGTTGCAAAATAAAACCAGGCTTTTAACGCAGGTGTTTGTTTTTGTTTTTCAAGTGAAGGAGTACCTCTTCAATCCAAAATTGCTGCTGAAATTGTGGTTGGGGTTGCTGGGGAAAGGAAAAGGGGTTAAATAATTCAGGTAACCTTACACTCATTAAAGGTTAGTTTAAGAATAACTATACTCCAAAACTTGCATTAGAGAAGAGAGACCTATAGTCTATGACTTCTCCACTATTATTTTTCCCTGTGCAAATATCTACTCTAAGCAGAATATTGTAAAGATAAAACTAATCAAGTGCACGATGACTGACCCATGCTTAAAATAGCATTGCTCCAGGGGCATTTCACCAGGCTCCCTCAGGCTTGTATCATTAAAGCAACAGCAAAAAAGGGACATAAAGCTATTCTCTTCCTGGTTCTGCTCCCTCTCTCTGCCCACACACATATTGCAAGTCACCGCTAAAATCAGAATTTACAACCACAGGATCATAGATTTCAGGTAATCTTTGGGAGTGTGAAAACCTTCATTTGCATTACCATTTTACATGGTCTTCTGGGGGAAAAAAACACCTCTGTCAAAAAAGTTACAGCTATTTCTCTCTGTGGAAACAGAGAGAGAGAAAAAAAACCCACACCCATCAATAATACTGCATCAGCACCACCATCAAGAGCTGTTTGTTACAGACTCCAACAGTATTTAGCTGAAAAGGTTCGCTGTCACCGTCTTTTAGAAGACAGGACTGCTCAGGATCTTTTCTTTATGCTGTTTGGTGTTGGAAAGTTTTCCAGAACAAAAAGATCAAAGGCTCACCTGGGCCTATAGGGCTCACTGGGCTGTTTTCGTAGCCAACAGCACACCGGGCAGGAGGCAGCTATGATCACATCCAGCTGACACCGAGTACCCAGGTTCCTCCTTATAGGCAAGGTGGCCTTCAGTGAGCCCAGAGCGAATTTTGCACACACCCCTCCGGACGTGAAGGAAGACACTTCCCCCCTCTTGGCCGGCACCCCAAGCTGTAATAGAGTCCAGTTCATTTCTGATCAGATAGAATCAAATGGAATAATTAAGGCTGGGCTCTACTACATTTCACACCCAAGATAATGTGCTTTACAGCCACGTTTCGACAAGCCTGATAGATTACACCTCTGCTACTCCTTACTACTGAGAACGAACATAAGAAGGACGCTGCTTTTACAGATAACCATTTTATAGGACATGAAGTTTCCCTTCAGAAACTCAGTGTTATAGCCCCAAATTATTGCCTGCTTAGGAGTCCTGAGCCTCACTAGATTAGATGTCTGAAGAACAAAGGCTAGTTAGGATCCATCTTTAATCTCAGAAAAATGGAGAAGTCGGTATCAATACAGACATTTCTAAGGCTGGAGTCTAAGGACAAGGCTTCAATCAAAAATGATAAATTATTCATAACTTCTCCTGACACATTTGGAAAGGGGTCTGAATATTCATTTGCCACCCAGTTGGTGAAGTCCCTATGAATGTGGATGTATGAGGGGAGTGTGAAAACCTTCATCATTTGCATTCTCGTTTCACAGGGTCTTCTGGGAAAAACCTCTGTCAAAAAGGGATTTGCTGATACAAGATATGCAATCAGAACAGAAGGTGCTAAGGGGCTGAGCGGAGCCTTTGCATTACAGCTCTTCTTATCTGAAACAATCCCCCCACCACAAGTGAGACTATCTGCACCATGTGGGCTGCTACCGCTTTAAACATGTCAGCAGCACTAAGATGCCTACACCCCTCGTGTGGGCACAGCTCCCAAGGCAGAAGGAGATTTTCTGCCTTCAGCTAACACCAGCTCCTCCAAAGAGCAGGATTTCTGCCGGTAGAAGATGCTTTCCACTAATGGAGCGGTGCCCACACCAGGGGTCTCGCCAGAGCTGCATCAGTGATGGGGTATGATCTTTTTCACACCCCTTGTCAACATAGCTGTTGGCAACAGGCCCTGTAATGTACACAAGGGCGCACACAGACAAGATTACTGACCATTTTGCAGGGGCTGCCTGATCAACTTAGCAGCTCTTTACACGATACACCAGTATTTGGCAGTGTAAACCCCCAAAGGCAGGATTCTTTCTTGCCATGCATCGTGGCCTGTTGATGCCCATAAACAGCAAGTGCAAAACCATTATTTTGCTGCCCACTTTGCAGCAGCCAAAGCAACTGCACTAACTACAGGACCGTGGGAAACCAGGCCTCCTCAGTCCTCTGCAGGCATCTGGAACAACCACTCATCCTCTTAAAAGCGAGTGGGAAGTGTTACAGGATCAGGGAGGTAGCATTTTACACCAGCGCCAAGGAGGTATAAAACTGGGTCCAGAACACTCCTCTCTCTCCCTTGAAGAAGCAATAGACTGAGCTGAACCTGACCCATATGAAGATTTAGGAATCTAAACAACAAATCCAAAGAAAACCAAATCATACAAGGTTTGTATTGATGGAGCTTGTGAATCCAGAAAATTAAACTCTTAGTATTCCTGCTACACATATATACATGCCCCAAGAGCTGAAGCCCAGTGCTGTGAGGAAGTCTTCTGGACCACTTCTGGCACCCTTTACAAGACTGAAGGCAAGGAATGGACAGAGGGGCTCTCTGCCTGTCCTGGTCTGGACACACATAGGCTAGATATGGCAGTGTGGCCAGTAGATGCTCTTGTTTTGGAAAAAAAAAGTAAATACAAGTTGATCCATAAATAAAAAGTTGGTTTGACAAAGCTAACGAAGACACTGGGCATGTCTAGTTGGTACTACACAGTCTTGGCGGTGATTATTGATCCTAACGCTCAATAGCAGTGGCATCACAGTTAGTGCTTGCCGACACTACATTACTATAGTAATGAGTTACATTGACATAATTCGCTGCTACAGAGACACAGAGTCTCACGTAGACGCGCCCACTGGAGTCTAAACAGACACTGGAGACAAACAGCCGTTTTTTAGAAATTGTTGCTTGATTTGAAACACACATCAGTAGATGAATGAGTTCATAAATGAAAGCACACAAATCAAATTTCTGGTCAAAACCAGTCTAAGAGCTACTGCAATACAGACTGTGTGCAGTCCCCTGAGCAGGACATAGATCTTCTGCCTTTATTTAACCTTGGGGATTCAGTTTTCCCCCTTAAGCAGTACTACTTTTTACATGCTCATCAGGAGTTCTGCCAAGAGACTGGGGATAATGGCAGCTGGGCTGGGAGGTGGTGCGCTGCCACTACCCTGTCAGGTTGCTTAGCTCATGGGATAGGGGCAGGGGTTCTGCGGCACAAAGATGATATGAAAGGGGTCTGTCACTTAAGGATGCTTTAGGAGTTAACAGGGAGAAGCAAACAGGACAGTTTGCAAGCAGTTTGCTGGGAGCAAGAGGAGGAAGGGGAAGAGGAACCAGGCACCAGATCCTGCTCTGGGAAGCTAAAGTTCAGCAGCTAGACCAAGACTCAAGCCCCTTGTTTAACTAGAGCCCAGAGTGAGGGGGCGTTTTCTTGGACACTCACATTCCTTCACTGTAAGCTTGCAGAGAGGAAAGAGGGTGCAGGGCAAAGGGAACCCTTTAGATCCAAGGAACTGCAAACAGGCCAGCTACAGAGGAGTTTGCTAGGGAAAGTCTGCTTGGAAAGAGAGGCACGAAGCGAGAAACAGCAGTTTAGAAGACCCAGAGACATGGCTGGAGGATGTCACAATCCCAGAGCCACTGCCACTTCCTGTTCTTCCTCTGCTTCCACCTGTGAAGTGTCTGTCCAGGCAGGGCCACACACTGTTGAGGTTTCCACCCAGGTCTTGGTTTGGGGGTATTCAGACTGCGGCGTGCAGATTCTTCCCAGTGTCATCCAGGTGGGAGCATCTGCAATGTGACCAGTGCCTTCTGGTGGTGTCCCTCAAGGAGAAGGCAAGAGAGCTAGAGGAGGAGGTAGCAAGGCTCCAAAGCAACCTCCGCCATGAGGACTTCACTGATCCCCTGCTGGAGGAAACCTCTAGGACTGAGGAGGAAGGACTGCCAGAGGTGGTGCTAGAAAAGGAAGAGGGCATGGACTCCCAGGAAGGTGAAAGCTGCACCCATATGCAGTGGTTTGCCTGGAGAACAGATATGGAGCGCTAGCAACAGAGGAGAAGGAGCAGGTGCCACTGGTGGAAGAGGCCAGGTCAGGAATCTCCAGGGTGGGGAGGATCGAGACCACTGCCACAAATAGGAAGTGATGGGTGATGGTGGTTGTTGGAGACTCCCTCCTGCAGGGGATGGAGGGATCCATCTGTTGGCCTGACCTGGTGTCCTGGGAGGTCTGCTGTTTGCCTGGGGCCAAGATCTCGTGGAAGGATTACCGAGACTTGTTCAACCCTCTGTGCTGCTCATCCATGTGGGCACCAATGATACTGCCAGTGTTGGGGTGACTCTGAGCAGATCAAGAGCGACTACAGGGCTCTGGGTGTAAGGGTGAAAGGGGCAGGGGCACAGGTCGTGATCTCCTCAATCCTTTCAGTCAAGGGGAAAGGGCCCTGGTAAGAGTGGACGCATCCTGCAGATCTATGTATGGCTGTACAGGTGGTGTCGCCAGCAGGGGTTCAGCTGCTTCAACCATGGGATGCTGTTCCAAGAAGGCAGCTTGCTGGGAAGACATGGGATCCATTTGACGAAGAAAGGAAAGAGCATCTTTGCAGGCAGGATCACTAACCTAGTGAGGAGGGCTTTAAACTAGGGTCGCTGGAGTGGGGGATGGAGACCAAAGCCCTGAGGTAAGTGGTGAAGCAGGGAAGCAGAAGCAGGAGGGCGCACTGGGTGAGGCTGCATTGTTCCTGAGGAAGTAGGGCAATTGCCTCGTCACCTCAGGTGTCTGCACACGAATGCACAGAGGCTGGGAAACAAGCAGGAAGAACTGGAGTTTCTTGCACAGTCAAGAAACTATGATGTGATTGGAATAACAGAGACTTGGTGGGATAGTTCGCATGACTGGAGCACCGTCATGGATGGGCACAAGCTGTTCAGGAAGGACAGGCGGGGGAGAAGAGGAGGAGGAGTTGTGCTGTATGTAAAAGAGCTGTATGGCTGCTCAGACCTCCAGTATGAAACTGGAGATAAACTGGTTGAAAGTCTCTGAGTTAAAGTTAGAAGGGAGAACAACAAGGGTGATGTTGTGGTGGATGTCTGCTATATACCAATCAGACCAGGAGGATGTGGTAGATGTTGCTTTCTTCAGACAACTTGCAGAAGTTTCTAGATCATAGGCCCTGGTTCTCATGGGAGACTTCAATCATCCTGACATCTGATGGGAGGGCAATACGGCAGTGCACAGGAAGTTTTTGAAGAGCATTGGAGACAACTTGCTGGTGCAAGTGCTGGAGCAGCCAACTGGGGGCCACGCTCTTCTTGATCTACTGCTCACGAACAGGGAAGAATTGGTGTGGAAATGAAGATGTGGATGGCAAATTGGGCAGCAGTGACCATGCGATGATTAAGTTCAGGATCCCGACAAAAAGAAGAAAGGAGACCAGCAGAGTATGGACCCTGGACTTCAGAAAAGCAGACTTTGACTTGCTCAGGGAACTTGTGGGCAGGATCTCTTGGGAAGCCAGACTGAGGGGGAAAGATGTCCAGGAGAGTTTGTTGTATTTTAAAGGAACCTTACTGAGGGCACATGGACAAACCACCCTGATGTGCAGAAAGACTAGCAAATATGGCAAGTAACCAGCTTGGCTTAGGAGAAAATGCTCTGGTGAGCTTAAACATAAAGATGAAGGTTACAAGAAGTGGCAGCTTGGACAAACAATTTGGGAGAAGTATAAGAGCATTGCTCGGGCATGCGGGGATGGAGTCAGGAAGGCCAAGGCGCAACTGGAGTTGCAGCTAGCAAGGGATGTGAAGGGTAACAAGAAGGGTTTCTACAAGTGTGTTAGATACAAGAGGCAGGTCAGGGAAAGTGTGGGTCCCTTATTGAATGGGGGAGGCAAACTTGTGACAGAGGGTGAGGAGAAGGCTGAAGTGCTCAGTGCCTTTTTCACCTCAGTCTTAACAGGCATGGTCAGCTCCCAGACTACCACACCGAGAAGCACAGTTTAGGGACAACAGGTCAGGGTCTATTTAGAAAAGCTGGATGTGTACAAGTCCATTGTGCCCGATGCAATGCATCTGACGGTGCTGTGATAGCAGAGCTGCAGGCCATTATCTCTGAAAACTTGTGGCAATGAGGGGAGGTCCCAGACAACTGGAAAAGGGCAAATATAGTGCCCATCTTTAAGAAAGGGAAGGAGGAGGATTTAGGAAACTACAGACCAGTCAGCCTCACCTCAGTCCCCAGAAAAATCATGGAGCAGATCCTCAAGGAATTAATTTCTAAGGACTTAGAGAAGAAGGTGATTAGGAACAGTCGGCATGGATTCATCAAGGGCAAGTCATGCTTGGCCAACCTAACTGCCTTCTATGATGAGATGACTGGCTCTGTGAGTGTAGGGAAAAGCAGTGGACATAATATACCTTGTTTTTGATATGGTCTCCCACAGCATTCTTGCAAGCAAGCTAAGGAAGTCTGGGTTGGAGGAATGGACTGTAAGGTGGACAGAAAGCTGGCTGGATTGTCAGGCTCAACAGGTAGTAATCAATCACTGAATGTCTAGCTGGCAGCCATTATCAAGTGGAGTGCCCCAGGGGTTGGTCCTGGGGATGGTTTTGTTCAATATCTTCATTAACGATCTGGAAGATGGGATGGAGTGCACCCTCAGCAAGTTTGCAATGTAATGGATAATACTGGAAGGTAGGGCTAGGATTCAGAGTCACCTAGACAAATTGGAGGACTGGGCCAAAAGAAATCTCATGAGGTTCAACAAGAACAAGTGCAAAGTCCTGCACTTAGTATGGAAAAATCCCATGCACCAGTACAGCCCGGGGACTAACTGGCTAAGCAGCAGCTCTGCAGAGAAGGACTGGGGGTTACAGTAGACAATAAGCTGGATATGAATCAGCAGTGTGCTCCTGCTGCCAAGAAGGCTAACAGTGTACTGGGCTGCATTAGGAGAAGCATTGCCAGCAGACTGAGGGAAGTGATTATTCTGCTCTATTCTGCACTGATGAGGCCATATCTGGAGTACTGTGTCCAGTGTTGGGCCCCCCCATTATTGAAAGGATGTGGCCAAGTTGGAGAGAGTCTAGTGGAAAGCAACAAAAATGGGGAGGGGGCTGGAGGACATGACTTCTGAAGAAAGACTCAGGGAACTGGGCTTATTTAGATTAGAGAAGAGAGGAGACTGAGAGGGGATTTAATAGCAGCCATCAGGTACCTGAAGAGGGTTCAAAAGAGGATAAAGCTGGACTATTCTCAGTGGTGGCAGATGACAGGACAAGGAGCAATGGGCTCAAGTTGCAGCAAGGGAAGTTTAAGTTGGATATTACGAAAAACTTTCCAACTAGGAGCATCGAAACAGATTATGTAGAGAGGTGGTAGAATCTCCACCCTTGAACGTTTTTAAGGCCCAGCTTGATAAAGCCCTGTCTGGGATGATCTAGTTGGGTCCTGTTTTGAGCAGGGGGTTGGACTAGATGTGACCTCCTGAGGTCCCTTCCAACCCTCATTTTCTACAATTCTAAAAGCACTGGGCCACCTCATTAGGGTTCGCTAGAATACAGAACAGCTTCATGCTGTAAATCAAAGTATTTCTTGTAGGGAGAAGCATTTTGGTTGCAAATACAGAGTGATCGCAGGCAGAGTGTACCCTAGCAAACAGGACAGTGGTTTGGGACCTGGGTTCCATTTCTGACTCTCTTACTGACCTGCTGGGTGAAGTATTTCTGCCCTATCTTCTTCAGGTTTGTCGCCTGTAAAAGGGTGGGGATAAAATGACACTCACCCTCTGTGTAGAGCACTCTGAGACCTACTGTTGAAGAGTGATAATTGAAACACCTGGCTTTGGTAGAGGACTTCTCTCGAGTGTACACTAGAGCATAATTTGTAGAGTAAGGCGTGACATTGTACATCTAAACATTTACACAACACAACCTCCTTCATAATGCTCTGGCAGTACATAAAGATCTTACCGTAAGAAAGAACTAGGTCCATTTTGAGTAAATACATCATGGCCTTGCCCTATATAAAGGTAGATATTAATACAATTGCGCAGAAAGATCCATACACTCCTTGATTTAAAAAAAAAAAAAAAAGAAAGAAAAGATCCAATTATTTGCAGCTTGCAAAGCTGTTTAAGCAGAGAAATTTAATATAAGAAAATTATCTTTCACCCAGTCAGTAGCTGCTTGAAATGGTTTTGCAGTATCATATTTGTAGTTAGCTCTTTGATAACTGGTTCCATTAACAGTAATCACCCACATCTTCTAATGATTGCCTGAGCACTTGGGATCAACGTGTCAGTCTTAGAATGTATCAGATGCATGTTAGTAAAACAGATGTTGCTTTAAATCACCTGGGTCTATAACATCTTTACAGGACCCAGAGGAAAACAATTTGTCTTTTGTTTCTTTTTATACAGACCTGGCTACAACATAGGCAAGAGTGAGGACAGACAGACTGCTTACTGCCAGTTCAGAGACAGGTACAGGTCTCGTTACACATGAAGGTTTCTCATACTGTCTTTATCATCAGTAACTTAGTATTTAAAATAGCTCTCCATAGCATGCGAGGTGTTTTCCAAACATTCAAGAAGAAAGGATCCCTGCTCCAAGGAGTTCAGAGTTTAAGGAGGGACTTCAGGGAAAGCGATACATCAACAGCCCCTCTTCATTCATGCCATGGCTGTAAGCGGCAGTCAGAGTCGGCGTTTAAGAGGTATTTTCTTTGGATGATGTCAGAGCATTTACAAATCCGAATTTTTACCATGCTCAGAGAGAGGGAAATGTTTTAGGCCCACATTTCCAGTTCCCAGGATAGGTCTGGAAGAGAGTTCTCTCCTTATCCCAGAGCTGCGTAATAGGGTAGCCTGGGCACAAAAAGCCTTAAGAAGCCAACAAGCACCCAGGGAAACGAGCGGGGCATACTCATGCCTGGGTCAAGCTAGGGGAGGCAGATAAGGAGTTGCAATGCCAGCTTTACACTGTGACTGCCTCCTTGAAACCTCCTGGGCTGGCAATGCTAGTTTTAGGGGTGCTGTGAAATACAGGGGCACAAAGCAACATGTGATCTACCATCTCCATTTTATGTCTAGATGGAGGCAAATCCAGGACAGTTAAGGGGCACAGTTGCACTTCTCTTTCTGTTATAGTCTCTGCACTCCCCAGCTGACCTGAGTGCAGGAGGACCCCCAGAGCCACTCCTGTACTGCTCTGGCCACACACTGCGGTCGCACAGGGCCCAGACTCAGCAGGGGACAATGGCAGCAACAGGTTCCCTCTTCATACATCTACTCCTGGCTACCCCATGCTCTCGTGGTGGCCAAGAGGTGATGCTGAAAAGAGGAACTCACTCTTTGGGAGCTCCAAAGCCAGTCCTGCTGGCTGTAGCCATGGGCTGCAGGAAACTTCGGTATGGCATGCTGGGCCTTGCAGGGAATAGGAGCAGCAGTGTGCTGGTACCTCTTTCCAATGCCTGCTCCTGGCCAGTGTGGGACCCATGGGGGAGTGGGCTGGGAGCAGATGACAGAGGAGGAACCAGGTGCGCTGCCAGTTCTGTTGCCAGCCAAGCTCGACTCCCTTCACAACTGCTCACAGCGCATGGCTGGAGCTGTGCCAGAGCAGCTCTGGGTTTTCCTACACCCCTGGGTCAGCTGGGGACGGATGCACCAGGCAAGTGTCCCCATTCTTTGTGCCCCTCCTTAGCTCCCCAGCTCAAGGACTCCAGCCATGCCTTGGCCCTAACCTTTCCGTGGTCTACTGTCCTCCTCTGCTTAGTAAATCCTGAATCTCCCTATATATGAATAGACAAACTAAAATACTGAGGGGTTTAGCAACTTAATCCAATCACTGGTAGAGCTGAAACCCAGGAATACCAATTCACAAGGCCCAGCTCTAACCATTTAACACGCTTCCATGCAGTAAGAATTACTCTGTTCCCAGATCCACTCCCATCATGTTAACATGCCCCTAAATACGTACAAAAAACCAATATTGTTAGGGTTGTGATAGATAAACAAACATAACTATTTTAAATGGGCATAAATACTCCAGAGCAGGGGCTGGCAGCCTATGGTGCATGGGCTGGATCCGTCCCAAAGAGTCATGGGCTACAGCAACATTGAGCAGCAGTATCATTCTGGCCTGCAGGCTGAAAAGACTGATGACCACATCCGAGAGCAGAGGTTGGGCACCCTTCAGGAGCTGTGGGACAAAATAATGCAGCTCAGTCTGAGGAGGGCCGCCTTTTGCATCCTGACCACCAATGCCACTTCTCTTGCCTTTGAGGAGCATGCTTTTGCTGCCAGATTGCTGCCACTGTCCCAGTTCTATGGGCTAGAAGAAATCACTTGGTCATAGGTTGCCAACCCCTGGCCTAGAGGCACTGATTTCAAATGCTCCTCAACCCAGTACTAGCGACCGTGCCTGCACACCAGTCGGCTCAACTCCCACATTCGCTCTGAAATTGATGCGACGCCAAACACTCCTGCTCTGCTGACACACCGCTCCTGCAATCAGCAATATTTGGGCAGAAGGCAGCCTTTGAAATCAACAAGGTAGAAAGAAAAGAGTACCTGTAACAATCAACTGCTGCTTGACTCAGTCACAGATGTACTGAAGGAGCCAGACAATAAATAAAAAATAGCTCTTCCACATCAAGAGAACTGGCAGTATGTGCATGTCTGGGAACAGAATGATAAAATGCAACTGGCAAAAAAGCAGAACAATGCTGCGAAGGGAATACTGGTAAGAATAATGCCCCCTGTGTACATCATAGCTTGACATGTTGCAACCCGCTTGTCAGTGTGGAAAGGGGCAGATAAATGCTAGGAAGTAACTTCCAAGGGTGTCCAGTGCTTCTCCGGATCCTTCATGTGGGTTCTGGAAGGTGTATGGTATTGGCATTAAAATTAATATATGGAGACAGACACATACTCAGGTAGCTTGTGGAATCTGGGTCCTACTTCTTCCAGGCTCTCAAATGGAAGAATGTCTGTGTCTTGCATTTGAAGTTGCCTATTTTCTTCAGAAGTTGCTTCATACTCTGTAACAGGGAGAAAAAAAGAAAAATCAATAAACACATTTTGAAAACTGGGCTATGAAGTTAATCTCATTGGACACTGCAGTTTATATGAATTCTGTTAAAGGGAAAAAAAGAGAGATGTAGTAAGCTGTGTTAGTCTGAAGTCAGGCAGAAGGCAATGTAGATGCACAACAATAGACAAATTAAATAAGATACATATAGGGCATAAGCTCTGGTGAACTTGACCTCAGCTCATCAGATGCTGTGAAAGGACAAGCATAGAGCCATGCGTGGAGTGAATGATCTGAATACAAAAGGAGGGAGGGGAGGAGGGAGAGGAAGGGGAGAGGGGGGGCAGTGCTGGGAGAGGCATACGAGCAAAGACCCTATGGGAACAAAAAGGTCACAAAAGCTAATCCGCAAAAGGGGTGTAGGTCGTACTATCTTCACACCATCGCCCTAAGCACACAGCCAAGCTCTACATTGCAACTGTATCTGCTCTGATCCCACTGACTGGGATGATGAAGACCTTCAGGATCTGGAGCAGGAATTCCTACCATTACAGTACAATCCCAGTACTCAAACCAACAAAGCCAGACTCAAAACTTCACCCTGACCAGCTCCAATACCAGCTTCAAGACAAGAACAACAGAACCTCCACACATACCTTGCCTGCCTATGTCCTTAGGCCAACACAGCTACAACCAAATACCCGCACAGACAAGCACTGGTATGAGAACCAGGGACCCAGAGGAGAGAGCTAAGCAGCGGTGTGGGGAGAGAGTGGAGAGGGACACACATGGAAGAAAAAAGGACCCAGAGATCTTGACCACAGGCTGGAAATGGGGATGGAGCACAGAGCCACAAGAAAATGGAGACGGTGAATGGTAGTGATGAAGACAGCAAGGACTCAGAGAGGATACTGGTTGTCCATGGATGCAAAGACCCTAGTGGGGAAGGACTTGGAGAGGGGAAAAACAGATCTGGGGTGGAAGGGGAAGAACAAAGAGAACCTGCAATGGGGCACAATGGGAGATACTGGCATATGGCAGAGTGGGGTCATGGAGAACACAGACTGCGGGCCTGATCTCTGACCTGCACCTGACATCGGCATTTGACAACTGTCTGATTAGATGGAATCTGCTTTCACAATGCTTTTCCATTCAATAATGTAAGCATCTCAAGAGATCTGGGACTGAAAGGGCTCAATTCTCCTCTTCCTGGCTCCCTAGGGCTTCAAGGGCACCAGCCCCAGGCAGTGACTTACAGTTGGCAGAAGACTGGCAGCCACCACTACCACCACCACTGCTGCTGTCCAGGGTGCAAAACCTGTTTGTTATGCCCACGCTAGGCTTATCCACCCACGTAGCCACCTTGGTGCAAAATGTCTAAAAAGCTGCCAGGCACAAGGTGGTGTTATATTCACTTTCCACAGAGGACATGAAGGGAGTCACAGCTTTCTGAGTTAGTTTCCATAGTCACAAGGAGCGTCTGAAACCTAAGCAGCACTGAGAAGACCGGGGGAGGACGGAGGACATCGTAACAGGGACAATATGCTCTGCCGAATGAAACTCTGAAGCCAGCGACTCCTTAGAGGAAGTCAGGCACATGGGAACTCTATGTAGACAAGGCTAAAAAAGGGAGGAGCTTAATGCAGTTAGTAAAGTGTAGTTGGTGGTTAGGCTCTTGCAGTATATTCCAGACAGCTGAAATATTCAATGCCATGAAAACTAGGGTTTATAAACAGACAAAGCCAGAAGGAATATGACATTGCATTCAGCAGAGAACTGAAGCGCAAGTTCAGCAGGGCAAATTTAACTCCTCAAAAACACTATCTGCCCTTCCTAAAGACAAGAGTTAGGGGGCACCAGCAGGGTTTAACTGCTTGCTTAACCTAGTTCTCGTGGCTACTTGAGATGATTCTCTCTCACGCGTGCACTTGGAAACACAATGCGATTTTTATGCAGGATGAGCAATGGTCCGATATCTGCAGCAGGGGACAAATACAAGCAAAGAGTTTTAATTCCGTAACATGCTGCAGCTAGGTTGAACTTGTTATTAATGACACTCTAAAAGCTAATAAGTTTCCAAATTAGACTCCAGAGGCTTGGTGATGTTCCTAGTAGTCTCATTAGCAAAATTCTCAATGACTTAAGCGATTTGGCCCTCCAGAAGATAACAGAATTCAGGATTAAACACCGCAACCTTGTTAAGAGGGATGATTGCCACTGCTCAGTCATTTGGTTCAGACCTGGGGTTTATAACTCATGAAGAGCTGGAACTTTCACTTGGTATCACAACGGTGTCTTGCTGATGCCTCAAGCTTCTCTGCGACTCCGCTTAGTTCAAGCTCCTTTCCCGTACCAGGATAAGTGAACAACGTACAAAGTAGCCTGAAGATAATTTTCTTTCATTCTGTTTTAATTTTTTTGTAAGGCTGCTTTTGCCAAGTGGTATTTCTAAGGATACAATAATTTGCATAATATTAAGAAGATATGCATGTGCAGTATGGCACGGGTCCTTATTCCTACAGGGTTTTGCATACAGAAAGGTATGTGGAACATACTGGGTACATGGTAGCTTATTAGCTTGCTAACACATGTTTCACAAGGCATCTGTGGGCAATTCCTAGCTGTTCACCTCAGTGATATGATACTGCTAACCAGTAACAGGTCATGGAGAAATCAGAACGATAATCCTGAGCCTTTACACATAGCACAGGACTTCCATCTGAGGCTCTCAAAGGTGAGGAGGCCTTTATTAAGGAAGGTAAATAAGTGCATGCCTAATTTTGAGCACAAGAAATCCTACTGAAGTCTACACTATTAAGCTTTGCGATACCTAACCATGTAAGTATAAATGTTATTCCTATTTTACCGGTAAGGAAATGAAGGTATGCCACCAATGTAGCAACACAGCACTCAAGAGCAGTAGCCTGGGGTGCCCCAGCAACCACCTCAGGGCCTCGTTTCCAGCAATCCAGCATTCAGAAGAGAAAGGCAATTATAAAACAGTGACTTATGCATCTAGCATGAGGGGAAAAGCATGAGAAAAATGAGTTTATATCATGCTCAGGTCTTGAATAGTCTGCCTTATGACTGACAAGGAATAACACCAGGTTTAGCAAAGGATGGCAGTTTCTGTTGTGTCATCTCATACCGTAATGTTGCCACAAACTCTGATCCATGGCAAATTCATTACGAGAGGGACAGTGAGAGTTAACAGTCATGCGTTTCTCTTCCTGTGTGTGGCAAGAACATTAGGGCTCCAGATGCATCATTTAGCACTACAACAGGGATGCTGCTGACAAGGCCTCTCCAGTGACCAATTCCCCCCGCTCCAGGTTAGATTCTTCGGTAAAAGTTGCACACCCACCATGACAATTCTCGTGTTTACCCGACCAACCCAATCCTTCTGCTAGCTAGTCCTACCCAGGCTCCACCTGAACTTTTGGATTTTTTTTCTTGTACCTGTTTAGTCTTTGGTAACAGCTCCAGTGCTAGCAGGAAGTTTTTGTCAAAAGATGTTTGCTCTTCCCATCAAAACTAGTACATTCTACCAAGCAGTTAGACGTGCCTTCGTTAGGAACATTTCCAGTCAAAAGCAGGGAAACAACACACCAGAGTACCCAATGGCTGAGGGATTAGACCACTCATCTGTGTTGAAGGAGACCCATGTTTGACTTCTATCCGATTCAGACAAGAGACTTAAAACTCAAATCTCCCATATCACAGCTGAGTGGCCCAACCATCGATCTAGTCCGCTTTCTGGGCTGAAGCTGTTAGTAGGTCTCTGTCTTTTTTACCTTGAGAAATTTCATCCCAGAAATTGGAAAATTCCCTTGACAAAAGATTAATTGAAACTAGTACGTTTCCACTGAGAGTTTTGGTTTTAGCGAATCTGCATCTTCCAGCAACATACTGCTGGAAAGTTTCTGAACAGTTCTATTAGAAACCTTTCTAAATTCTAATATTATAAAAGTCTTAGTCTGTCTGTCCATAATGCTTTATTTGCACTCTGATTGGTTGTCTGAAACAACCAACCAGAGCACTCCAAGAGCGGTCTGGACAGGAGGTGGCAGCAGTGCAGTGGAGCACTGCCATGACAGTGGGGATGGAGCAGGGGGGCAAGGTCAGCAGCACTGGCCTCACCCCCGCCCCCACCCCCGGTCCTGCTACCTGGAGAAGGCACCAGTGATAGAGCTGGGGGTGAGGCCCCGGACCCAAAGGGGGTGGGGGGGAATGGGCACAGCACAGCCCTGGCCCTGGCTCCAAAGTGGCAGGGTAGGAAGGGAGGAAGTGGACCCAGTCCTGAAGCAGCAGGGAGTGGTGGGGGAGCAGAACTGGTCCCAAAGTGGCAGGGTCCCAAAGTGGCAGGAAGGAGGGTGGGGGGAGCAGGCCCAGCTCTGAAGCAGCAGGGGGGAGGGGGCAGGAAGTGGACCTCCATTTCCACCCACCCCCACTGTTCTCGACAGACAATTTGCTAGCTCTAGTTTAAGTTTATTTAGCAACCAGCAATGACCTTTGGCTTAAATAGGTCTTTTTCCTCCCTGGTGCTTACATCCGTGGTGTATTTAGAAATGGCAGTAATGTCCCTTGACATGTACACAGTATTCCAGATGACATATCACCAATACATTGCACTGTATTAATTAATTATATTAATTAATTAACCTCCCCCCACCCTGTATTTACTGGATTCATATCAACTGAAACATTCTAGGCTTATATTAATCTTTCTGGGCTTGTCTTTTTCATAACCACATCACACTCCTGGCTCTTAGACAGCCTTTGATCAACTAATACACATAATTCTTTCTCCTTTTTGCCATTTTCAACTGATGACCTCCCAGCTCTGAACAGAAATTCTCATTATTAAGTAGCTATGGACCCAATGCAAGAACTGCTAGGTAAGGTTTTAGGGCCCGTGTTTAGCAGACTTTGCCATAATGGTGTCTTCTGGCTTTGATATCCAGGTCTAGAAACCCCCCAGGGCAGGAGACCATCTTCTCCAACTGAGCTAATTAAGAAGCAAGCTTCCCTATGAAACAGAAGCTCTCATAAATGTGTGTTATGAAGTTCCTGGTACTTCTCCATGAAGCATCTAATACAGGATCGTCAGAAACAAGATACTTGACTAGACAGAACTCTGCTGTGCTCCAGGTTGGGAACTCCAGTGCGTTCACCTGCCCTCCTTTATCTCAGCATTGAGATTATGTTAGAAAACAGTCTTTTGATGTCACAAAGTTTTTGGGGGGGCAGGAGGGTAAAGTTGTTTACTGTAACAATGCTCGTTAAGTGTATCCAAGTGATTTGAGACATTGGGTGGGTCTACAAGTGCTTTTAAGTGTGCCTAAATTTAATGTGCATTAGCTTAATGTCCATTATGTGGGTGCAGGCAGGCATCTACATGTGCAGGCATTAAAGTGCATTAACGCTAAAATTAGTCCCAAGTCATTCCATACACACAGCATTAATGCGCTTTAAATATTTACACCTACGTTTGATACCTGCAAATGCATTTGCAGGTATCAAATTCTGGTGTGATTAGCTCCAAATCACCATTTTTAAAGCGCATTAAGCACAGATGCATGACCTTATGCACCTTAAATTTAGGCTAATGCACCTTAAAACGTCTTGCATAGAAGCACCCATCAAGTCCATTTTGGAAAAGGGCTTAAACTTACGTGCCTACATCACTAGAGATATATTTTCAAGAGTGCCTCAGTAACATCCTGCACAGTGGCACAGAGAACTACACCTGCTGCCACTGGTTGTCTACTGATAAAAACTGCAGTTGGGGTTGAACAAACAAATTTCAGAGGATTTAGTAAGAACCAGGATTTACTATGGAACTAATGCTGTAGGACAAAAGTATTGCAGTTTGATTTGCACTTAACTAGAAAAGGAACAGCAGATATACAGGAAGTATAGTTAATGTGCTTTAAATTTAATACCACCATTATGAGGTACTAGAAAAAGGCACATTAGCCTATTTTAATGTGCATTAGATAAAGAGCATGGGCTTTGTGGAATGTTTTAATGCGCATTAAAATAGGCTAATGAACATGAAAGTACACATGTACATGTTCCATGGTAAGCTTCCATGTTCCTCTTTAATTCACTATAATTTGCTCATTTGTCCATACACTTTGTATCTTTGATGATCCTGTTTAGTGTTGAGCCACTTATCTAAATTAACCGTGTTCAGTTATGTTTACATTAGATCTGGGTTGTCTTGTGTTGCTGTTACATGATCTTGCTTTTTTGCTCTTGTTCATCTTTAGTGCTCTTTTCTGGCTTTCATGGTTGAACTCTTCTCTTATCTCCCATTGCTCATAATTGCCAGATGGCTCCTAGTGTATTTTTGAATTCTGAGTTCAAATAGGGGAATATTTGTCACTGAAGAGGTATGCTCTGGCTTGTATTAGCAAACTGCTTGAAACAACATGACTGGCACTTTGTTTTATTCTTGAATTTGAGTATATGGTGGAGACAAGATCTTTCCATTACAGACATTCATCCTTCTAGCTATCTTTACTCGGTGTACTTGACAGTTTTAGTCTTAAAGACCGTCACCCTTCAAGTTACTTAACAAACACTCTTCTCCTTTACCTGCAAAAGCAGTTCCCATTGTTTCAGAAAGAATCCCCACATTTTAATGCAGTCTGGGGAAATGTGAAGGACTCTTTCAGGTCCCAAATTATTAAGGGAGAAGAATATTAGTTTAATCCACTTAAAACTGGAAAAAACAAGAGCGAGTGGCTTCAGCTTTCACTAAAAATGAGCTTTAGTACCAAAGTTCACATCTGAATTGTGT
The DNA here is from genome assembly GCF_052110815.1 of Crocodylus siamensis. NCBI lineage: Eukaryota > Metazoa > Chordata > Crocodylia > Crocodylidae > Crocodylus > Crocodylus siamensis. The sequence continues at coordinate 89,732,769 of NC_143400.1, read as the reverse complement.
ATTCACATACTACAGGTATAACACCTGTACTAAACTGCCATGCAAGCAAAACTGGACATCTAGTTCGGGTTGCAGTGTGGCCACCTACATGGTGTTGTGTTAGTTCAGCCATGCTTCAGTTCGCCTGCTCTCTGCAAAGAGATGAGCATGCTCAACTTAAGTGGAAGTTGAGATTCCCTCAATATATCCCAGGACAGCAACACCAAAACTAATAAAAATAAAATTAAAAAAAAACAAAACCTTCTTAATTCAGAATGCAGGAAGCTCCATGACAAAAAATTCCTGCCTTTTCTAGAAGGCTGTTCTCCTAATGGGATGCAGTATCCAGACTCAGGTATCCATGTTGCAGCCGTATTGGTCTAGAGGAAAAAGCAATCAGGGCTCCTGGTAGAGGTGATGTCTTTTATTAGACCAACAAGATTTTTGCAAAAAAATTCTTTAATTGCAAGCTTTCAGGCACAAACACCCTTCAGGCATCAGAGAAAAAGATTGTAAATGTTCTCCTGGGTAGAAATGAAAGTTCATATTTCATAGGATTTCACAGCAGAGTCAAGAGATGGAACAGTCCTCTGGGCAGGCAGTTGTTAGCTGGGAAGGTGTCTCTCAGCTCTCTTGTGAGGCTCTGTGATGTTGCCAATTACCTTGAACAAAGGCAGGAGCAGTATCTCGGGTTTCAGGTGGTCAAAGTACAACTTTGACCACCTGAAACCCGAGATACTGCTCCTGCCTTTGTTCAAGGTAGTTTGCATCATCCTGCCAAAGTACAACTTTGACCACCTGAAACCTGAGATACTGCTCCTGCCTTTGTTCAAGTTAATTTGCATCATCACAGAGCCTCCGAAGAGAGCTGAGAGGCACCTTCGCAGCTAAGAACTGGTGCCCAGAGGAATTTTCCATCTATTGATTCCCCTGTGAAATCCTATGAAATCTGAACTTTCATTTCTACCCAGGAGAACTGTTACAATCTTTTCTCTGATGCCCAATGAAGGGTGTTTGTGTCCGACAGCTTGCAATGAAAGAATTTTTTTTTTTTGATTTCTTCTGTAGTCAGAAAATTGCTTTACCATCTGCCATTGGTCCCTGCCATGCTGCTCTTCACAGGAGGGCTCTTTTGACTTCTGCAACCTCTCACACTAGTTGTGGACAAACTTTTAGTGATGGTACAAATTATTTCAGTGTCAGGATTGTCAATTGCTTAGCAAACCTATGCCCTGGAAATACTTTGCAAGGAAGAAAGCAGCTCCTCATTTGCCACATAGCCTAGGAGAGAGGTAGTATGTAAGAAAACGTCCAGCATGATACAAAATGTCTGTAGGTTGTATTCAGAGTGCTGGTGCTTTAAAAGCAGCAGTAGAACTTCTACGGCAAATAAAGTGACAGCCTATTGTCTTACATAATATTAGAAGCTATGAAGTGTCTTCACTAAGGATTAGTTTATGAGCATCAAAGAGTTGGGGAAATGCAGGCGGCATGCCTTGTGATGGGATTTAATAAAGTAGATTCGCCTACCAACAACATGCCCAAATCTTGTCTCAGAAATATAATTACTCTTGGTGCCAATCATTCTCTTTATGTTCCTTCCATTTTTTCCCCTCTGTCTCCATTCTTTCAAATATACCTGCTACCAGAAATGACATTCCTCTATCCATAGAGTACATTGTGTCACCAGACTTTGAAGATATGCACATGAAGTGCCAGTTGGATGTGGCAGAATATAAAATGTGCACTGCTAAGAATTGCTTCTCAGTGCGGTATCCGATGAATAAAGGAATGCATGCGGAAATCACTTGAGATAACTAAAATAGACAGATTAGATGTTATCAACGGAGATGCCAGAATTATATTCATATACTAGTAGGGATACTGGATTATTTTTCTAAAATGCAGAGCAAAGACATTACAGTGACAGACAAAAGACTATTAGAAAGGTATCTTTGAAGCTCAATGCATCCTGGAGCTACACCTAGATTGGAAATCAGGATCTAATCTTTATAATAATAAAAAATAATTTGGATGTCTTGACTTGCTTAGTACAGCCTTCAGCCCTGATCCTATGAGTTGTTACTACCTAAAGTAATACTTACCTTCAGGAGCAAGAGGACAAGAGCTTTGATGTTACTAATAACAGCTGTAAGTCCCTTATTGGGGGCATGTTTGCAGGATCAGGTCCTTAAATCACACTAAATATTTACAGCAAAACCTGAAAACCACATAGTAAATGGTTTTGCATTTCATCTTAAAAGTTTCAAAATCTGTCTCATTTTATAGCAATTCTTCCTGATTTCATGGAGTAATGGAAATAAGAGAAAGGAACATTGGTCTTATTTTCAAGATTATATAAAAAGTTAAAATTTACCTTGATTTACTATTCAAAATTTCATTTTTGAGAAAGAGCAATCCCATCTTAAAAAACATAGTCAATAATTGAAAAACCCTGCATTTGGATTTCAAAACTGGTCCATTAATGACATTTTCACATGCATCTCATTTCCCGGAGGATGAGGTTTATCACAAGCATTTATACAAAATTCCCCACGCTCTTTTTTTGGGAAGTGAAAATGTAAAATAGCGATGAAAGCTGTAATTGGGGGGAAAAAAAAAATCACAACTCAATATTTTTGATCACCTGTGTTTCTACCACATTTTTTTTCCACTTCATTTTTGGGAAAATGTTGAATTTTTTTTTCTTTTTCTTGTGGTTGTTGGAATTACGTTGTGGCTATGATGGTCCAGGAAATGTTCACAAGACAAGGACTTTTGTGGGTGAAACTTTTTATTGCCTCAACTGCATAGTTGGGAAAGACTGAGACGCTTTCAGGTAATCTGAGGAAGGGTATTTTGTGTCCACAAGCTTGTCGAGAACTTTGAAAACAATCGATTATGCAGGAAGACAGGGTACATGAACTTCGTACCAGTTTACAAACCACTCTTTGATTTGTTAGTTTTGACATTTTTTCTAAGAGCATTTAGCTTGTTCCAAGTCTTAAAGGTCTGCATTGTACTTTTCAATTTCTTTTACTAATTTCTAAACAGTCATTCCTTTAGGAGTTCAAATGATAAAGCTAAATCATAAATTATGAATTAAAGCTTCTGGCCCCACCATTTATATTTTACTCTCTTATTCTTTTGGATATCATGGTTTCTCTTCTACAAAGTTTACTATTTATAATTTATAAAGAGCCATATGTGTTCCCAGTTCCTGACAAATCAGTAAATATGCTTGCTCCCTGCCCAGAGGATGGTCCAATTTATATCGAAAAGGATGTGGGATTTTTATGAAACCTTCCTCAATCCTATGTTACAGAATAGCAGCTAAGAATTTTAAAAGAAAGTTGAGTTTCAGCACTGACCAAACAAGTCCTAGAGTATTTTAAAGTCTCATTTGCTGCCATAAGAAATCCAATGTGTTGGTTACGTGGGTCTTAGTTGTTTATAGGGGTGATTTGCCTAATGACGATCTGGAATCCCACTTGACTATTGAAGCCTATTTCCTTTCCACCACCAAAGTTGTATCAGAAATTTTGGTCCATCTCTTAATATAGCCTTGATTCACCAAAGGACTTCATTTTCTAAGGTATTTAGGCCAGAGGTTGTTACAGTCTGGGTGCGTCTGCACAAGATGCTTTGCTTGAGATTAGCATAAATTTCAGTGCAGTAAACATCACTGTTTACATGTGCAGATGCTTACTGCACAGTAATTTGCTCTAATTGTGAGTACATTTGTTACCTGTAAATACAGGTAGCAAATTTGCTCATGATTAGTTACTGCTCAGTAGCACATGTAGATGCTAACAGGGAGCAAATTTGTTCCTGGTCAGCCCCACCATGAGGGGGGCCAGCCTCAGGCTAACCCCAGGGTCCCTGGGCTGAAAGCTTCTCCTGCCCAAGTGCTGGGCCAGCTCTATGCCTGCCCCAACCCAAGACTCTTAAGAGCCTGTGGGGACACTGGGGCACTTGCAGACAGACAACCTGTGGACACTGCTGGCTACCACATCCCACAGGACAGGCCCAAGGGCAGCTGCAACAGCCTGTCCTGGTGCTACTCCCTGGCACTGCAGCTGCCAGGCCAATGCCATCCAGCTGTACTGGGTGCTGCAGGGACCCTGAGCCACCTGCAGCCAGCTTGTGGCCACTGGTCCCACTTCAGCTGGCTCCAGGCTAACTGCAACAGCTTGACTGAATGCTGCAGTTGGTGCCTGGCACCATTCTCTGCCCCTGCACTGGGCACTGCATGCACCTGGCCAGGCCCACTAGCACCAGGCCTGCGACAAGAAGGCCCAGTGAGCCATTCCAGCAGCCATATTGGCTTCCTCCCCGATGCCACACGCCACCTCCTGCGGTCCTCCTAGGAGGAGACTGTGGACCTTGTGGCACTGTAGGGTGAGGCTGAGGTCGTCAGCCAGTTTGCGTGGAGTGGGTGCTCCAATGCACAGATCTACAAGGGGCTGTCAGTCCACATGCAGAAGTGCAGACATGACCAGTCAGCATGCCAGTGCCCCATAAAGTCCAAGAACTTGTGGCCACAGTCGGTCATGGTCACTGACCACAACACCTGGTGCAAGTCCATGCCCTTTATGTGGCAGCTGGATGACATCCTTGCACCCCAGGATGCTGGCCACAACTGTGCTGTCTACTCTAGCATGGGCAGTCAGCCCAAGCCTCTACTGCAGCTTGGTACCCGTGGTGATGTATCACTAGAGGAGGGCCCGTCGGCCACAGGAGCCCATCCCGTCATGCTTCCCACCCCATCATTGTCCAGGAGCTCTGGGAACCTGGGCCAGTACCTGCCCCGTCAGCTCCATAGCTCCAGCCCCACCCACGAGGGCAGGCTGGCCATGACACCACCAGCTGCCAGCAGTTTCAGTTCCTCCCCAGAGAAGTGCCCTGCCTGGGCAACCCAAAATATTTGCACATGTAAATGCACACTGAGGGGCAAATATTTGAGAGTCAGAATTTAGCTTGGTAGAGAAGATATGATAATTATACAGGGACTGAAATACTTCATCATGCTCCCATTTTTACAGTATCCATTTCTATTTATTCAAGGACAAGTGGACTAATTACTGGCTCCTCCTTGTTGATATGATAGGACCCTACAAATGTCTCAGGTTTCAGGTTTAAATATGTTAAGTAAAATAGTACATCTTACAGCTCCCCCCTTACTGAACTGGCAAGCAAGCTGCAATTACTAAATATTACTGGGTCCATCTGTTTTCCCCCCTAGGTTTTTCTGATCAAGAGATGCACATTCAAATGCAATTCCATGAAAATTTCAATCAAACTTCTACTGTAATCTGCAGTAATTAAGTAAAGCATGTAAATATACTGTGGATTATTCCTGTTAAACTCCTTAGGTTAGCATATTCTATTACATGCCTTTTGCATGATCAATGAGCATATGTACAAGGAGTGATGTCAAGCAGTAGAAACATTTTAAAACACATTTTAGGCATCCTTGCAGAAATACATGAGACTAGACTTACAGTCTTTCTGATCTTCCAATGCTCTCTGTTTTCTCAGAAAGTATTCTCGACTGTGCACTAGTTGCAGCATTTATCTGATTCTCCTACAATCTTCTTTTTTTTTTTTGTGTGCGAAGTTCCTAACTATCAATCCAATAAAAGATATTACCAAACAAATCTTGCCTTTTGCATATAACCTGGACCACCACCGCTACAATCCTCAGAACTACAAAACTCACGGGGGCAGACCCATTTGTGGTTATTTGTAGTGTAAAGTCCTCAACACAGTAACAGAGTCCATAAAAATAACAACCATAAATTAGAAATCTACCTAAAATAGAAGTTTTAGTCCAATACAAATAGGGGCAATATTCTAGCTGCATTTAAATGTCATTAAATGTCCCCTTGGTCTTGTGTTATAAGACAGGGAGAACAGAAGTTTCCAATCCACCTTTTCTGGTCTATTCAATATTGCAAATATTTTTATTGAGTGTCATCTTCAGTCTAAAGTAAACAATCCCATTCTTTCAGTCTCCTTATAACATAGTTTTTCCAGATCCCTAATATTTTTTTCCTATTTTCTGGATCCTCCCTCCAATTGTGCAATATCTAGTTTTTGAGATGGAAAGTTCAATACTGCCGTCTCACCTCGAATACATCACTGATTTATAAAGTTACATTATAATATTGTCCTTGTAATTCTCCAGCCCAAACCACATGCAGGTCAACATGGTTGTATTTTGGCTGCAGTTGCACATTGTGAGGAGGTCAACTGAAAGAAGCAAGTTTTAGCAATATGCTGAAGTATGATGAATTGCATTGGCACAGATCAAGCACTTGGGGATGAAGAAAACTGAAATATATTTATGAAAAGGTAGAGGAATCAATTAACTTAGTGACAATATATTGGGTAGAGAAAAGAAAATTTCAGTGACCAAGAAAAGAAATGCTCAACCCAGCTTTTCACAGGAAAAAGGAAAGGACAGCTTTAGAAATGCAATGGAAGTCTTGATAGGATATTGCAAAATCCAGAAAGGTGGGGGAGGGGCAGAATCAAAGACTTAGCATGGTAGAAGTGGATGAGAACCAGATTGACAGAAAAATATGGACACAGAGATAGGGGGATACGCAGGCACCACTATGGCGGGGGCCAAATGGATAGCTAGGTCAACAGAGGCAAATAAATTGACTCTTGGCATCAAAATCTGCCTCAGTCTGCTCCAAAGACCCCATTGATGTTACCAGAAGGATTAACTGTTGCCCAAATGATCTGGAACTTAGAATTTCTTGAAGCCCTCGTCACTGCTTTGCTACTTTTCCAAGCTGTGAACAAATGTTAATAATTGTAAGCGAGACAAAAAAAGAACATCTGAAGAATACTTCCAGCCAGCCTCCCCAATCTGTTGTGCTCCAAGCCTTAGGTGCTTGAAATGCCTTATCCTCCTGCCATGGGAAGATCTTGAAAAGGAGGGTGAAGATGGTGTGGCATCACCATACAAAACTCACACATTTTTTTTCCTTCAGTTAAGGAGAAACTAAACATTTTTCTAATACAGTAGGAGGCTAGCACTATATTATTTAATTTAAGGTCAAAGCTAAAACAAATGTAAGTATTGGAGTGTGCACTAAATTTGCTACAGAAATTACAAAGTTAAAAAAAAAAACAAACAACACAGCAGAGGTGGCAAAAATACTCCAAGGACATTGTATCATTAGTACTGTAGTCATTATAGTTAAAAGTGCTTCTCTTATTTGGATTCATAAAACAAAATCTAGTCTTCTTGAATGTCTTGACAGTGCCGCCAAAGTTCACTGTCAGTTATTTCTATACCTGTATTACCACACCTGAGTTGAGGTTTTTAGCTAGAGCTAGAAACTAGTCTGTAGGGCTGTGAAACAGAAGAGATACATTACCAGGAATGGCTGATAGACAGCAGAATTGCAGAAGAAAGGATAGTTTGAATAGTGGGACATCAAGACCATTAAAAAGGTCATTAACATCTGTGAAGTGGAGAGAGATCAGCAGGAAGGAGGTGAGCAAGTTATGAAGCCAACTGATTGTTGGCACTACCTGCATGGAAATGATGCTGCCCCTCCCAGGCTGTTGGGTTGAAAGTTTGGGTGGACCAGTAACCAAAGGAGAGGAGGGAGATGCGCATCTCTACCTCCCCCACAATTCACACAAGCAGCTGTACTCGGACTGCCAGTCCTTTGAGGCACAGGCAGCCACCTTTTTGTTCTACGTTTACAGTATGCCTAGCACAACCACTTTCTGATCTTGGGAACGGTGGCAATACAAATAATATTATTAAAATATATCCTTATGAGGTCTGTAATTAGGGACTTACCAAAAAAGGATTCTTTGTGGCCCGCTCAGAGTGCACTGAGCCACTCTGATAGGCATTTTGTGGTGGCCCTGCCCTTGTCACTGATTGGCCAAGAGGTCTTGGAGGCCCCACCTCTTGCCACTGCTTGGCAGAGAGGACTGCCCCTCATGTGTCCTTGAGCCTCGCCACTGGTTTGTGAAGCCTGCATGGGCAAGGAGGGACGAGGGGGACAGCTGCCATCTTGGCTGCTCCCCTCCATGCCACTCTGCCAGCCGGTGCTTTGCCCTCCCCCACCCCTGGCAGGCTAGGAGGCCAGGCAGCAGCCGCCATGAGGACCACTAGCTCCCACTTGAGAGCCAGCATTTTTAGTACGCTTTCATTTTGGGGGGTGCAATTCCACAGGAAACCAATGCAGGTGCCATTTTTCACAGCAATCATGGAAACCCCTACTTTTCACAGTTTCTGTGAAAATCATGACAGCAAAATTTAAGCAGGTCCCTATCGATAATGTTAGTTTCAAGATGTGCTACATGTTGCCATTAGGTTATTCGCAGTTGTTTTTGACCATAAAAATATTGCATATTTATCCTTATATAACAGCATCGTGGCCCCAAGCCATCAGCTTGGTTATGTCCAGGTTTAAATTGAAGTGAACTTTAGCCATTTCATGGAATCCAATTAGGCTGTTCAGGGCTTAAATGCTTTGTAGAGGTCAGCGTCTTTGCTAAGCTCTACAACATTTACTCAGCCCTAATCTGGATCTGTAGAAACAACTCTAGTTTGGTTTGTAGGTCCAGATGCTGTCTCTTCAGCATCCTCAAGCTTTGTTCTTGCAGGCAGGAAAACAGAAGTGCTGAATGCCACAACACTAGGGGCTGGATCTGCCCATGGGGTCAGGGCTTGAGCCCCCCTGCACTAAAGTGTTTATGAATGAAACCATCCCAGTGGCCTGTGGGATGTTGCTGGAATAGTAATAGCTTCTAGGAAGAAAGAATGACCTTGTAGTTCAGACAGCGATCAGGTGCCAGCAAGTCACAGCTCTGCCTCTGACTCACTCGACAACTTTGAGTACACTAGTGATTTTTTTTCTGTACCTCGATGCATTCAAACTGGAATGGCAATTACTACCTACCTCACAGCAAAGGCAGATTCATTAATACTTGCAAAATGCTCTCATATTTCAAACAAAAAGGTGGCATGGGAATGCAATTATATCAATTAGAAAAAGAATTGCAATGTGATCATTACAAAACTAAAGCTTGTGCTTTGATGGGATGACAGATATTTTAGGATCACAAAGACATTTTAAAACATCTGAGATAGATAAAAAACATGCATCTGCTGCAATAGAAACACAAGCAAAGCATATCGCATCTGATTGTACAATGACTGTAAAGCAAACATTAAATTAACTGGATTCTGTTCTTCATGTTTGTACCTGAAACAATATATTTGTGCTAGCAAGTGATAACAACATCTTAAAACTATATGACATCTTTTATCCTGATGGATCCTAGCGTGCCGTGAAAGTGGATTTACAGATATATAGTAATCTTCTAACCTATCACTGCCATACAGGCACCAGCCTAAGATGGAACCTGACAATTATTGAATAGTACACAATAACTATATGACAGGTTAGGACCAGAAGTAAAGAAGACTATTGTACCCAATGGAAGTACTGGGGCAGATGGGCAGGAATGGAATTTACATGCACAGAATATACACAATAACTTTAGTTCGAATTTCACTCAGACAGCAAGACTAATATGCCTATAATGAAAGAAGAACAGGATGCAGGTACAGTGCACATTTTGATCCCTGTCAGCTCCACACTTCACAGTTTTTGTAAGGTGATGGCACGACCTGTCATCATGAAAAGAATTGTGAAGTCTTAATTGAACACATTAGGGGCTCCTTGTGCATAATAAGAGTCAAGATTTCAATATTGCAGAGGGTCAAATATTACTCTGACAAGAACACTGAGAAGCGAAATCTAGTTGGAACCGATTTCTGGGTAGAGGTTTTCATGAACTGTAAAGAACAATAATCAGCAGTAATGTGTTTGTTTTTCGGCTTGGAGAAACTCAGTCTCTTAAAGAAGCATCCTAACACTGGCTTTTGAGAGCATGGGCTTGCGGCAGCGACTTGGAATTATGCACCCTCTCCACCTCGGGGGAAGAGGTAAACGTAAGGAAGAAAGGTTTCCTTAGCAACCAGACAGCCCACCCAAGTGACCATAACTCATGGGCTTTGTCCAAAATCACTTCCATCCTATCAGAGAAAAATATCAAGCAGTTCACAGCTTCTTAGTCAGAGAGGGAAAAAAAAAAGAAGAGATAATACCTGAACCTCTCTCTGCATTTTCTCCATCTGGGGATTTAACTGGAGACCAGAGCAGGATGATAAATCAGAGTACCCAAGCAAGCCGGAGGAAAGCAAGGATGGAAAACTCCTTGCTCCTTCCTCCACAGGGCCTCCCAAGGACTCTTGCTACCAGTGTAACCACCAGCAGAGGCCTCCAAAGCAGGGCACAGCACTGCATTTGTCATCCATCAGTTTGACCCTCTCACCAAGTGCTGCTCTTGCAAATTCTCCAGCGCCTATCATGCATTGCTCCTTCCCCCGTTAAAAGAAGTCCTCACCTGCTTTCTGCCTTCTCCCTTGTACCCGAGCAAGTTCATCTGTCACAACTTGTGTCTTAATCACTGATACTTTCCATGTAGCCTTTTTCCCCCTGGAGGAGCTAGTCTGCTGTGTCTTAATTACAGTTTCTCAAGCTGTATCAGACATCTTTCACACTATTTAGCAAAGCTCTTTCCACTACTAATTCCTTGGATACTGGATTGTTTGTCTTGAGCTTTAAATTGTCAAAATCACAGTGGATGAAGTGCACTCTAACATAGTGAGCCAACGTAAGCCTTATGTTCTCCAAACAAAGCTGACTGGGTCTTAGGACAAAAAATGCTGTCCAGAATGAGGTGAGAACTGGTATAAGTTAGAAGCAAACACACTAAAATCATGGTTATGACAGTTCACACCTTTGGGGATCTCCCCTAGGTAATTACATTTCTTGATACTGTACGTTGTTGGAGCTGTGAAAGGTGAAGCAGTGAAACAACGCCTTGTTTGTGCTCAGAGCTCCTTGCTCCCATGCTCGTTCAGCTGTATACGAGCATGGGATAAATACATGCTCCCATGCTTGTTCAGGTGTATTTATCCCTCCTTTCTTACTACATCTACTCTTGCTGCTTTCTGATTTGACAGCCTACCTATTTCCATAGTGAGATGAGCTGCCAAACCACAATAATCATTAGTACTTTGTAACAACTTTACAACTTGCGTAACTGAGGCAGAAAGCTTGAGTCAGCTTTCCAGTTCCTTATAGTATCAGCGCTAGGACAAGATTAGAACCCATGATTTTATGGCTTAAGGTCCTATACCTTGAAAAAAGTCTCATAACATATGAAGCTCTGCAATAAACAGAGAGTGACCTTTCAGAAGGGTTTGTTTTTTTTTTTTGCAAAAATATAGATTTCTGTATATATCCTTAGACTCACAAACACCGCCCCCGCTATATCTTTATGGTTTTGTCTCATGACCGACCCAGTTAACTTGACAGTGCGTAACACCATCATTATCTGTCAGCAATTGTTATCCCCATTACAGTAACTGCAACTGTACACCCACGTACTTGTGTACCATGTGCCCATTGCCATCTTCTTTAACAGTTACAACTGTGCCCAACCACCTCCACTCCTTCCATCCTACCCCCCTTTCCCCACAACCACCCCATCTCTTTCTCCAGTCCTTATTCCAAGGTGTCTTTGTCATCTTCTTTGCTATCATCATCGTCTTTGTCTTCATCTTCTCTAGGGGGCTTGTTCCCGAACAGCCTGTGCCAGTCTCTTCTCTTCCATGTTTTCTCTGCTGTTTTCTTCCTGTCATCTTCATGTAGTACATCTACAGCTCACCTACTCCCATTCCAGCAGTTCGACTGGGAGGTTCACATGCCTGTACATGAGCACGGTTCTGGTTTTCCATGGGGCATTCCTGAAGCAGAAGATGAACTGATTGAAGAGGGCTGTCAGGGTCCCTTGCTGCTTGGTTCGGTGTCTGAATAGCACCACCTCTCTGGTCAGGGTCCTGACCCCTGTCACCAACATGAGGTGTATGATTGCTGTCCTTTACACCTCCCTGGCATACGGGCAGTTCAACAGGAGGTGGTTGATCATCTCTTTCTTCCACCAGCATGTTTGCCTGGGACAAGTTGGACAGCCTTTCTGCGCCTGTGTCTCAGTGCACGCACAAGGATTGCCCAGTGGGTGACTTGCCAGTTCAAGTTCCGGTGAAAAACATGTTCCCACATGGCCTGCCCACTGTCGCCAGGTAGTACATCCACAGGTAACAGGCCATCCCTTGTTCTTGCCACCTCCTGCATCTTGTGGTGGTTTTTCAGGGTCATTGGGCCTTCTTTTTGTAGCTCATATCTGTTCCAGAACCTTGCACAACCACAGCAGTGCCAAGGTCTATTGACGCATGTTGGCAGGTCCATGGGCAGCTCGTACACCCCACAGTGGGTCCCCTGAAAAATACTTCAGAAAGCAAGCTGTTTGGAGTCTGCCCCAGCTGCCAGTTTGCAGATCTGGCTCACGTACTTGGCCCAGAGGGAAAATATATCTGGTATTCCTCAGCCCCAGTCCATTTATTTTATACAGCATGGCCCTTGCACCCTTCTCCCATCTGGAGCGCCAGGAGAAGATGCACATGGCCCTCTTTATTCTACGGATGATGTGCTCTGAGGGAGGGAGGGAGACCAGTGCTGTGTACAGAAGCGCTGGTAGCAACACCACCCTCATGAGTGCCACAAGCCCCTGCATGGACAGATGGTGCACTTTCCACAGTCCCGGCTTAAGTCAATGGAGGTCTCAGTCCTCTCCCACGGTTTCTTTCCTTTCAGCTCTTGATTGAAAACTGCCCTGAGCATCTTACTGCCTCAAGAGGGACAGAGATCATCAGGATAGACAAGTCTCCAAACCTGTCCACTGCCAGGCAGGTACTCTTGCTCACATTGGGTTTGGCCCCTGCTACCGCTCCATATGCTTGTGTGTGTTGCAGTACTCTTTCTACCAACCACTTGTCAGGGCACAGGATGTTGAGATCATCTATGTAGACAAGGACTCTCATCTCTTCCATGCTTCCACCTGGGGTTTCACCCGAGGTGCTGGGTTAGCAGTTCCATCATGCAGATTAAAAGGATTGGGGAGAGCAGGCGGATCTGCTGGTTGCCTGATTCTACCACGATTGGTGTGGTCAGGAAACCATTGACTAGCACCTGCTGCTCATGTCCATATATAATGCCTTTATCCAGGTGACAAAGGTCAGAGGTCTCCCATCTTCTGCATCTTGAACAGGAATCACTGGGGCACTCGGTCAAAAGCCTTCTCCAAGTCAAGGTTCAGCATGACAATGTCCAGCTCCCTCTCCTGAGAGTACCAACAGCATGCATCACAGTGGCTGCAGGGGTTTATGGATCTGCCATCCTGGCACTGTGTACAACTGGTCTTCAGTGATCACTGCACCTATAACAGACTTAAAATGCTCGGCCAAGAATTTGGCCATTAGTTTATAGTTAAAGATCAGGAGCATTATGGGCCTCCAGTTCTTTAGCTCTTCCCTTGCCCCTTCTTGTAAAAGATGCATTTATAAAAAGACAGGTTTCACAGCCCTACCATGCACTTTAAACATTTTTTCAGAGCTGTCAAAAAACAGAGACATCTCTAACACAGGGAAAAGGCAGTAAATTACACTTTATGTCCATCTCAGTATCTTAAAAAATAAGATGACTACTGATAATCTGAAGACTCCTTGAAGAACTTTAGGACTTAGCCTGTGAAATTTTCTGTTTCTGTTGCATGTGAAGAACTAAATAGTTCCCATTACTGTGACAGTTAATGAGTCCCAAGACTTCGGAACAGCTATTTTGTTGCTGTTTGATGAATAGCCAAGCTGCAGAGCATTTGTCCACAGATGCAGAATAAATGAATGGCTCTGTGGCAAGTGTGCTTATAATCATAAAACTGTGAGCCTGAAACCTAAGTCGTTTATGAATGACAGAGAAGCCACGAGATGAGTCAAAGATAACTTACCTCAAAGTAAATGATTAGGTGCCGAGCGTCGTGATAACTGTTCTAAGTGAATAAATAACCCCACACCATTACTCACCTAAAATGTAAGTAACCCTTGTGCAAAGGACTAGGCCAAGGTCTAACGCGCCACTTAAGTACTAACGTTAGATTTAAGTGTGGTACAGGCTTTTTGCCTCCGTCTATATGGCACAATAGAGAACAAGCCAGCTTGGGTATCTCTATGTAGCACCACAATGTGAGGTGTAGACACCCCCCTTATCCAACCTGTATTTCAGTCTTAGGCACCTAACTACTACTGGTGTGTCCACATGTTGTCACGTGATATTTTTAACATGTACATGGATTTTAGAATTCATTTCCACCGGTGTAGCTACACTAACCCTGCACTTCCCTTCCGTGCATGCTCAAAGGCTTTACCATGGCCACATATGCCCACGAATCAGATCACACAGCAGAGTAGCCTAATGCAATAACCTAACGGAGGAGCACTTGTCTGGGAAGTGGGAGATCTTGGTCCTAGGCCACTTTTTACCCAGGTTTGAGTCTGTATCTCCCGCTTCCCAGAGAAGTGCGCTAGCTACCAGGCCATTGGCTAAACATGACCCAGTACCCCTCCCAGTTCTCCTCTTGAAGCTGTCCCAGAAGACAGCCAAGTGGTGAATACATACATCTCCAGGAGGAAAGCAAGCCAGAGGGTGTCTGGCTCAGTGAGATGGACACTGCTCTGGAAAGGCTCCAGTGGGGCAGAAGCTATCCCATGACTCTTTATCCTCTGAATACTAAATACAAAATGCAGAGCAAACACTCAAGTCAAGAGCAGGGCTATGATTGGCTGCTATAGGACAGTCTTTCCCACTATACTAGGACACCCAATTACTTCAAGGATAGGAATTATTCTGAATAAAAACTGAGTCATTCAGGATTTGGTCCAGTCTGGCATGAGGCCTCCCCCGGCTCCCCAAGTATCAGATGGCTGAGCAAGGAAATCATGATTGGACTCACTGACCCCAGACTCTCAAGAGATGAGCCTAGACTAATTTTCAGTCTTCTCCTCCTTTTCAGTAATACATATCTTCACAATATCAATGGCTGTGGTCTCTGATCCCAGCTCTGTACAATAGGAAACTTATTAGAGACACAGCTGCAATACTCAGAACTGCTTCGAGTCAAAAAGAAGGACTCCATCATTAATAAGAATGCCTCCTGCGTAGATTAAAACTGAACACACATGATGTGAAATTTGTAGTACACTTTTCTCAGTTTGGCTTGAAAAACTGACAGTGACCAAGAGCCAGTACAGCACTGGAGGACTGGAGGACTTGGATTCCCAAATCGTAATGAGAGGAGATTTAGTGTCTTTACGGACATTGGAAAGCACCCATTTTTTTCCTGTGCACAAGATGCATGCTGTGATCTTCAATTGTGTCTCCAGGTAACACCTGTGAAGCCATTTCTTACATCTAAAGAAAAAGGAAGAGCCAGGCTTTAGCCACAGCCCTTGGCCCATTTCTCTGTGGGGTCTCAGAATGACTGCACTGAGGTAGTACAAGATGCCATATTACACCTTATGCAGGTACAGTAGTGGGGATAGGATCCTAGCCACCCCCTTTTATAGAGGAGGGTCAACCATAAGTCAGTACACATTGAGGAAATCCCTGACATCCTCTTATTTTATAGGGGAAGCAGTGTGATGTTGGAGATTTGGGAGAGCTGGGTTCTACTCTTCTTGCTCCCATTGACCTGCTGGGCAGCTGTGGGTAAATCAATTAACAGATAAGGTCAGAAGGGACCACTGTGACCATCAAGTCTTACTCACTGTACAGCGCAAGCCATAGAACTTCCCTGAATTTGTTCCTATTTGAACTATCAAATACATCCGTCAGAAAAAGCAGCAAATCTTGATTTTAAAACATCCGGGTTTGAAGAATCCAAAAAACCCCTTAATAAGATGTTTCAGGGGTTAGTTATACTCTCATTGTTAAAGTCTGTGCTGTGTTTAAATTTGTCTAGCTTCAACCTCCAGCCACTTTATCTTTTTGTAAGATAAAGATCTTTAAGATTTTTATCTGCTAGATGGAAAAGCTCTCCATTATCACATTTCCATGCACCATGTAGGTACTTACAGATTGTGATTAAGTCACCCCTTAACTTTCTGTGGTAAGCTAAACAGACTGAGTTGCAAGTCTTTCATTACAAGGCATGACCTATCCTTTAATCATTCTCATAGCTTTTCTTTGCTTCTTGATATTTTGATATAGATACTACTGCTCAACTCCAGCTTACTAAATCTTCTACATTACTTGGTATCAAGGATCTGTCCACTTCATTATATGCTACCTTACTCTCTGTGTCACTTGCAAATGCTGGATTGTCTAAAAAAAAAAAAAGCAAGTTACTGCAAGCTGTGCTATGGAGTCAGCTTACAGCATGAGAGCTACTCTAAGTGCCTTCTGCCTACTCTTACCCCATGGTAAGTGTGAGGTGGCTTGTCTCACTTTTATGGATGGATATGCTGGCTTGCAGTTACCAGGGGCACGAATAGGGAGTAGCTAATAGTGTAAGCTCACACCCTAATACGTCTGTGATCAGTGATGATTTCATGCTTTCTTCAAAGTCACAGATAGAAGTGGTAAACAGTGTCTAGAGCCAAGGACTTATCTGTTGGACCCCACCTGCTAATGATGATCTTCTATTTCCTGCGATCCCCATTTACCATTACATTTTGAGACCTATCTGATAAAAAGATTTGTATCCATTTAATGTGTTCCAAGTTGCATTTGTATTATTCTAGTTTTCAACTCCCATGTAGTACCAAGTCAAATGCCAGAAAGAAATCTTAGAATATATTACATCAACGTCATTACCTTTAACAATTCAACTTGTAAACCCCATCAAGGTATCTATCAGATTAATGGGTGACAAGAGGTACCACGCCACGCAAAAAAACCCCCACGTTGGCTGCCATCAGTTACTCAACAGAAATCTTAATTGACAGTCCACAAAAACCTTTGGCCAGCTCTTTCTAAGCTGCCAGATGCAAGTTATTGGACCTATTAATTTAAAAAGGTCTCGTTTTTTTAGTTACAATTAAAACTCCTGACTTAGCACTGGCTGGTATTGACCTCAACCCTTCACAATTCAGTTCCCTCATCTGTAAAATGGGGATAAAAGTTTGTACCTAGCTTTAAAGTGACTTCAGATGGAGATATAGGAATTGAACATTGGAAGGAGCCTCCAAGACCATCAAGTCCAGTCTCCTGTGTACATAGGTAATTATTTGTCCATAAGGATCCTCAAGATTGTCTGACCCTTATTGAACACCACAGCCACAAACCACCCTTTGGAAAAAACAGAACAAAACTGCAAAGTCCCAAAAGGGAAAGAGCTTGGGGAACAAGGGCACCACCAATGCTTTATTACTGCAATAGCTGGGATTTTTGCGGCTAAAATATTGTCATGTGATCTAGGAAGATTGTGCCTAGCAAGGCAAAAACAGCCACAGTCCTTTCTGATCTGATCCAAGGGAAAGATTCCTTCCTGATCCCAAATCTGACAGTCCATCTGACTGCATGAACAGGACACTCCAGCCAGGCACCAGAGAGGTTTTCAAGTACTGGTAGGTAGAAGTTTTCATCTCTTGCCCCATCCTTCAGAACAAGGCTGTTCAACTTCCAAGCAGTCAGGGGCTGCACGCCCCAAGGGCCATAGTAGTGGGGGGCTCCAGGCCACACATCCCATGAACAGCCCCTGTCACTCACAAAGGTGTCAGGCCGAGCAGGCAGTGCCAGGAGTGAGGACTTGCAGAACTGCAAGGATGACCCATGTGTTGAGAGCAACCCAAGTTTCAAACTGAGGAAGCCCAGAGTCTGAAACCAAACTGGAGAACTAACCAGAGATCAGGAAGCAATTCAAGGTGAAGCCAAACTCTGAACACTGACCTGGAGGGTTAGCCAGGAATCAGAGGTCAGGAAGCTAGCAGAGGTCAAACCAAGGACCAAACACCAACCCAGAAGCTTAACCAGAAATCAAGGAGCCAAAGGAGTTACTCAGACAGGAGCTGTATAAGGACCGGTGAACAGCAAGCTGTGCAACAAGGCTCAGGTGCTGGAAAGGCTACTTTGGAGCCCATCCTGAACCAATAAGAGGGAAAGGGCTCAGCTGGTGCCAATTAGTTTGTTAGGCTTAGTTACTCTGGTTGCGGGACAGAAGCCTCACTTAGTCTTTCCCCAGCAGGCTAGGACTCAGCTGTCACTGGTTAGTTGGTTGGGTTCAGCTGACCCAGATAATGCAGAGCCTGAGCTTTGCTTAGCCTAGTCCTAACAATCCTCACATTGCTGCAATGCATGCCTATGACCTTCCCTCTCCCAGCATGCCTGATACCCCTTGGTGGACCCCCTTCCACTGCTATACTGTCTGCTTGCAAACCCCATGCCATGAGGGTATACCTCTCCTGAACCTGCAACTCTCCTCCCTTCATTTCCCACCGCACCCAAAGACCCAGCCTCAGCTCCCCAGGATGCTGCACTGTGCCACAGCCAGAGGAGTGAGGGTGAGACTCCCCTTACTTACAACCAAAGCAACAGGAGCAGCAGCAGCTGGGCATGATTTAGGGGATACAATTTAACTCTTTGCGGGCCACATGTGACCTGTGGGTCACAAGTCAGATAGCACTGTTTCAGAGGAAGATGAAAAGAGAACAACAGAAGCCAAATAATGCATTCATGAAAAGAAAAATATTTTTCCAGGGTATATAGAAAGTTTCAAAACCTTTTTCATTGTTACCTATAGGCTTATGGTATTCATTGTGCCAAGACTTCAAAACCATCTCCTACGAGAAGAAGCAGATTTCCCATTGCAGAAAAAATACATGCTAGAGTGAACAACCAGTCGTAAATATGGATAGAAGGACTGATGCAGTAGATGGCTTATAAAAGCTTTCCCTTTTATGATTTTACATGGGCTGGTACATTTAACTGATACAATGAAATGGTTTTCATTTCCTCTTGAATGGTTATTTTTAGGACTTGATAGAGCAGTGGTCTCCAAAGTGGGGTGTGCAAGATGATCCATTGGGGTGCGGGAGGAAAATATTAGAACTTCTATTTAGATGTATATTTATATAAATATCCATATATTGGGGGGGGTGCTCAAAAGTTCTTTACTGATAGGGGTGCACATCAAAAAAGTTTGGAGACCCCTGTTATAGAGTATAAGTCAGAGCCTGTGGCCCTTATTTGGGAAAGCCAGCCATTGAGTAGGCACTAGCCTGAGTCAGGGCCTAAATTAGGAAGCAGACTTGCACCTTCTCAGCAGCAGTGTGTATCCTAGTTTCTATCTTATGGTCTCTGTGCAGACAAATTAAGGGAACCATTGCCTGAATTAGGACTTCAGGGATGGTAACAATATGGGTTACTAACTAGGATAATCGGGGATGGATTAATCATTTTACTGGATGAGTTCTATGCTGGTATCCTTTGATTTAAGTTACCCTGGAACATAACTGGTTCAGCCAAATACAGAATCAGTCCCTTAGTATTTTACCTGAGTTTATTTCTAATGTAAATCCTATGTATTTATGACTTGTGGTTTCTACATCAACCCAGACTTCCTAAATGTAGTATTTGCATCATTAACCATATATACATGTTTATGTTTTAGGACTGTGTACTGTTTAGAATGACCTGTCCTGATATTATGAAGTGTTACAAAATATTCTGTGTGCAACAACAGTTGTGCCAAGACTTCATGAACACACAAAATATCCAGTAAATATATGTGAACAATATGCAAATGTGCATAATCTATGTAGAACTGAAGCTCTAAGTTGTAATATTAATAATAAAAAAACAACAGCCATTATAACATAAATTACACAATGCTTAAAACTAATGGAAATCTGTCAAGTTAACAGTATGGTTGTAATATATTTTAAGTTCTTATCTAAGTTATTAAAATCCCCAAGACTATTGACACCTCAATGTAATATTCTTTTTTTTTTTACTGTCTGCAGCTGGCTGCTAGACCACAAAATGAGGCTAGTTTAATTTCATATTTATTTTTAATTGGTTTCACTTGTCAGTGCTTACAAAATTAGACTCAAGCTGAAATACTAATGTTGCATATGAAAAATGTAACAAAACTTTTTCAATTAATAAAAGAATAATCATGGACCTCTTTATTTATATGAATGTTTGTAAAGCTCTCTTTCCCAACCAAACTTATGCAGTTGGCTTAATGAACCACAGAGTCTCCTTTTAAGCTAATTATCTTATTATCTCCATGGTTACATTTACTCACAGAGTGATGTTTTATATAAAGTATATATGCCAGCTATGTGCCATCTACAATTTAACAAAGCAGTGCTTTGGTATCTCTAACCAAGCTAAAACATGATCAATAACTCATGGCCAATGTATGCTATCTTGGAATGTGAACAATTTAATATATGGCCAGACATGAGCAGTATCAGGAGATTCATGGGGACTAAATAACAAAAGCAGGGGAATGATGTAGGGAATAACCTGCAGTAGGTGCACAGGCTGGATTTGCATTATGAAGGGTTTTGTTCAGCCCTTGTTTCTCAGATCCTAGGACTGCCACATAGTAAGATCAATGGCTGCCTTCTATTTGGGTAAATATCACCATCGATTTGCATAAAGGAAAATTTAGTTTGACCGCTCATGGTGCAGCCTTGGGTACTCCCTCCATTCTGAGATAACAAAGGCCCTGACTCAGGAAAACATTCCTCTGTTCATAAAGGAAACTTATGTATATTTAAAATTAACTTTGTGCTTAAACGAGTTTTTCGTTTTTTTTTGCCTGAGAACAGCGATCCTGAGGTCAGCAGTGGAGTGTCCTGGGAGGCTGAAGTGTTCTGCCACAGACTTTTGTGTCTTTCTGCAACTAATGTCAGATCGGTGTTCATTCATCCTTCCGCATAGAGATCATCCTGTCTGTCTGATGCAGACAGCAAAAAGGCATTGTAAGCAAGTGATGGCATATATGTTGTTGGCAGAGTTGCAAGTGATGTTGTACTCCTTGTTATTAGGTCCAGTGATTATATGGTCTGTATTGATGTGGGAACACAGCAGGCATTTGGGTCCTTTGCAAGGCCTAGCTCCTCAGTGAAGATAAGAGTTTGTTAGTCTGTTGTTTGAGAGACACTGTTTGAGGCTGGGAGGTTCTTTGTAAGCCAGGGCAGATGTGCTGACAGATGTGCAGGCCCCCGCTCTAACTCTTGGTACTTTACAAAAAGTACCATGAGTTAGAGTGCCCCCCTCCAACAGATGTTCACCAGTTGGGTTGAGGGAGAGGGACTGAGCCTGCCTGCAGCAGAGCCACCCCTCTCTCCCAGCCCCAACCCCCAGCTCTGGTGCTGTCTGCAGGAAGGGAGAGTGGGAAAGGGAGGGGGTGGGGAGTGAACTGCAGGCTGGAGTTTTCCAGGCCTGAGCTGGAAGGAAGGGTTGGGGATCTCCAATCCACCTACCCCCTTCAGCTCAGGCTGGGCAAAACCCAGCCCACAGCTTGCTCCCCTCCACTCTCCTCCCTCCCTTCCTGCAGACTGCTGTGGGTGCAACAGATAGACCCTAGGGAACAGAAATTCCCTAAGGCACTCTGAAGTGGAGCACCTTCATCTGATTGCTCATCCCATGAGGATCAATTTGTTGTGCAATTGGCCACTTTTAAACCACTCCACAGCTGTGCACGTGTATCACAGTATGGCTGTAGAGTGCTTTCAGGGGGCCAATCAGGGACCAATGTAACTTTTATCTGTATTCAAGGTGTGCATCCTGACCAGTGGGGTCAGAGCACATCTGGTTGTAATGTAGAGCTTGATGTGCACGATGGATCTAGTGGTGTGCTTAGGATGAAAGTTGGTGGTGTGCAGGTGGTGGCCGATAGGTTTCTGATACCATGTGGTGGCAATGCAGCCACTGCCAACCTTTGGAAACCTCTAGGAAATGAATCTGCTGCATGGAATAGTTAAGAATTACTTTGATGGAAGGATGTAAATTGTAAAAGTCTTGGGGAACAATAATGACAGCTTGTTCATTTTTGGCACAGAAGCCATGGACTTTCCCATGTTGCTCAGTGTGCGACTCAGCAAGATTCCCCACATTTTTGTACAATCTGGCTTTCTGCTTATTGCAATGGAGTTCCCTGTTTCAGTGGTTTTGAACTATGTGTTAAATGTTAAGACTGGCATATTTAAAGGAGGCCTACAGGGATTCAGACATCCACATGGCATTGACTCGACTAGAATTGCAATAGAAGTTGAGGATAAGGGACTTTCTTGTTGTTTGTTTTTTAAATAGACATTTATGTACCCAGAAGTGTAGATAGCACCAAACATTTAAAGAAAAGCCTTTTGCACTTCAATGCTTCTGAAAGATCCCACTAGACTCAGATTGGCATTGTTTGTGTCTTAATACCTTCAGAAATCTGCCTCTGAGCTCCTAACTCCCCAAAGTGTCTGAAAATCTTACCCTAACCATTAAATTTGTAAAATCAAGGATTTTTATTGGATTTTTTGCATAATTTCCCATGACAATTTAGTATTAATTAAAATCTGGTGAGCCATATGGTGCCTTTTCTTCCTTTAACAAACATTATGACTTTTATTTTTTTCACCATGACTTTTCCCACTTTTTGCCATTACAAACAAGCAGCATTAGCGTTCAGAGCATGCAGACATCACTACTTCAACTACCAGTGCAGCCACACCAAAAGGGAAGAACAGCAAAAACATCTTTATATATTCCTTTTTTCCAAACTGAACATTTAATACCAAATACTCCCAAAGGTAAATAGTCCCTGACATGCATATGTAGGACAGGGGAAGAAATGCCCCACGTTTCCAACACTCACCTTCTTCCTTTTCTGAAAGAAACACCCTTCCCTTCTGTTTCCAACCCACACTATAATGCCACATCCTTTTTCCCCCACTCATAATACATTTTTTTTTTTTACCAGTCCTTTTAAACAAATGATAAATATCATGCATTGGTTTCAGATTAGGAACAGATGGAAAGTCTTGCTGCAGCTACTTCTGGTGCAAAAGGTACTTGCAGAGAACTGGAGCAATGACAGAGTTTAAACGTGGCAGAACACAGTGTGAGGATGAGGATGTCTGTGGTTTTATATTCTGCCTGTGCAAAGACGTTTACAGAACAGCTCTACAGCAAGACGCTACTACCATTCCTTTATCCGTGCATGCTTCTCTCTCAGTCACTCCACTGCACTGACTGCAGCTTTGCCAGCCTCCTTCCTGGCTGGTGTCAGGTGATTTAGCCCCCAGCTAGGGATAAAGGTAAAAGCTGGATCCACCTGGGTAATGCTGAATCTGTTAACTCCCATCGATTTCCAAGCTCCAGCAAGGCACCCATCTGCCCCATCAAATTAGCAGACAAAAGCTACCCAGCACTGAAAACTCTCTGCCTAAGCAACCCTCTGTGTGTGCATCCGAAAGCTGGCTTTCAGGTTCATCCAGATGTTGTCCTCTGTCCGCAATTGCCATGATATGAATAGAGAACAAAAGCAGCCACTGCTTCACCAAAAAAATGTAAAAAATCCAGACTTTGGTCTACCCAGGTACATAAGTATTGCAAGGGCCTGAATCTGGCATGTGGACTAGCAGAATCTTTGGTGCCCCATGGTCCAAATTGTGGGATCTAAAGAGAAAATTGGTAGTTGCTCCTACTGCATGGAAAAGATCCAAAGCCTGATTTATGTATTTGCTGCATATGCATGGCCAAGTAGCACTAGAAAAAAAACACATTTTAATACTTGGATTCTGCCAATTCCAGTCTCCAGCTCCTGAGTTCTACTTTTGGAATGAGCCAAGATGAACAAAGAAAGAAAACCAACTGCCTGTGCATGAAGTCAGGCACTGATGCAAATGTACCCAGGAACCTTACAAAAAAGATATGCCATCATTGGCTATCCCTCTATTTGCTCAGGTTTTGTTTTTTGTTTCTAATTCTAATATGATATGACAAATGTCATATTTGTGAGGACACTTATCCAGCACCTGCACCGGAGGTAAGCAAGGTCTGTAAGTGCCTCCCCCCATCTACATTCCCCAGATTTTTCCTTCTAAACCTACAGCAATTGTAGGCAGACATCCCTATCACCAAACTCGGTATCCCAAGCTCTGTGTTTCAAGCGATGCCACAATAACCCAAATCTAATCGCCCCAGCTAGGCAGAGACGGCCAAATCCCATTCCACCCCACTGCAATTTTACAGATGCAGATGATTCACATCAGAAACATCTGAAGGTTATCAGCTCCTGAGCCAGGGTTTCCCAAGTAGCCAAAGAGATCCGCCAACGACATTCGCTGGTTTTAAACGTCATTTCATGGCAGACGCGTGCCCGAATCTCTTGGACTCCCTTAAAAAATGTCAGCGACCCGCACACCCCGCCTTGTTACACCGCCGCCCGAAAGGTTTCCTCGGAACGACGCGCTAGCCAGACCGGCCTCGGTCCCCACCACAGAGCTGGCGAGGGCCCGTGCTCCTGGGGCGCGCCCTCCAGCGTGGGCCCAGCTTGCCAGCGCTTCGCGGGCAGGGCTTTTGCTTTTTCCTCAAGCTCCGGGCAAGGGAGGCTAGCGGCGGCGGCGGCGGCTCCGGGTTTTTGGCGCGGCCGGGCCCGGCGGCTGCCCCGGATGGCGGGGCGGGGCGGGGCGGGGCGGGGCCGGGGGCGGGGGGCGGGCAGAGGCATGAAGGAGCCGAGCGGGAAGCCGGCAAGAGTTTGGCCGCCGGGCGGGGGAGAGTTGTCGCGGCGCCGGAGTTGCCCCCGCGGCTCCCGCTCCAGGTCAGCGCCCGCGGGCGGGCAGCCCCCGGCCCCGGCCCCGGCCCCGGCCGCGCCGGGCAGGATGTACCAGGGGCACATGCAGGTAGGGCGGCGGCGGCGGCGGCAACAGGTGCGGCTGCCCCGGGGGGGGCACGTCGGTCTGGGTCACTTGAAGGACGGAGGCGGCGGGGCAGGATGAGCCTCCAGGATGAGTCACCTTGACTCCCGCTCCCTCAGCCGGCCCTTCCCCGGGGAGGCCGGGGAAGCGTCCTTCGCAGTCGGAGCCGGGCTTCTTATCGCGTGGGGGCGGCTGGGGGGGGGGGGGCACAAGACCGGCCGCCGGCCCAAGCCGATGGCAGAGACCTGGACGGGGCCCCTGATTCTGCACCCTGGCTTCCAGCACAGAGCAGCGACCGCAAGAAGTGCCCCCGCGCCTCGAAAATGTTGTGTCATAACACTGCTTGCGGGGGCGGGGGGCACCCGATGGATTTGAACAGGGGAGGCAGCCGGCAGCACGTTGTTACCTCATTCGGGAAACCAGGGTAGGGTGGCCAGTGGTTTGCAGCCGCACAGAAAAGCAGGTCCATACTTACTGCTCCTCGAGCGGATTTTAGCCAGGCGAAATGCATCTCTCTAAAGCAAACAGACTAATTGTGTTGTGAGGAATATGCCGTCAACTCCGGACAAATACCTAAGAAGGAGGAAATGCCAGTCATGTAGCAGTGCCCCCGGGCAGATTGAGGATATCCTCTGTGCTAGAAAACAGATTGTTTTTAACAAACTGGATCAACAATTACATTTACCATGGAAATAACATTTCTATGTATCCAGAAAAAAGAATCTGTTCTTGATGCCTTTAAAAAAAAAAGTGTCCCTTTGAAGTACGTGTAATGTCACAAGATTTAACTTTAATCAAACTCACTCAAAAAGTTTGCTGGATTTAAAAATGCTATGCCAGGCATTTGTTAAAGGTCACAAAACCAGAAGAGAGTTCCCTGATCAAACTACAATGAAGTTTTGTTGGGATGCGTTTCCAACAAGAAACATTAATGTCCTTAAAAACAACTGTTAAAAAAAGACTAAGGGTTTGTGTCTTTTTGAAAGTATTTTCATGGTTGCTGAGGGCTTAATTGTTGAGTCCTTCAATGAGTCAGACACAGAAAAATGCAGAACTGATTAATCTGCAATGGGATGATCTGGTACAAGGTTTACTAACCCACCTTGCAATGCAAACTAATAAGAGGTGGTATACCACTACAGTGTCAACAGACACTAGCAGAAATACAGAACCACCATAGGTATCCCAAGCCCTTTGTGGTCTACTTTATTTTGCTACAAAATAGTGAAGGCTTAATGAAATATGGCAACACTGCTAACTTTGGGAAAAGCCATGATACTTGGAAACACTTTCCGATATTGCCGCTAGTTCTTTAGCTAAAAAGAAAATTTACGTATAAAACTGTTCAAACCCAGATGGCTAAAATTAGGCCACTAAATCCATATTGAGACACCAAGCTTGTTTCCAGAGGCACTGAGCCCTCGTCTCCCCCGTTGGGTTAAAGTGAGGTGTACATGTGAACAGTTGCTTTGACCTGACATGTACATACTGATTTAAGAAACGTCCTTTAGGCAACCATATTTGACAACGTTGGCTCCTCTGAACTTGTGTGCTTCATTCAGGCAAAACTCCCATTGAAGTCAGCTGTTAATGAATGTAGGGCTGGGCACCAACTTATTTATATAAAGGCTCAGCATGCTTATGTTTAGCTTCTCTTTTCTTAATTGCTTTTCTATATTCATAAAACTAAAATATGCAAAGATATGTCCTAGGTCCAGTGATTTTATATATGTCTACATGTAATTACTTACATAGTGGGGGCTGGTCCTGCTTTCAGCAGGGGGCTGGACTAGATGTGATCTCCTGAGGTCCCCGCCAACCCTCATTCTCTATGACTATGATATTTTACATGAACTTATTTATTAATAATTGCTGCAATTCAGTTCTTGTGATGGAAGAATTTTGAAAGGTGAAAACATTCCCAGCTACAACAATACAATACATTCGTATTGTTAACTATATGTTTGACAATGTATGTTTGAAGATGGCATACTTACATAAACCTCAACCTTTATTTTCCCTTCGAATACAACAAGTACTGTCAGAGCGGCCCAAATAAACCATGACACAGGAAAATATTTAAGCACATCCTTGACTTTGAGCATGTGCTTATTGAAGCCAGCTGATGATTAAGTGTTTTGCTGAACTGGGGCCATAATGTATAAGCATCTAGTTTTGAATTATTAGTTTATAGGATATATAGTAGTTGATTTTTTTTTCAGAATGGTCCAGAAAACGATTTGGACTTCTAGTAGGGGGTGAGGTTAGAGCCTCCTCTTGTTACGTTCCTTATTATAGCATCCTTGTGTTAATGATTAAAATAATAATGCTGCAATATCTCTACCCCTACCCCCAAACTCAAGTGCACAATCTTGTTTGTATGTAACATAAGTAGATGGGGCAAATTCAGCTTTGAGTGTAAGCAAATGCAATCCAGTCAGTGCTTACATCAGGGCTTAATTTGCCTCCTAGTGTTTTTTTTTTTCTTAATTTCACAACACTCAATTTATCACACCTCCTACCCGGAAATGTTAGGGAGAATCTAACCCTAAATTACAAAAGAGAAAAAAAACTTGTAAAAGGCAGGTGCAATTCAAGTTTGACCCGCTTTCCAGTGCCATGACACATTTCTTTAGGGCTTGATTCTACTTCGCTTATGTTTCTAAAACTTCCACAGAGATGAATGGAAGGAGACCAGGTAAGGAAGGAAACATTCAAAATAGTGAGAAAGACAAACAGAAACAAAACTCAAGGACTGTAGGTGCCTCAGTACAGTACAGTGAAGGAGGTTCTTCAAAGGGATCTCAGTGTCAGTTTAATCCAAAAATATCTCAATATTTGGGTGGCTTTTAATACCCAAACTGCTTACCAAATTGCCAGTCATGGTACAGAAACACAAAAGGTATTGACATCATTTCTAAGAAAGACATTAGCCACGCCTCTGGGACCTGGATCTTCAATAAGGAATTTTTCAGGAATAAAAGAATTTCAGGTTAGGTCCCTATACTGTATATCTGAGCCTACACACATTTACCCAAGTGTTTAATTGCCATCATGCCAGTAGACCCATTTACAGTAGTGGCTGAGTAAAATAAAAAATGTGCATAGGTGATTACAGGACAAAGGCCTCGATTACTCTTTAAAATCTGAATAATTTAACAACAGATCCCAAGGTCCATTTGAAAGCTTGTAAACTATATCATGTGCTCTGTCTGTCCTTGGCCTGGGGACATTGAATCTCATAGACATCCCATGCCTGGAGGGAGGGGAGATGGTGACCCTGGGATAACATTTTTCAAAGGATTCATCATTAGCTCTCATCCCATTGATGTCTATGGTAAAAGTCTCATTGATTCCAGCGGGGTGAAGTTAGGTCTGTGTAAATGCTTTTGAAAACCCCACCCTTAAGACTTCCCAATTCTTAGAAGTAGATCCTGAACTGGGTATAAACCGCACAAATTAAAAATAATGAGCTCATTTCTCTTAAAAGACATTCACTACACTAGTTTGCATTGGAAGGAAATAGGTAGTATAGTGCCATCAGCAAAGAAACATATTGAACTTGTTCAAATTGTGCATAGCAAGTGCTCCTTAAAGCAGCCAAGATTGCAAAAGCATACAAAAGAAATTCTTCAAGGGCTCAGAAACTCAATTTGAATCACATTTTTTTTTCCCAAATGGTAAATGAAATATCATTAAATAAGATGAGCTCCGTGTAAATAAGAAGCCATCATTCTTTTAGAGATGAATGACATTCAGAACAGAAGTTAGGCCCTAACCCCAGCATTATATTTTTATAAACTACAAATTAATAAATTAAAGTCCACAGTTTTAATGAAAGAGGTCCAGTTTATTGAAAAATCATGCTTCCCTTTCCCCCCCACAAATCTACTTACTGTAGTATTATAACTGGTGACAAGTGAGGCACAACCAAAGACTCAGCCTTACAAAAACTTGGTGATTTTAATGGGCTGCTGTTATAAAGTCTTTCAGGATTATGACAGAAATTTTGATATTAAAAACTTAAAATTAAGGAGCATGGCTTGCATTTGTACTCACAGATCTTGTCATGTACTTAGCTACTTGATTTTTATGTACAAATGTTACCTGTATTTACATATCAAAGCTGCCCAAAATTAATACATACTGGCCACATCTACCTACACAAGATGCTGGCTGCACCATAGTTGCTGCACAGTCATGTAGTACTTGTATAAACAAGTACTTGTACAAGTTGTATAAACAAGTGTTACACGAGTGTGCAGTAACCTGAGTTACTGCTCAGTAGCACCAATGAAAGCCTCTTTTGTGGCATTACTGTACAGTTGCCTAATACTACTGCACAGTAGCTTTGTGTCATGGTTTTTGCCACACGACCCTACTGCACAGTAGTATCAGGCTACTGTGCAGTCAGTATCTCATGTAGACGTGGCCACTGGGGACATCTCCTTGTGCACTTGACTGTGGAGTTGACTACTTACCTTTTCAGTAAAGCACTATTGTCTACACATGTGGTGCTCTTAGGTCGGAGTAAATTAATTAACTCCACTGTAGGGTAGTACTGCCTGACAAATACTATCCTACAACAGAGTTATTTACTCTGCTGCAATGCACATGTAAATGGTGACCAGGTACAAGGGTGCTTCAGTGAGGGGGATGCCTGTCAGTTAGCCCTGCACGGTAGCAGACTCGTGCCCCAGCCAGCCCGTCCGCAGCAGAGCCATGGCAAAGCAGCTCTGGGCTGGCAGACTGACCCCCGGATTCCCTGCACCATCCTACCTCAGTGTGGTGTAGTCCTGGGCACATGTGTCAACATTACACCCAGAAGCAATAAACACTGCTGCAAACTGTGCTGGAGTTTGTGTTGCATTAATAGCACATGTAGATGCACCCACAGTGTCCCACACACAGTTTTATAGACCACTTTGAAAATGCAGTCTTAGAAGACATTCAGGCTGCTTGTACATGCCGTGGGGGTTTACTTTGGTTTAATTTCCCCTAAATTGAAGCAGTGTGTTTTTAAAAACCCTGCTTCAATTTATACTAAAGTAACTCCCTGTGGTGTGTACACAAAGGTTGGAACCAATCCTTACCTGCCTCTCCGGCAGCAGTGGGGGAGGGCAAGCTGCCTGTGGGTTTAGTACTCCCAGAGATGCAGCAGTGGGGGTGCTTCTCTCCAAGACAGTAGTGGTGCAGGCAACAGCTTGAGCTCTGGTTCCTATGTGACCAACCCAGGGTTGGCCCCAACCTGACCCACCTGGCTTGCCCCACCCCACCCCCAGCCCTCAAAACTTCCCGAGACCAGAAACTTCTGCCTAGCAGAGGCTTCTATCTTGGTGACCCTGTGGCAGTTCCCCAGCCCCCTCTCCATCAGAGAGTGGAAATTCAGGTAAGAACAGATCCAGGGAGGAGGGAATTGCTAATGATCGACCCACTCTGGGGCTTGTGGGGCTCTGGCTTTGTGCTTCCATGTGCTGCTCACAGCTAGAGTGACAGGAGCACAAAGTGAAGGCACAGAACCAGCTCAGCCTGATGGTGTGGGACTTCCTATGGCTTGTGGCACTCTAGCACATCACAAGGCCAAGCCAGGCTGTCTCCATGCTGCACCACATGGGTCTCAGCCTTGAAGCAAGAACCAGATGCTACTAGGCTGGGCCAGGCTGGTTCTGTGCTACACCATGCAGGTCCTGGCCATACAGCGGGGTGGTGGAAGCATGGAGCTCAGGTGGGCAGGGTATGGGTGTCAGGGGAGGGTGTGGGGAGCCCCACACACTCCCCCCCCTCCCCATGGTGCAGCAGCAACAGCAGGTGTGGGTACTCAGGGCACTCATGGCCTGTGCAGGTGCTGCTGCCTGCATATGGCTCTGGCCAGAGCTGCACATGGCAGCAAGGAGCGCAGCCAGTCTGGCCCACCTCTATTGCACAGGTCTCACACACCACTGGGGAAAAAACCCACATGGTGGAGCTGGCTGCCTTCCCTGGCAGATGCAGCTGCCGGGACTCTGCTGGAAGTGGTGAGGAGCCCCACCCCTTGCTTACATGGGGGCCGGCAGCCGGCAGCCAGCTCCATTGTGCAGGGCTTCCCCTAGTGGTATGTGAGTGCCGGGAGCTGCACATGCCCTGTAGGGAGCCCCACACAATAGAGGTAAGGCAGCCCAGCTGCACTCCTTGCCACCATGTGCAGCACTGGCCAGAGCCATGTATCACTGAGCACAAGTGCCCCGGGGGTCCCTGCCTGCTGCTGCTGCATCTGCTGCTGACAGTGGCAGGGTTGTAAGCCATGTGAGGGAGAGTGTGTGGGAGGTCCCCACACCCTCCTCCTTCATACCCCACAAACCCATATCCTGCCCCCACCACACCCCCACATATGCACACAGCCCGCAACATACCCTACACCCCCCCAATACAGCCACACCTCACAAACCACACACACCCGATACATATGCCCCCACCACCAACCACAGCCTACACACTTCCTCACACACAAAATACAAGAGCTAGACTTTATAGTTGACCTATTATGCAGTCACCTCTATATACACTATGCAAACACAAATCACGACAAAAATATTTTTTGTAATAAAATTAAAATACATTACAGGAGATGTTTGACTTCTAGTATATGATTTTTTTTTTTTTTTCTGGTTCAGATGGCAACACCCCCACCTCTCCGATCAGGAGGAAGTCTGTGGGCAAGGAGAGGGACTTCCAGTGGCAAAGCTCAGAGGTTAAGGGCAGGAGTTCCGGTCCCAAGATGGCGACTGGGGGGTGGGGTCTTGACTGCTCACCAAAACTCATTAAGCGGCCCTCCAGCCAAAATAATTGCCCACCCTTGCTATAGGGAATGGGTAGGTGGCTAGGCACAGATAGCGGGTTCTGACCATCTATGTCCACCCCAATGGTCAGCTGAGGAGATGGCAGACTGGGACAAGTAGCTATGCCAGGAATACCAAAGCCTCAAGTTCAAAGCAATGGCCTGACACCCCCACAGTGTACCCTTGGTAGCACTGCACTTGCTCCACTCAAGTAACAGGGTTACAACTCTGTTACAACATCAGACCACTATCATTTACTGAGTGATATCTGGGGCCTCTGTACTACCTCATATTTACATTGCTGTCTTCAACCTACTGTCTTCTCAGAACCTGCCACTCGTGTCTTTATATCAATCCATTTAAAAGGTATCCAGACCAAATATGGATATTGAATATAGTATAGATTACCTTGATTTTAATTTCTTTGAGTTCCATTATTGAATTATTATACAAAATATCACTGAGGTATTTATAATCTCAGTATGATGGTAAAAACAGATTATGCTGAGAACACTGAGTAATGAATTGAAGCATATGGAAAATCATTCTAGTTCCCCTAATAATGTTATCTGTAATTAATGAAAAAATAGTTGCTTGGGGCCTTCTATCTAAGCTGCTCGGTTAAAGCAGCAATGATTGCTGTTCACTGTTGTGATTTAAGTAAGGGATATATTTCATAGAACACCTCTATTTCCAATAAAGAAAGCATCAAATGGCTAAGCTGTGGCTGGCACTTGGAAATGGACTCCCAGGATGGGCATAAAGAAGCATTAATATGTCCCTGTATCCTTGCCAAAACGAAAACGCTAGGATAACATGGTCAGGGGGCTGTGCACATAGGATATTGCCAGCCCAAGACAGATGCATGTGAATAGGACACCATGCCAATAGGCAGTTTTCATGTTCTGTAATTTAGCATCCTCAAAAGAAGCTTGCACCATTCTTTTAAGAGAGGAAACCAGGGAGACCATCTTATTAACTACTTTCAGAGGGTGGAATCCAAAGTCCAGAGGAATTCATGCAAGTCCACCTGCTTTTAGGATGGACCTTAAAAAGTTGAAAACAAATTGCATGATGCAATGGCTACAACAGCAAAGGGCTGGACTTGATGACCCCAAGGGACCTTCTAGGTTAAGTTCCTAACTGCACAACTCTCACAAATGTTTGTGTGAGCAGGGGCTGACTCTGACACCTGCTAAGTAAGTCCAAAAACCTGGATACAATCTTCAAAAGCTGGAAGAGAACAGACTCTGGCTTTTGAGGTCACAGAGCGGAAGTGGAATCACCGCACAGTAGTCTCCATCAGGCCTGCACTCCCTCTCCAAAAGGGATAATAGTCTGATGGTTCAGTGAGGTTGCTAATGTACCACCTCCAGCTCATATTTCCTTGCTGCAAAATTTAACTGCCTATCCTCTGGGAGCTGAGTGCTGCATTAGTGACCCCCCTCTGCAGGTTTACCAGATTCTCTAGTCTCTTCCATTCAGAGCTAACTGACTTGTGCTGTGTCTGAGATCAGAGGGCTAAACCCAACAGTTCTTACCTGAGAAATCAAGTCAGTGAGAGCTTTTCCCCCGAAGGAATTCATGATAATGTAAGTGGGATAAATCGGAGATGGTGTTTTAAAATCAGTGGCGGACAAGTGCTAAGAACATTTTTTTCTGGTCAAGGATCTGAGGTTTCCAATGATGCTTTTAACAGACCATAGTTATGACATGCAGAGCTAGATTTGCAAAAGGTACTTGGGTACCTTCTGGGACTTGCAACAACACCTAACTCCCACTGAGTTCCTAAATCTGGCCTGCCGAGACTTAGCTGAGTAACTGCAAAGGTCCATATTTTTCTCAAGTTACAAAAGCTCTTCCTAGCGCTTTCTAGTTTTCAGTAAATGACCATATAACTAAGACAGGATGATCGCAAAAGAAAGAGCTTGGTGCCATATCAGGAAACTGCAGAGCATTTAAGGAAATTCTGTGTGCTAGTAAGTATATGTATACACACCCACACACAATGAGAGAAGACGCAATGAGCTTATAGCCACAAACTAGCTTATATTATCATTATCATACATCTTCAATTTGTGCATAATTAGAAGTAAAATGAGAAAGCAACTACTCAATACTAAAACACAATGGATCAGTGCTGGTGGAGATCTGTACCTTTCTAAATAGGATTTAGCCCATAGGGTGCAGGGTATATTGTTTAAATGCCTGACAAAATAACAAATAAAAGCTCATCAAGATAAACGCAAAGTATGGCATTACCTTGTGCTCTTAAATAAGAGAACTCAAAGTGATCTGTTTTGAAGCCATCACTCAGGAAAATCTCCCACTTAAACTGTAACTGGAATATTTTCTTTGCAGATATCATCAGAGCATTTCTTAAGTTATTTCCATTTGCCTTCTGGCAGTGTCAGTCAAAAAACAACTTCAGGCATCTTTCAGATACATAAAATTATTCAGGGTTAGTTTTTGTATCCCCATGCACGTCAGACAGAATGGCTGTGTGCTCATCATCAAGCCATCACCTTTTGAGACTACCTACCCCTTTATATACATGCAATTCCTAGTTGTAGATGCCTGCAGCATTGTGGTTCACTAAATCATCACTCTGGGCACTGGCAGACATGCAGTTCCCTGCTCTAACTCATGGCACTTCACAGAAAGTGCCTTGAGTTAGAGCAACCCTTCCTCCACAACCCAACAGACATTCACTGTTAGCTTAGGGGCATGGGGTGGGGGATTGAGCCCCACTTGGGAGCTGATCCAGGAGGAGTTGCCTGTCTGCAGCCTCTCCCCCATCTAGCCCTGTCTCCCCTTGCCACCTGCCCCCCCACCCAGCTCTGGTGCTGTCTGCAGGATGGAATGGGGGGAAGCGGGGGAGGGATTTCCAGGTTGGGGTTTGCCTAGCCTGAGCTGAAGGGGAGGTGGGTGGATTGGAGCGCTGGGGACGGGGTCGCACTGCATCAGCCCATCCCCAATCATGCACAGGGATAGACAGAAGTTAATGAAAATGCTCTGCTTTGGAGCGCCTTCATCTGAATCCTCATTACATGGTGGTTAATTTGTCGTGTGATCAAGCACTTTTAAAGCACTCTGCAGCTGCGCACTTCTGTCAGGGCATGGTTCCAGAGTGCTTTTAAGGGGCTGATTATGCAACAAACGTCATTTCAGTCAGCACCTCTGTTACCCGTATCTTACAGATTCAGGAGTCATGCTAGCAAGGGGTTTCTACATATATTCCTAATGGTTGTTGAAAGCCTTGTGCATAGCAAAGTGGTAAAGAGTCTCAGGGAGCGGGATGGTCATTTGAAGGAGTAACTGTTCATTTCCTGTCAGTATGAACAGGATATTGTCTCAGTAATTGGTTTTTAATTATATTGGTTGCAACTGTGGATAAAGCACTGATATTCCACAAAAATTAAGCTTGAGCAGTTCAGTGACAGAAGACAATCTTGAGTCACATGAGCTGTACAACTGTCAAAAAGCAGCAGCGTTTCCAGAATATTCAGCCTTTTCTTTAGTCTTCACAGTTAGCATTAGAAAAACACTAGGAAACAAATTTGAGATTACATCTCAAATAGCAATTTGGTTCAGCCTCATTTACCATTTTGGGAAGAATTGTGCAATCACTGCATACACCCATGTATTTGGGGAATGGTTGCACTTTTGCTCCCATAAGAATATAAGTTTCTGTATGGAGTATCAATATGCAAATGAAAGTATTTATTATTTTCAATAGGCAAATGAAAGTATTTACTATTTTCAGTTCCAGGCAGAAGTGCTTAAGTTACATCCTGTATAAAGCTCTAGAAATACAATTAAAGAACAGGTGAGCAGTCGCACAATGTGGATAATGAATATAGATACTAAGGATACAAAGATTTAGTCTAAGCAAACAGTAATATGAACAACCCATTTCCTGAAATGCAATTTCATAACGTGTCCACCGAACAATTATAACTGAGAATTCATGAAAAGAAGAAAAGGAATAAATAACGTGCGGAGCTTTTTTCATAATGCACTGGAATGCTTATTTGCACTAACACACATTTAAATAATCCATACTTTTAACGTATTGTCTCAATCAATTAAAATCCTATACGGTACTTTAGCTCTATCACTACTGACAGATATCCTTTAGTTTCCTGACTTCCCTGCTACATCATCAGTTCTAAAAAAAAGTTAAAATCCTAGCTGGTACTGTAATATCAGCAGGAGAGAATAGTCACTTCAACTGACTTAAAATGTCTCTTGTACAGTCATCAACAGGGAATGCAAAAGCAATACATCCACAGTCATCTGTAACTGGAAAATTAGCATCCGTTTTTCACCATGACATTTATATGCTACGTTTTGCTTCATCCCGGATTTTGAAATGAAAGAGACAATATCTGAAATATCATTTTCATTCCAACTGACAGACTTTCTGAAATATATCCATTAGAGAGCTGCTGACATTTTACAGGAGCCTTTGGAAATCTTGCTATTTAGAGGCTATTCTGCTTCTATAGTGTATATTTTCTGTGTTTCTCTTCCTTGCTGTTTTATAACTCAGGCTGTTTGAATGGCAATAGGAGAACTGCTTCTGGAGGGTTCATCTACTCTTGGCACTTGTTTCTCACACCCAAAATCTTATTGATAAAGGACAAGACAAGCATATCACAGAAACAAGTCAAATCCTGCTCTCTTTTACACATGTACATCCTCACTTAGCAATAGTATAAATTCTGAGTTGGTGTAAGCGGGTGCCATTCATTCCCCATTCTTGTCAGGACTGAGTTTGGCTTGGTGTGGGCATTGTGATATAGCTGAGAAAGCCTGGCCCAATTTCTGAGATACAAGTTCATGATTGCAAAAGGGAACATTTGTAACAGATTTCTTCCTTATGTCAGCTGCTGATTAATACTGGCACAGCTCATGGTGGTCTGTGGCCAAGTGCCGCAAAATTCCTTTGGATTAGATTGCATTGCACAGTGCGGTCCTGAAGCCACTCATGTCAGTGACTTCAGTGGGGTCAGGTGCACGCTCAAGAAAGTTCCAGTTTTCTTTTCTCCAGCTATTCTTTAAAGGAAAGAGAACACAGAGGTTGTATTCATTTGGTGCAGCAATTTGACATGTTTTTCCCTCGACAACTTAGACTTAAATTGCCTTTCGTGATCCTTTTTTCCAAAACTGCTCTGACTAGATGTTTATTTGCATCCAGTCACCATAGCGATTGAATACCTATAGCACAAGGCAACATCCTTTAGCTTGAAAACCATTTGGGAAGGATGAAATTGTCTGCATCAACCTATGTAAGAGGAACCTTCCAAGACTGGAACTTCCAGTTTTCATTCTCTAGATTACAAGATGCATAAATCTTTAAAAAAATACCCATAATATTCCTTCAGCTTTAAATCTATAATCTATAGCTATATACCATTCAAAACTAATAGAGTGATAAGGGCTGATATTTTGCAAAGAGAGATGGCTTCTTTTTTTGGAAGAACAGACAGACAAATAACTCTTATTAACTGAGCCGAATACAGGCTTGAGAATTTACACCTGCTTATATTACTTCTGAATTAGGCCCATTATCTACTTTCTGCGTAAACTGTAGAAGTGTCATACAGAAATAAGCAAATTATATAAAATTACTTTAACTCTTTAAAAGATGATCTTTACAATCTCTAGGAGCTGCATCCTACTTTATTTTTAAGGTAGCGTGCCCCTACAGGCTAGTTGGGAGAAACGCTTAATCTTTACTACACAGTGGGTGCATCTACACATGCTATTACAGCAGGGGTGGGCAAAATGTGACCTGCAGGCCAGATGTGGCCCACCAAACCATTCTATTCAACCTGCAGGGCCCCTACAAATTTTAGAAAATTAATATTAATCTGCCCCTGGCTGCCTGTCATGCGGCCCTTGATGGCTTGCCAAAATTCAATAAGTGGCCCTCCGCCCGAAACAATTGCCCGCCCCTGTATTAAGGTGATGCAATAAACTCCAGAACAGTTCACACTGGAGTTAATTGCTCCCAGGTGCAGTGTCTACACATGTACGTGGGACCACAGCACTTAGAGTTGGATGTAGCAGCTCTGGGCTGGCAGGGGATACAGGGGAGTCAGCCCCTGGCTCTGGGTGGTGGAGGGGCTGGCAGGAGGTGGTGGTCTGGCCTTGGCTGGCTGGACTGACCAGGCACAATTGGTGCTTGGTGGTCACCATCCACGTGAGTGTTTGATTGTAGTTAACTCTGCCACAAAATAGTACTGTTCCCAACACTACTATCTTACAGCAGAGTTAATTTATTGCACCCTAATACCAGTACACATATGGACAGTGATGCTGTACTACAGAACTAATTAGTCAACTGGGCAGTAAAGCACATGTGTAGATGCATCCTGTTTCTGGGAAATATGCTTATAGACTAGTTTTGTGCAATGCAGACTGCTAGTCTGACTGGGTTGCAAGGGTGAAGGTTTCCCCTCTTGCCTATAAATGTCAACTACCTGACAATCCAAACACATTCAGGCAGCCTCTGTGCGGGTTTTAATTCAGAAAGATTGGAGGAGAATGGTGGTAAAAATGTTCCAGATTGCCATGGAAATAAGCTTTACTCCAACCTCTAGCGTAAAGAAGAATTTCCCAGTCACCATGGCCAACATTTGAAACCACACCTCCATAGAATATTTTAATTATTTCTAAAATATAGCATTGCTGCAGTAAAAGAGATTGAAGCACCACCTCAGAATACTCTGTAATTTACTGATCAGTGGGGATCCAGGTTTTCTCTGATAAAAAAACTGCAAATTCTCT
The DNA here is from genome assembly GCF_052110815.1 of Crocodylus siamensis. Classification (NCBI taxonomy): domain Eukaryota; kingdom Metazoa; phylum Chordata; order Crocodylia; family Crocodylidae; genus Crocodylus; species Crocodylus siamensis. Next base: position 89,694,306 of record NC_143400.1, on the reverse strand, counting down.
GATAAAAAAACAAAATCCACAATTAAAATGAAATGCCACTATGTATACAGGTATCAGGTGAACACAATGTTTCACTGATATATGTACAATCTTAAAGCAATTTGGAAGCCTACCAGCACCTCAATCACTGTAATAAAATAAAATCTAAATACCTATGAATTTTTGCATTTGATTTTGGGTTTTTATCATGGAAAATCAGAACTCCCTCTGCCCCCTCCATTCACTAGGATGGAGGTCCAGGCCCCTTGCTTTCAAGCAAACCCCCCCACCCTTGCTGGTGCCCTTCACTCCCCAGCCACAACCCCCTGGTCCTGCTGGTGCCCCTCACCCCACCAAACACAGCCCCCTCCAGCCCTGCCAGAGAGCTGCCAGGGATATGGGGCCAGGGAACTGGGTCTGCAGCCCCCTGTAGCAGTGCCTAAGCCCCACCTGATGCCTGCAGGAGGTGATAGCTGCTGCAGCCTGAGCGTGAAGTGGAGCCCAGCTCCCCTTCCCCAGCAGGCAGCATGGCCAGAGCAGAGCCTGTGGAAGGGGTGGGTGCAGGCTGCTTGCTGTGGGCTTGGGCTCCCCGTCCTGCTGCTCTCCCTCTGGGGCTCCCATGGCCCAGTGGGCAGGACCAGGCATAGCAGAGCAGAGAAGCTCCTTGCTGCTGTGAGCCCTGTGCCACTCTGGCAAGGTGCCCCCCACTTGCCCAGGAGCAGCAGGGGTGGCAATGTGGAGTTATGCTCCTTGCTGCTGCGAGGCAGGTAGGTGGCGCCTTGCCAGGGTAGCTCGGGGTTGGTAGCGTCAGTGAGGTTCCCTGCCTAGCCCTGCTCTGTCCTGCTGCACTTAGTCCTGCCTGTTGGACAGCTGAGACCCCAGGGAGAGGGCAGCAGGGCAGGGAGCCTAAGCCCCCTGTGGTCAGCCTGCCCCTACCCCCACCTCATGCACAGATCCTTAGGGACCATGACCCCAGGGAGATGGGAGTTCAAGAAGAGTGGTTGCTTCTCAAGGAAGTGATCCTCAATGCACAAGCTAAATCTATTCCAACATGGAGGAAAGGCAGCAAGAAGGCACAGCGGCCCTCCTGGCTCTCCAGGGACCTAGCAGACCTCCTACGGCTAAAAAGCAAAGCCTACAAAGGATGGAGGATGGGATTCACCTCCAAGGAGAATTATTCTGCACTGGTCCAGTCCTGCAAGGAGCAAACCAGGAAAGCCAAGGCTGCAACTGAACTCCAACTAGCTTCAAGCATCAAGGACAACAAAAAGTCCTTTTTCAAATATGTGGGGAGCCAGAGGAAAAGCAAGGGCAACGTTGGACCCCTGCTAAACCAGATGGGGCAACTGACAACTGACGCCCAGGAAAAAGCCAACCTATTAAATAGGTACTTTGCGTCAGTCTTTCATCAGTCCCATGGGACGCCCATGCCTGCTATGGGACAGGGAGATCCGGGTGATGGGGATCACCTACCCTCCATAAATACTGACCTCGTGAAGGAACACCTTGAGAAGCTGGATACCTTCAAGTCAGCCAGCCCTGACAATCTGCACCCCAGGGTACTCAAGGAGCTGGTGAGCATCATAGCCCAGCCCCTGGCACAGATCTTTGAAAACTACTGGCGCTCTGGTGTAGTGCCCGAAGACTGGAAGAAGGCCAATGTGGTGCCGATCTTCAAGAAAGGGAGGAGAGTGGATCCGGCTAACTACAGGCCCATTAGCCTGACTTCTATCCTGGGGAAGATCTTAGAAAAGTTTATGAAGGAGGCCATCCTTGATGGACTGGCCCAGGCTAACATCCTAAGGGATAGCCAGCATGGGTTTGGTCAAACAAGACCTACCCGCAACAATCTCATTCCCTTCTACGACTGGGTGACCTATCACCTGGATGAGGGAGAAGAGATTGATGTCATATATCTTGACTTCAAAAAAGTTTTTGATCTGGTATCCCATGATCACCTCTTGGCCAAACTGGCCAGTTGTGGCCACCACGATTCGCTGGCTGGGAAATTGGCTCCATGGTTGGACCCAGAGGGTTGTAATTGATGGCAGTCACTCATTGTGGTGCCCTGTGACCAGTGGGGTCCCTCAAGGCTCTGTCCTTGGACCCATACTGTTCAACATCTTCATTAATGATGTGGACATTGGAGTCAGGAGTGGACTGGCCAAGTTCGCCGATGACACCAAACTTGGGGCAAAGCATCCACACCAGAAGATAGGCGGGTGATCCAGGCTGACCTGGACAAGCTCAGCAAATGGGCAGACGAGAACCTCATGGTGTTTAACACTGAAAAATGCAAGATTCTCCACCTTGGGAGGAAAAGCCTTCAGCTTCCTTATAGGCTCAGCAGTGCTACGTTGGATAGCACTACAGAAGAAAGAGACTTGGGGGTCATCAGTGACCACAAGATGAACATGAGCCTGCAATGCGATGCTGCATCTAGTAAAGTGACCAAAATGCTGGCTTGCATCCCTAGATGCTTCTCGAGCAAATCCCGGGACGTCATTCTCCCCTTGTACTCAGCCTTGGTGAGGCCACAGCTGGAGTACTGCATCCAGTTTTGGGCTCCACAATTCAAAAAGGATGTGGAGAAGCTTGAGAGAGTCCAGAGAAGAGCCACGCGCATGATCAGAGGTCAGGAAAACAGACCTTACGACGACAGGCTGAGAGCCATGGGGCTCTTTAGCCTGGAAAAGCGCAGGCTCAGGGGTGATCGGATGGCCACCTATAAGTTTATCAGGGGTGACCACCAGGATCTGGGGGAACGTTTGTTCACCAGAGCGCCCCAAGGGATGACTAGGTCTAATGGTCACAAACTCCTGCAAGATCGTTTCAGGCTGGACATAAGGAAGAATTTCTTATGGAACAGCCTGCCATCGGAGGTGGTTCAAGCACCTACATTGAACACCTTCAAGAGTAAATTGGATGCTTATCTTGCTGGGATCCTATGACCCCAGCTGACTTCCTGCCCTTTGGGCAGGGGGCTGGACTCAATGATTTCCCGAGGTCCCTTCCAGCCCTGATGTCTATGAAGTCTATGAAGATCGGGAGTGGGGTGCCCCCTCCCTGTCCCCTTGGGAGTGAGTGCATTGGCAGGGAGCCTACCCCCTCCACAACCCTGCCCTCTGGACAAGCCACACTGCAGCCCTGTCCCACTCCCTTCTAGGGCCCTATGGCCATGCATGGCCCCGGGCCCCAAGCCCCATGCATCACGTGGCTGGGCAGCAGCCCCAGCCCCATCCTTGCCCAACTCCCTCTCTCCTTATGGAGGCCTCAAAGCCCCCTGTTCCCCCCCCACACCAGACTTGCCTGCAGGAGCTGCTCTCCTGGTTGCCTGGCAGCCATGTGCATGTACATTCACATTGCACCCCCTGCCTGACCACACTCCTTCTGCTCTCCCCAGCCCCTTTCAGGCTGGAAATCTGCCAACCTATGAAAGATCTTTGCAAAAATACAAACTCCATATGTTTTTTCACTGAAATGAGAAATCCCCATTTTTGTCTGTAAAAAGGAAAAATCTGTGGCGAAGGGGGTTCGTTTTTCCATGGGAAGTGGAAAACCCAGATCCTTGCTGATCAGGGCAGTGAAGGATAGGGTTGGAGCAATAGTTATCATGAGATAAATGAGGGCCAAGATGTAACGTGCATCAGCTACCTCCAATAATTGCTGGCGTGCATGCGCTTATGCATGGTAAGTGAAAGCTAACCTGTAACAGCTCTCCCCTCTTTCATTGAGGGGTAAGTGAGAAATCTAATGCAAGACATGTAAAATGATTTTTTTTTTCTGCATTCAAAAGATGCAAAAGATAGCAAAGAATGTAGTCATAAGAGGCAGGGATGGAAAGACCATTTCAAGCATGACAGAAAATGTAGTGGGAGACAAGACAGATGTTTCTGAATAAATAGTCTGCATCAGTAATTTTAGGGAGAAGTATGTGAAATTGTAAATGGATTTCTAATTGTGCAGGGAAGAGAAGTCACTGACATTAGGCACAACTCCCCACAGTGAGAAAGATATTGTATTTTGATTTAAATACATATATTTTCCTCTAACTTCTAGGTCTCAGAGGCAGAGGGAGAGGACTATCAAGGAATGAAGGCAGTTGTCTAAGGACATCTCAGTTCCAGTTTCTGCTCTGCCATAGATTCGTGCATGGGTGTGTCACTTATTATTGCTGGGCCAGATCCTTTTCTATCTGTTGGACACCTTGCACAACTGAATATATAAATAACATGGTGAGGATGGAGGGAGAGACTGTATAGAATGATATACCCAAAACAGGAAAGCAGATGTTAAAAAACAGTGAAATCTGGCCAAGTAAACTCAATGTTACTTTCAGGCATACGGCAGATGAGAGATGTGTGGGATCTGATTCATGCAGAGAGCTGAACTAGATGACCTTATGAGGTCCCTTCCAGCCCAACGTTTCTGGGATACCGCGCAGAAGAACACAAGCAGATGACAACAGTAATAGGAAAATAGAAGCAGATGACAAAAATGGCAAGTGGAGGTTCAAAAGGGATCATGAAATAGAATAAAACAGGGAGATGGACTGGGACAAATACACAGAACAACCATCTACAGAACATTCAGCAGCAGCAAAATAGATTGCGGTGTGTATAAGTTCAACTCAGATCATAGTTATAAGTAGTTAATAAAAGCCAGTAATTGCCAGTGGGATTGTGCACCCAACAATGATTCACTGCAGGCTTAGAGGACTGCAGTATACTGTAATGCAGAAGATACATAAAAACAGATACTATCAATAGGATAATATTACACACACAATTTTGATAAACTGGTTACATGCACTGGGTAATAGAGAGTATGTTATAAATTAAATCTATTCACTGCCTAAGCCTAGTATATCTTTACAAGAAGACCCAGCTGGTTTCATGTTGACTTGTACAGCAAAGTCTAACAATTTATAGAAACATAATAATGACCATAGCCAAGAACGCAGGTTAAGGAAAACACATGAATGCAAGGTATCATTGGGGTGGAAGAATAAAAAAAAAAAAATAGGTGAGTCGAATAGAATGACACAAGTAGGTGCCTAATTTTGCCCTCAATTTATATCTTTGTCAACCCCATACCTTCACTGGGATTGCACAGATGTAATTAGTAGCGAATCTGGCCCAAGACACTGGAGCCAGTAGGTAAATAAAATATCCTGGACTGAAAATGAGATGGAGTCTAACAATAAAGGCAGAATTCCTTTTCCCTGAATGGTGAAATACAAACCACTCTGAGTATCCAGACACCATTAAACCTGGCGTCTGGATTAAGCCTGACTCACTTTAAGAAAGCGATGGAGTTTTCAGAAAAAGAGGGAGCCGAGGGTACGGCTGCTGGCTAGGTATTTGTTAATTTTTTATGTGAATTTATTGGATAGGAAAGTGAATTAGCAGCACTGACAGGAACCCAGCCACAGTAAAAGCTTCCTGACACAGCACTGCCCAAGCAGTACTGTCTTGTCTGATGGCAAAAATCTTACTGATGATCTGAGCCTTTCTCTGGAGAAGGGACTGCAGAGCAGACTGAACTACTCTGAACTAAGTGCTATTTCTGCAACATGGACCGACATAAGAGGCTAGGATGAGACCACTACGTTCATGTAACTTGGTAACCTCCTTCATGATCTGATCCCATACTCCAGAGAGGAATGAATGATCAGTACAAGCTAATTCACTATCATGCTTCCAAAATATTGCAAGGTAAGTTCTGAAATTACAGAAAACTAAAAGCAGTTTGTGTTTTGTGACAGAGAGACTAGGAATGGAAAAAAAACCCCAACTACAACCTTTGCTCTGAATTTGCCAGTTTTATTCACATGAAAGGGACTTGAAAGCAGTGGATTCATGTTCATTCCACTCCTTTGGGTGAACAGCGGTATCTCCAGGTGCTGAGACTGAGGAGGAGCATGCCTCTTTCCAGAGCAATGAGGCTTTGAGGTCAGACCACAGAGCTATCGACAAGTGGCATGACCACCAATTTAAGGATGCACAAACCTCGCTATGCAAGGACTGCAGATTGCTAATAAAGCCCTGGGAAGATCTGAACCTTTTTAGAACAATGACAACACAACACCAGGAGGGAGGGGTTAGGGAAAGAAAATCAAAGGGGCAGGATAGTCTATATGAAAATGTCACATTCAAGAATAAATACTGGTCTAAAGAAATATATTTCAGATGTGTTATGATTGTGCCCAGAAGCAGCCACTGGGTAATATCCTATCATACTCTCACAAACTGTGTTCATGCAGGGGCAGGCTGCAATCCCCTTGCAAACATGATGAATCATCTTACTCAACAGTAGCACTGGTGAATTTATTGGGCCTACCAGAAGTGTAAAGTACTATTTTATGTAAGAGTATCACAAATTGGCTTCCAAGCCAGCTTCCAATTTATTTCCTATTAGTGATTTTTAGGAGTGGGCTCTTACTTATTCAATGTATAACTTTTGTTTGGTACAGACAGGATTGCTTTGATATTTTAACCAGACTGAAATTGAGTTTCCTTTTCACACTAGCCATCTTGAGCAAGTGGTCATTATGAACGATAAAGTGAAAGACCTATTGTTCCTTATTTATTAGCAGGGCAGAGTTTCATGTAATGCTTTCTTCTTCGGTAGGTCTAGATGGCCTCTGAATTTCATTTAGATAGCACTTGTGTTCATTTCACAATTTCTGTCAATTTTCAATTCTTTCCATATTTTGCCTTTTATTGGAAGCTACTGCAATGCTTCATGCAAGGCATTTTTGTCGGATGCATTTCCATGCAGTTTTCCTGAAAGGAAGGATTAAAAATATAAAAAGACCCAAACATTACATTCTAATGAAATTTAGCAACAGCTCTAGGGGAAAATGGAAAGAGTACACCTGCCTTGGACCCTCAGACCTGTGGAGCCATGGTAAATTATGTAAATCATTGAGACATTTTAACTAGCTCAAATTTTCATGTGTTTGACTGACTGCAGATAATACATGCGGGAGCCAATGGCAATTTTCCTGTTAATATTAGAGAGTTAGGTTTGGGAACATAAATTATGAATCAATGTGTCTAATTAAACTTGGAATATATCATTAATGATAAAATTCATTATTGCTTTTGACATGTGGGTAATATTTTAAATGATTAGACTAACACCTAATAGGCTCACAGATTCATACAGTGTAAAGCAAGATGGGATCAGTTAAACTGATCTTCTCTTCTCCCTAGTTTAACATAGACCATAGAATTTCACCCACTTACTCTGATACCAAGCCCATAAATTGGCAGAGCCAGAGAATCTCTTAGAAAAGCTTCTAGTTTCAGTTTAAAGACTTCAAGTACAGGTTTCCCCCAATTTATGCAGGTTCTTTATATGTGAATTCGCTCTTATGCAATGAGCATATTTAGACCCATAATTCACTATATGAGAGGTAAATTTGCTCTTATGTGATCAGCATAGACGCCCCTCTCCCCAAGCAGGTAAGTCTGTGGGGGGAGGGGAAAGGGTCGTGGCTCCACTCACCCCAACCCCAGCTGCAGCAGCCCCGGGAGCAGCCGGTATTAGTTGTCTGCAGCCGCTAGGCTGCACCATACTCTGCCTGTCCCCCCACACCTGGGCTTCTGGGCTGTACTGAGCCCAGTGCAGGCAACTGGTGTTGGCTGCTTCTGGGATAAGTGCAGATAAGCAGAGTCCTGGGCGGTGTGTGGCATGGCACTCACCCCAGCCCCAGCTGCAGTGGCCCCAGGAGCAGCTGACACCAGCTGCCTGCACCAGGGCACAGCACAGCCCAGGAGCAGAGGTGAGTGGGGACATGCGGAGCACAGTGCAGCCCAGCGGCTGCTGGTGCCGGCCGCTCCTGGGACCTCTGCAGCCAGGGCCGGAGTGAGTGCCACTCTGTTCCCTCTGCTTTGCTGCCTTGTGTAGCCCCGGGACTGGCACTCCTCGCCCCACCCCTTCCCTAGTCCCAACCTAACTCCCTTCCTCCCTCACCACCATGGGAACCTAACCCTATTTGTTACATGGTAAAGTGGGTTCACTTTATGCAAATTTGATTTATGCACCATTCTTCAGGAATGCATGTGCTGCATAAATAGCAGGAACCCGGTAATAGGAAATCATCTACATCCTTTAATTCAGATTTCCCCATAGTTAAGTCCCTGCATTGTGGAAATAAGGTGTAGTGCTATTTTAGCCCCAATTAAGTCAATGTAGAATTTCAGTGTATTAGCATAACGTGTTTTAACAGGGTCATTTATTTATATTTTCTCTTACCTGTTACTGGGAAGCTGTAGACCCTCAGTGCCTCCCTAACTCAGCCTCAGGGCAATGTACCCTGCCCCCAACATGCTCGCTAATCTCGTTTATACTGAAGGAGTTGCAGTAGTTGACACAGGAGGTGCTAAAGATACCAGCAAGGCTGCAGAGTTTTCCAGCAGTATACAGCACATAGTGACCTTAATGGAGTATCTGACCATGGTCTCAAAATATTTGTAAAAATCCCACTCTATTGAAATCAGTGGTAAAGTGCCTATGATCTTCATTGGGGCCAAGATTTCACTCCTACTCTTTTATGGGGAACTTGGCATCCTAACTGTGCATTCCATTCCAGGTGATCCATTTCCACTTGCCTAAAACAACCCTATCATCAGTTGCATTTGTAAAGCATTCAAGAAAACAAATATCAATATTTTTCAACATTTCCCAGTAAGACCTATAAAATTAATTTCTGTCCCCAAAATTGGGGCAGCAAGATATGGGCAACATTCATTCACTTGAATGCGAATATTCATTCAATTAATGCTCTTCCCCATCTATGGCTTTAAATTTCAGTGGGACCCAATACTGCATAACTGTTATTGAAATGAGGTCCATCATGTTGTTTGAAAAGGTATGGTAGAGTCCTGCAGCCTCATGGTATGAACTTGTATGTGCGGCATCTTGAGACAGGTAGATACTATGAAGAAATAGAAGTTAATATGTCCTGAACCAAGGCTAGGCAACTATTTTGGCTGGAGGGCTGTTTAATGAGTTTTGGTGAACTGTTGAGGGCTGAAAGGGTATCCTGGTCCCATGACAGGTGCCCTGCCTCCTGGTCACCATTTTGGGACCAGAAGTCCTGCCCCCTAATGTTTACCTTCAGAAGTCCCTCCCCTTGCCCCCAGAAATACTTGTGGGGGGGAGGGGAAAGGTTGCCACCTTGGAACCAGAAAAAAAATCATATGCTAAAAATCAAACATCTATCATCAAACTATATTTCAAAAAATATTTTGTCCTGATTTGCATGTGTTTGTATAGTGTATATAGAGGTGATTACATAATAGCTCAAAAATAAAGTATTATTTTTGTATATTGTCTGTGGGGGAGTGGATATGTGTGTAATGGAGGGTGTATGTGTGTACGTTGCTGTGGGGTTTATGGGGGGTATAGGGTGTTTGTGGGGGGGAAAGGATGTGGGGGGGTGTGGGAGAGGGTGGGGGATGTGGGGAGAGTGTGTGGGCAGGGTGCACTGGGTGGTGTGGTTGTAGATGTGTACGGTGGTATGAAGGAGGGTGTGCCTCGCCCACGGTGGACAGCCCCTGCTGCTGGCAGCAGCAGCAGTGGGTGGCAGGCCCTCAGGGTGCTCATGGCTTGTGCAGGCGGAGTCCCCCAGCAGTGCACAACTCCACCCACTGGTCGAAACATTTTGAAAGTCGAAACATTTCGACCATAGGTTGGGTATGGCAAGTCAGTCCAGCTGGGATGACGTCCCATCCCCAATGCAAAATCTGGCAGGAAGAAGCGAGGCAGCCCAGCTGGGCTGCTTTCCAATCCCCTATGCTACATCACACTGGGGGATGGGAGGAAGCCCAGCTGGGCTGCTTGCCAGTTCCCCACATTACATCACGCCGGGAAGCAGAGCAGTTCCCCTGGCAGTGACAGAAGTAGTCCTACCTAGAACTTGTGGGCTGGATGGGGCCATGCCTGGGGCTCTCCCACGCATGAGGGTGGGACTGCAGCATGCTGCCCTGACGGGTCTTGGGCCTCATGCAAGTGCAGCAAGGATAACCGTGGGCCAGGTGAGATGCAGTTAATTGGTGGGCCAGAGACAGCCCATGGGCTATATTTTGCCCACCCCATCCTGAATAGTATGTTTCACTTTCTCTGGGACACCTCAATAGGGATGCTACAAAAGTGCAAATGTACAGACGTTCAAAATGCCTGAAACACAATCGATCTAAGTTATGCAGATTTCTGTAAGTTAGATTGGTAGTGAACAGAACACACGTTTGCAATTTGGTAGCACTTTGGTCTAAAATCTTAGACCAGGTTCTGCCATTTTTAAACCAATTTATTTGTGCCGAAAAGATGTTCTGTTATGGTTATGGACCGGTTTTGCGTGACGAACTTCTGTTCTGTTATGGGTACAGACCGATTTCCGATCATTTATACTGGTAAAAGTGTAATGTCTGTACCTGTCCAGGATGTCACAAACTCAAGTAATGTTGCATGTACTGGGTGTACACCTTTTTAAAAAAATAATGGATTAGGGCTAGAGAGTTGTTTTCACTGTCCCCTAATGACAGGCCAAAGTCAGTAAAGCTCTCTGTGGGGAGTTGGTAGCTGAATCAACTTGTTTATGAAGCAAAGCCTATTTGTTTTATTTAGAACAGTCTCAGTAGATTTGAAGCAGTGCAATGCATTTTTACCTGGCTGCTGTCAGCTTTGCTTTTTGTAAGAATTGACATGTACCTTGAATTTACAGTATGCTTTCCCCAGTTATCCTGTAGCAGAAGTTGATACTTAACAACACACCCACAACACAACGTGTGACGTGCTTGTACCTTTTCCTTGTTCTGCTTGCAGCTGTATTTATACAAAACAGAGCTATTCAAATAAGTTTTAATAGCGATATTTCATTCTACTCTATTGTGTTGTTGCAAATGCATCTAATTCTCTTCAGCAGGAAATATCAGTCCTGGAGTCTAACATCATCTGGGTGTTTGGCATGGCAAATTTGGTCAATTGTGATAGAGTGCTACAGTGTCACATTAGCTGATTTAAAAAGTCATGGGCTTCTCAGATGAGTTAAGCAGAACGCTGAATCTTTTCTTCTGTACTTGGTGTACAAACACCGAGCAAAGCAAAATGCAGCAAGCTTTAGTTAGATTATTAAACCAGGCACTTTAACCCAAGAGACAGCCCCTCTCTCACAGTTAACTGGGGCTTTCTAGGACATAAGCAAACCCTCCCTTATTCTGCCTGTATCAAGATCTACATATTAGGAACCACCAGCTCCAGATAACATCTTTTAGTTGGGCACCCCTGCAGGATAACTCTAAGTAGTATCCATTTTATTTTCTAAATTGTAACCTAGAGCACTTGGGAGTTTGGTAAATGGATAGCAATGTTCTTTGAGGACAGGCTGCTTCATCATAGAGCCACGTAATGATCAGAATATTAATCAGACCATGTAAAAAAGTTGCAGAAATCTGTGACTGCAACCAATGGAAATGCCCCTGGATGTGAGCTCTAAATAATAATTGTAGAGCTTGCTTGTAAAACAAATTATGACAAGGCAAATCAAGGGTCTTATTAGAGAAATGCTTTTACTTTCTATCCTTTCTATATCCTTAGAACATATAATCCACTTTCCCTTTTGTCTACGTAATATTAAGCCATGCATTGGACTAATATGCTACTGCCCTCCTGGGTTAGAAACAGCAGCTTCAGACCATTAAAAAGTCTGGCATTCCCACCTTCTCAATGGGACCCAGCAGTAGCTTTTTGCCCTGAAAAGTCCAAAGACAATGGACTTTAAATTCAGAACATTCATTAATGAATATAAAGAATCTTTTTTTAATTTTTAGAGAAATGTTACATTTATTAGCTCTAATTTTCTCTTGCTCAGAGCACTGCATAGTTGGACTCATAGTAATTATGGCACTGGCTTTAAAAGCCAGGAAATTCAAGATGTAATCTCCAATAATGATTTTTTAAATGCACTAAAATATTCCTAAAACATGCTTTCCATAGCATATGTACTGTCTATAGAATATGTGATGGTGCAATATAAAGTCTGTCATTGGCACTTGCATGGAATGACCTGCATAAACATTTTCAGCAAAAACTTTTTCAGTTAGAAAAAAAATGCCACTTCAAGAAGAGTGACATATTTCACAGAAAAGTATCAAGTTTTAGACACATTTTCTAAAAAAAAAAAAAAAAAAAAAAAGGTTTCTTGGCCCAGTGATGGACTTTCTAGTAAAAGAAGGACCCACTCCTGAGGAGCCAGTCTTAGTCAGAGATGGATCTTGAACTTGGGTCTTCTTCATCCTAGGCAAGAGCCCCAACTACCAGGCCATTGGCTGTTCTAAAATAAATCTTGCTTTTTTTCCCCCATTGTTCCATATGGGAATAAAAAATAATCCTTAAACATTGAAATGTTCCTCAAAACAGATTTGTTTTGTTTTCTGTCAGGCCTTAAGTCTGCTGATAAAACTTATCCCATAATCAGTCTATCACTTTTGTAGAGAGACACACACAGAAGCCAAGGTCAAACTAATTAATCCATAGGTCACTTCATTTCAGCACGGTTCAGTGCATACTTGTATATTTGAAAATAAGTAAAAAAATGTTTTGGTTAATCACACTGTAAATTAATCAAAATGCAATTCCATGGGCGTATTAACATTCATCATTAACTTTATCTTTTCTAACTGCTGCTTAATTAATTAAACTCACAGAGACATGATTTAAATTACCCTTTAAAAACTGCAAATTTTCTAATTTTTCTCAACTGTAGTCATTGGCTGATCAGGTCACTGTTCAGCACTCTGGGATAGGAATGGACAGACAAAACAGATACGGCAGATTCAACAGAATGGAGTTATTTCTTTTTCCCCCTTAAATTGGTAGAACTGTTTGTCTGTTCACTCAATTAGAAATTTCTCAGATAAAGTACATTGGCCTTTTTAAGGTGTTGAGTACATCCACCTGCCATTTTCTTCAGTGTAGTGCAAATACATGCCAGGTATCAGAATCATAATAGGGAGAAGAGAGAATCTGAACTGTAATGCCCTAATATTGCATGACTATTGGTTTTGTTAGATTCTTTAAAAATCACTTTAAATAACTGTCCATTTTCCTGTTGCACTTTCTAAAAAGAATTGAATAAATACATGTATATTTTCATGAATGACTAGTGTGTCCCGCAAAAGGTGGGGGCACTATGGTGGTGAATGGGCACTGTTCAGAGTTGCCGCACACGGTGTCAGTGGTGGTAAGCGGTGAGTAGGGACTGGTCTCATCCACCACTCACAGTGTCGGCAGTGGTGTGCAGGGACCACCCACAGCTGCCACCAACAGCTGCCCTCAGAAGCCAGTGATGGCTTCGGCGGTAGCCAATCTTGGGGGGGGGGGGCACATGCCCCCCTCATGCCCTCCTTACGTGTCACTTATGTATGTTGTACTGTGGGGTATCCATTTATTCTAGGCTAGACCTGCTTCTCCTCTTTTTGGCCTCTGCACCTGCCCTATCGGGGAATGTGGCATGTGCAGTGTCTTCTACAGCACTACTGATGGGTCACTAGCTGAGAAGATTTTTTGGCTCCCAATTGCAACCCTCATTTTCTGAGACAACAAGATACTGTGAAAAACCTGGGCACTGCCTGTAACATTTTTTGTGTATTATGTGTTCCATCTGCCTGTTTGATTCTTACTGAGTTGCTTGTTATATGATAGCCTGGAATTAATCTTAGCAGAGACTGACCTGTACATAGACAGAAAGGCAGAGAAAAAAGGTTCTGATAGTTCGTCCTTCCCCCTTTACCAGTACTTCAGAAAGGTAACACAGAGAGCCAGCTGCTTTGAAGTCTATCTGTGACCACTCTAGTGAGCAAGATGAAACAGTTTGTCGAGGTTCAAGACGTACAGAGAAAAAAGAATGTGTGGTTTGATAAAAGGTCCCCTGGAGCACAGAGAGAGGGAGAGGGAGATTGGGGCAAGCCCTTGTTTAACTTTTTAAACAAAAAAATAAAAAAAATGAAAACTTCTGGATGAACACTGGAAATTTCACGTTCATAGGAGATTCTCACACAACACTGCACAAAAGCTGATATTCAGGTGCCTCGTGTCAACTTGCTTCATTACTGGCTGGACTCCCTAGCCAATCTGTTTATCCTACATGTACTGCAATCTCCCTTGTTGTTGAGCTGCTGCAGCGTATTGTGGGAGTCCCTGGCCATGCTGCAGTATGGGAGAAGTAGCTATATGGGAAACCTGGCCATCGGGGGAGAAGAGGGACCCCTGAAGTACCTGCACAGATCCATGAGGGAGCACAGTACTTTTAGGGTGCTCGTTTTTTAAAGCAAACATTTTGCATGGAAAGTAGGCAACTTTCACCAAACATATTAACTTACTTGGAAATACTGTTTCCCTTTAAAAATCATTCCAGTGAGAAATTTGCAGTCAGCTCCAAGAAAGGTTCATTTTTGTTGGCTATGTTCATGTATCACAGGAACTAGTCTGAGAGGGGGCGAATCTGCACTGAAGCATCTGACTTGTCACCTGTAGGGGCACACACATGTAGATAACACAGTAAAGACAAAGGTACAGATAATCTATTATTACATTTTTAATAGTTAATGTTAAAATATTAAACTGTGGGAATCTTATGGCTTAGTACAGACAGTCAAATGGCTGAATTGATTCAATCTTCTCAGGTTACTCTAAGCTGTGTAGATTGAACCAATAAGCAAGTGAACAGACATTCACTTTGATTCTGGAAATGCAGCCACATGTCTGCAGTGGCCCAGGCTGGAAGCCAGGGGGCATGCTTCCCTGCTCCACTGAAGCAGACAGCTTGGGCCAAAGCTAACCTGCCCACCTTGCAAGGGGGTTTTGCTGGGGAGGTGCAAAGCATCCTGGGATGCTGGGGGACTGTGAGTTAACTTGAATCTGGAGGGGATCTGGGACAGAAGTTTAATAAAATGATATAACCTAAATCAGTTAAGTCTGCTACTACATCCATCCAGGTTTATCTTAACCCAGTTTTGGTCATTTTGAAAGCGGTGTATGTGCACTGAACTTCTGTTGTGTTACAGATTTGAACTGGTTTCCAATCACATATACTAGTTTATGTGTAATTTCTGTCCCTAGCCTATAAACTAACAGCTGTTTTCAATACAATAATACAGGGGTATTCTTTCCTTTTACTTGAGTATAAAATCAGCATATTGCAGAAGTTTCGGAGATGGGTTCAAGCAGCAAAATCTGGCTCTGGGTTTTTAGTGTATGAATGTATATCCTGACAATAGAGATCCAGAATTTGAAGCTGCTAATATTCTGGCACATTGGATTGCTTGGAGTCCAATCTAACTAAAAGTATAACAGGCAAGCCTTCAGTTCTTAAGGATGTTTGACTGCAGCTCATAACCAAGTTTGCTGTAGACTGGCTGATTTGGCTACTGACAACTGTACTGCTGTGGCAACAAGGACTGCAGTGCATATTTATTCATTGCTTGACTCTAGCTAGCTCCTCAGGCATGTTTTACAGCCCGCACCAAGGGTTTTGTTGAAACAACTGGATACTTAGTCTGCTTAATTTAGAGAGAGCTTGAATATGTCTGAGCTAATCACCCAGATTGCAAGGTGGATGTGCCTTTAGTGCAAACAAGAAAGAAGAATTATTCAAAGCATGAAGCAGCGATATAAATTTGAGGTTAATTCTGTGGCTAGTTTTTAGCAATAGATCCAAAATTGCTAAAAGCATTAAGAGGAAACAAAAACCTCCTGGCTGCTGAAGGATTTTATGATAGGCTCTTATATGTCCAGACTTTATATGTTTTATTCTTTATAATTTATCCTCTAAAACATTATAAAATATCCTCCTATCATGTTGAAGGTAAGTTAACCATTATCCCAATTTCTAAATATTTATTTGTGAATCCTCTTCATTAATACCCCTCTGTGAGTACTCACTGATTCCAGTCAGTGAGATTGACAGTCTGGAGTCTCAATGTCAGATTGCTTCAGGGTCACTAACAATTATCAGGCAAGGCTGCAGCTAGTGTAGTATGAGCTGCAAAGGATACACCACCCTGTAGCATCTTAAAATAAAGGCAGTATGAATGTGAACAGCATAGCAGCCTTAAAATTTAAGCAGAAAGAATCTGTGAAGCATATTTAAAAATAAATATTTAATGTAAAATTTGTATTTCTGGCCCAATTACTGCAGGTGATGGTGAGCTCCTAGTCAAAAACGATATTATTTTTGAGACTGCCAGTGGTAATTTCCAAACACGGATCCTACTGTCACTCATTTGATTTTTATGTCCATGTTCACTTGTGCCCATTGTTTTTGAGCATTATCATTCCATGCTCACAGCTGATAGAAATTACATGTATATGCAAATCAAGCACAACTAGAGGAGTGTAATTCCTATCATCTGGATGTGTAACTGGTAATAAGCAAGATTTGCACTTGTAAGTGATCTGCATATTTATTGCTGGAGGCAGAGAAATGCAGACAGATTTTAAGCAGACAAGGTTCTTTGGGTAAATGTGATATCTTTTATTAGGCCAACTAAATAGTTGGAAAAATTGTTCTTTGCAAGCTTTTGGGCACAAACACCCTTCTTCAGGCATGGAGAGAGCCTGCTGTTGTTTTGTGTTCCTCCTGGATGGAATAGAAACCAATATGCAAAATGCAGGTCCGTGACAATGCAAATGCACAGCTGTGAGGATCAGAAGTCCTGGGAGACAACAGGTGTGAGACAGGTAGGTGGGGTGGGCGGAGAAGGAGGAATGTTGACCTGGTGATAGAGTGTAGCTGGTAAAATGTAGAGAGGTTATCTGGGGTTATCAGATGGCAGGCAGGTTATAATGGGCCATAAATCCAATGTGTAATATTTAGCCTATGATTTTATGTATCCAGTAGATTTATGAAGTGAAGTTTGAATCATGGACTAAATATAGACATTGGATTTATGGCACATTATAACCTGCCTGCCATCCAACAGCCCCAGGTAACCTCTCTACATTTAACCAGCTGCACTGTATCACAAGGTCAACATTCCCTCCTCTCCCACCTACCTGTCTCACACCTGTTGTCTCCCATGACTTCTGATCCTCACTGCCGTGCATTTGCATTTTCACGGACCTGCATTTTGCATGTTGGCTGCTATTCCATCCAGGAGAACACAAAATAACAGCAGACTCTCCCTATGCCTGAAGACGGGTGTTTGTGCCCAAAAGCTTACAAAGAAGAATTTTTCCAACTATTTAGTTGGTCTAATAACAGATATCACATTTACCCAAAGAACCTTGTCTGCCTATGTCCGTAGACCAACACAGCTACAACCAGCACCCCAGACATATTTTAGGTCTTTTGTACATTTAAGAGCTCACTACTGCAGACTGCAACCTAATTTCTGCCCTGCTTTCATATCAGATTGACAGTCAGAAAATCTGTAGAGTGACGCTGTCGAAATTGGTAGAACTACAAATTAACTATGACAATAGCACTACATCAAACTCTTACCATAAAGAATCAATGACTCTCTCTTCCTTCAAAGCTAACCACTTTGCAGGCTACAGTTCTTAGGATTTGTTTCTAAAGGGTAGCGATCACTTTTAATAAAACCATATTGGTAAATAGATTTGTTTCCAAGATGCTTCTAGTGTCATGGGTGTAAAAGAAGCTTAAATATTACTTTGCTCTGCGCCTAACCTTTAATGCTTCCCTACTGACCCTTTTCCCTTGTTCACAAAAAACAAAACCATGACGAGATTGCGTGGTGTTGAAATATTTCAAATTGCTATTCACTTGTTTGCTCTCAGCCTTGTAAAAACAGTAATTTATGGTTATACTGGAATTCCAAGGTTTTGGAAGATATTGGAAATGTGACTCTGTTCAATGAGAGAGAAAACTGACCTTCTAGAGAGATACCAAAATGTTGGCAGTATTTATGAAAAAGTTACACTACCTAGACCTAAAGTCCGCTATATAACCACACAGGAGGAACACTCATGCCTGTGGCAATGGAGATTGTCCCTCTAAATACCACTCACTGCTCTGAAACGCGCTCTCTGTCTCAGAAGCTGTCTGTAAAATAGTGGATAAAGATTCTTTGAGGATTACATTATCTGACTGCACAAAGTCTTATGCTGAGGTCAGAGTATGGTTGGTAGGTGACAGTGAAAAAAGTAGTATTATGATTATTGACATGTGGGATGCACTAAACTGTAAAGCAGAATGGCAGCAGTAGCTCTTCAAAAGGGACAGGGTTATATACTTTTGAGACACAGCTGGCAACAGTTTCCTGCCCCATTATCTTACTTGTAATTCAAGTAAGAACAAAGCATAATACAGCTCTCAGTGAATTCTCTGGGTATGTTCACACTATGCCTCCATTGTGTCTTGGAAAGGATGCTGCTGAGCCTACCCTTCCTATCCGCTCCTATTTGCATGCACCAAACCAGCTGAAATAGCTCCAGAGGTTTGGAGGACAGCCAAAGGGGACCCCCTCCAGAACGCCTTCATTGCTGTGGCTCTGGGTTTAGCACACACGTAGGAGAGCAGGTGGGTGGGTGTTCTCAGGAGTCTTTTCCGGACACAATATCTTCAAACCTGCTCTACCTCCCCCCCACTGCTGAGAATGCCTATCTCCCCTTTCATTTAAGTTCACTGTCTATGGGTTATCTTTGTCTATCCTCATTTGTTTCCCCCAAGTATTCAGGCACAGTTCAGACTCTACCACTCCGACTTTCTCTGTAATATTTCAGATTTCCAGGCTTTCCTCACTGTCCAAGAGCTCAGCATGTAGTGTCCTATTATAGCTTCTAGCACGCTGGTTTCCTTGACACCCACACCAAACTGCTTCCCCAGTCTACACAAAATGCAATTGCTGATATCTTCTTGCTTGTTCACCACCATAACCATGTCAAGTTCAAGTTCCTTACAGCTTCTTTGTATTCTCTCTGCTCTGTATGTAAAGCCAGATGCCTAGACATCATGAGCCCAGGGCCTTGATACCATAAAAACTTCTAAAATTAACCAAAGAAAACCCTCTTTTATCCTCTTTAATGTCCAGTCTTGGGCTCTCCCATGGCTAGAAAAACCAGCACTGGGAATATTCCCCCTACAGACAGAAGAAAGATCTCATTTTTAGAACCTGAAGACTGGATTTTAAAACCATATTTTTATGGATATTGAAACAGACTGAATAGTGCCCATTCTGAGCTCTGGCTTAGTTTCATCCAGCATGTGTATGGAAAAATGTACTTCAAAATTTGTTAATATGCATACAGAGCACTAATGGAGTATATATCCCATATATACTATACTGTTCCTCTGGGGAAAAGTGGGAAAGCCAGGGTGGATAAAAATCAGTGGGTTTTTTTATATTAAAAATTGAATTTTTTTACATTTAAATCATATTTTTTATTTAATTGTATTTATTTTTTGTTAATTGTTTTTATAATATATATAATATTAAATAGTTTTAATTTAAGATATGTTAGAGCTCAAATATATCATCATGGACTCGGGATTATAACTTCTAATTATATACTATTTGAGACAATATATTCATGTGACCTTTTTAGAAGTCTGTATTAGGGGGGTAATCTTATGGCTCCTCTATATATTAGTAAAGATTAAAGAAAACCACTCTATCCAATAGGACTCAGTGCTCAGTCTAGAAGATCCCATCAAGCATCTCTGATGCTTAGTTTCCATTCTGAAACTGTGGATTTGTGTCTCCAGAGAACATAGGCAGACAAGGTTCTTTGGGTAGATGAGATATCTTTTATTAGACAAACTAAATAGTTGGAAAAATTGTTCTTTTCAAGTTTTGGGGCAACAAATTCCCTTCTTCAGGCATAGGATGAGTATGTCATCTCCAGAGATAACATCCTTGTCAACAGCAGTATATGGAGATAAGAGATAACAGACCTGATTACTAGGGCTGTGCAAAGCTGCGGATCACATTTTGGAGATGATTCAGCTGTTTCGGAGGCCAAATCTACGAATCCAGATTGAATCACTGGAAGCTTTAGGCTTTCTGAATTGATTAGGAGCTTCCGAATAGATTCAGAAAAGATTTGGTGATTTGGCCGTAGAGTATAATGGGGAATCAATGAAATATCTATAACTTTGTTGTCTTTTGGCTGATTTGGATGAAACTTGCAGGGATGGTAGCCTCTGTTAGTTATCCTTACTAGCTATGGTGATTGGGCTGGTCCCTGAGTGAATCATGATTGATTGTGTAACACAGTAGCTAGCGAGGATAATAAGTTAATGAGCAAAAATTAACACCTACAAAACCACAGACTAGGGAGAGGAAAGAATCAATAAGAGCCGGGAACTGCTGCTGCCCTAAGACAGACAACGTCAGTTGCACAAGCACCCATGTCGTGAGTTTTGCCTGTCAGCAGTTAGAGGTGCAGGGCCCCAGAACCCAGAAGCCCCTGCACCTATCTCCTTGACAGCTGGCAGGCTTTGTGGCCTCAACAGGGGCTAGCAAGCCTGCAGCTTTCACTCTGCTGTGCCTTAACATACACAGTGTCACCCATGTCATGAGTTTTTCTTGTCCGCAGCTTGAGGTAAAGTTCTCCCAAAACCCCTACACCTATCTCCTTGAGACTTGGCAGGCTTGACAGCCCTGTTGTGTCTCTGCAAGTTTGTGTACGCACAGTCAAGCCCTTACCTTTCCCTAAAAGTGAAGTTTCAAGAAGTTAAATGAATAAAGGATATCAAACAATATATTCACTTTTTGTAGAAAACAATGATTAAATCAAGGCTTCCTGACCAGTGATTTAAATCATGATTTAAATCAATTTGGGTTACATCAATCCACCCTGGGAAAAACAGCTCACAATGCTGGAATAAACAGATCATTTTAGTACTTCTGCATCATCTAGTTATTTTGACTCCTTGAGCTTCACCATATTCAGTTAGCTGACATTGGATGGGTGACACCATATTCAGTTAGCTGGCATTGGATGTGAACAGCCCAGCAGCTGGGGGCCCCGTGGTGTTTCCCAGGCCAGGCTGGAGTCCGAGCAGGAAGCAGCAGGCAGGGGTGGGAGAGCCGGAGGGAAGTGGCTGTAGCGGGGGGGGTGCTGCAGGGAGTAGCAGAGGCTGCAGGGAGTGGTAGGGAGTGGCACAGGGAGCAGCAGGAGCTGCAGTGAGTGGTGCTGGAAGCAGCGGGGGCCACATGGAGCAGCACGGGGAGTGGTGGGGTGCAGGGAGTGGCACAGTGAGTGGCAGGGACTGTGGGGAGTGGTGCAGCAAGTGGTGGAGGCTATGGGGAGCAGTGCAGAAAGTGGTGGGGACCACAAGGAGTAGTGCATAAAGCAGCAGGGGCTACAGGGAGTGGTGTGGTAGGGGCCACAGCAGGCAAGTATTCAGGAAGGAATTTGGGGAAATGGCAGTGGTGGGGGCGGCACAGAGCCTGTGCAGGTGCCCTGGGACCAGCAGGGACCCAGGGTGGGGCAGCAGGAGTGCAGAGCCGGGGCATGGGGTCTGCCTGGCTCTATCGCATGCGGCTCACATGCAGTCTGCTTGAGCTGCATGTGGTTGAGCCGGCAGCCTGGCCTTGTCTGTCTTACTCTCCCACCCCACCCACCATAACCCTGCACCCTCTCACAGCCCCCACCCCAGCCACATTTCCCACCCACTCATCATATGCACACTCATCTACCCCCCACCCCTACACATCCACTCCCCACCCACACCCCACCACATATACCCCCTTACTGTCCACACACAACATACAGTAGGACTGTATTTTGAGCTATTGTGGAGTCACCCCTAGATATACTTCATAACACATAAATCAGTATGAAAGTATTTTTAGATCAAATTAAACTAAGTTATAGCATATGTTTTATTGTTTTGTATATAATTTGAGGGTTTTTGTCCAGTTGCAAGATTGTAGCACCCTTCCTCCTGGAAGGAGTACTTCTGGGGCAAGGGGAGGGACTTTCAGTGCCAAAGGTCAGGGGTTGGGGGCAGGACTTCCAATCCCAACATGGCAACCAGGGGCGGGGCAACTCTCAAGGGGCGGGGCTACCTATGCCATCCTCAACAGCTACTCAAAACTTGGTAAGTGGCCCTCTGCCCGAAATAATTGCCTGCCCCTGCTGTAAGCCTTGATAACAGAACTGTGGGCAAATCCTCCACCCAGCACAAGACCTAGGAAATGGAGCTGAGTGCTAAGGGTTCTTCATGGGCTAAGAAATCTATCGCTATTCCCTCTAAAGCCCAAAACTGCTACAGTCCCAACAAGCCCAGGGTCATGAGAGGTACGCCTACATAATCATAGACCCATTAGCCCCATATCAAGCCACTCTCCTGCCTCCCAGGCTATGTTCTGAAGAGCGTACACTGGTTCTGCAAATATTACCCCCTCTGCGTGACAGAGTCTTAGCTCTTGCATGACATGGGTGGTAGAATTTTGTTGCAATTGTTCTATCAAACCAGGAACATAGGACTGAACTAGATCGGATCTTTTAGAAAGTCGCACAGTCTTGACTGAGAGATTTCAAGAGACAGAATTTGCCACATCCCAGAGTTATTTCCAGTGATAAATTATCCACATCGTTAACAAGCTTCAGTAGTTCAGTAAAATACACGCAAGATTTTCTTAGTACTGTTATACTACTCAGTTAATTATTGTTTTTCCTAATCATATAACCCCCTCTAAATATAATAATCACTTACGAGGAAACATTTCACAGCCACAAGAGAAGGAAGACACTTCCTTTTCAACTCTCCAAGTTGCAAATGTATTAATAGAAATTATACTGTGCACAATATGCAAAGATATGCAGAAATATTAAAAATAAGCAGTCAGCAAAGGACAGGTAGACTCTTCTGGAGTCTGAGGGTAATGTGTATATTGTGCCAACTTTGTCATCCTCAGCAGTTTCTTTCTCCAGGGAAATAAATGATGCGGCCTGGAAAAATCTCACAGGCAATCTAATGCTTGTTGTATATTTGCAGACAATAACTTCATTGACACAATATCACTCAACCTAGGAGGCAATGAGGGTTTATTTTTTCCACTTCAAGGACAACAGAGCCTATACCCTTGAAAAAATAGATTCTACTTAAACTGTAGTAGTTTAAGATGGGCATTTTAATGCTGGTGAATCTGTAATACAGAAGGAAAGGTAGATTAGCACCTTAGGCTAACTAAATCAGAGATGCAATCTACCCTGACTACAGACTAAGACAACTAACTACCTCTCATATCTGTACTATACCATGCTATACAGTGTGGGAACTGGTAATCAGAGTGTGGGGAGGACCATTCTGCATAAACTATACCGGTCCCTTAGAGAAGGGCTCTTGACTCTTTCAATTAAGATGAAATCTATTCTTGTTCCAATTATGCCCTATCTGGGAAGTTTCCATGAGACAAAAGCCTTGTGATTGCTCTAATCCAAGGATGAATTTAATCTTGGTTGAATGGCGATGCTCTCGTGGTGTTCAGTTGGATTCTACGCTGAATGGAACGCTGTGGCCCAAAACTTTAAATCCCGACTCCTGCAAGCGGTCCCACCACACTGTGCCTGTGTGAAAAAGGAGTGAAGGACTGGATTTGTCACCCCTACATGCAACCAGTATAAAATATCACAACCTCATTCTGTTCTTTTATGGAGCATTGTATCAGAATTTGATACTGCATGGTAAAAATAACCATCACACTGAAGAATCCATTATGCAGGACAGCATTTATTACAGGATCAGATCAGAAACTGATGATTTGTTACTTAGGCAACTCAGTCAGGATACTGCAGGAGAACCCATACAAGAGACCTATTATTAGGCAGCCTCTGGTCTTAAGAGATTACTCCAAAGAACTCCCATATGCTCTGCTCCAGCTCTGTCACAAAACCAATTTTATTTGAGCAGCCATTTTTGATGGTCCAGAAAAGTTTCAGTGCATAGTGTCATGGTGCTTTTAATCCTGGCAGCATCTAAATTAATACTTTCCATAAGGCTGAAGTCCTTGGAATCTGGATTGATCATCAGGAAAACAGATCTTACGACGACAGGCTGAGAGCCATGGGACTCTTTAGCCTGGAAAAGCGCAGGCTCAGGGGTGATCTGATGGCCACCTATAAGTTTACCAGGGGTGACCACCAGGATCTGGGGGAACATCTGTTCACCAGAGCGCCCCAAGGGATGACGAGGTCGAACGGTCACAAACTCCTGCAAGACCGTTTCAGGCTGGACATAAGGAAGAATTTCTTTACTGTCCGAGCCCCCAAGGTCTGGAACAGTCTGCCAGCGGAGGTGGTTCAAGCACCTACATTGAACTCCTTCAAGAGTAAATTGGATGCTTATCTTGCTGGGGTCCTATGACCCCAGCTGACTTCCTGCCCTTTGGGTGGGGGGCTGGACTCGATGATCCCCCGAGGTCCCTTCCAGCCCTAATGTCTATGAAATCTATGAAATCAACTTGGGGCCTTGAAAGGGAAAGGGAAACCTATACCAGGACAAAACTAGTTCTGCAACTCAGACTACAGAAATGCTGGTGTTGCCTGAAACTCAGTGGCTCCAACTACTCATACCTGGCAAAGGAGTGGACCTGAAAGCTGCAGTGAGTCACTTTTCTGGCTTGGAAGAAAAGGCTGGAGCTGCTGCTGGACACAAGGAATTAATTTCTACAGACCATTACAGGGAGCATGGCTGTGCAGTAGCCATGAAAACTGTAGCATGGAAAAAGAAGTAATGGATAAACCTATGCAAGAAACTGGCCTTTTGGTCAAAAACCTATGGGCCAGCTCAAGTGTTTTAAAAATCATTCAAACAGGGAGCCCTAATTGTAGTTTTTTTTCCTTCTCTCCAGCACAAACTCATTGATACATTTCTAATGGGCATTACTGTACAAATCCAGTCAGCTTCTAAATTGATCTGCTGTGTACAGCACTCAAGACCACAGCTACCCCTCTGCTAATCGATCTATCCCTTATTTTGCCATTCCCATTGTGAGGCTCACTGTTTTAAACTCATTTATATAAAACAGTATAACGAAAGCGTTTGCCTTACTCAGGTATCCATGTACACTGATCAAAGGATGTCAAGCTGTGCATACAGTGATTAGCATCAACTCTATGATGCCATGGAATTGGCTCACAGATCAGTGTTGTTTGATCACTTGTTTTTGATCAGAACTCACTTGGGGGAGTGGAAGAGAAAAATAAAAATTCACTTTGATCAGAATTCAGTTTGCACAATCCTGATTACCTGATTTCATCACTATTTGCAAACCACAGTGGTTGGCGTTTGGCATTTACCTCCCAGTTTTAAATGATGCATAAAAAGAGGAGTATAAAAGTTACAACTACTATTGACTCCTCAACCTTTAATAATGTTTCAGATGCAGATAAAATGATAACAGCCATTTATAATTTAAGTAGCATGGGTTCTATTATTCCTATTATTAATGGAGGAAGTAACTGAGGAATTTCATAATAAATATGTACAGGCGCCTAACTGTGAACTTGTTTGTGCACAAGGCTCCCCATGCCTAGTCCAGCTAAAAGGAAGCATTGATGTGGCATTTATTCCACTGTAGAGTGTGCAGTGGAGGTGAAGGAGCTTCTTTATGTGCATGAAGTACATAGGAATAAAAAAAGGATGCGGGAAGCAATAACGAGTGGTGCTACTTGACTACCAAACCACACTAATACCGTGAAGGGTCTGTGTGCTTTGTGCATTGTTGCATATGCTATCCTCCTCCATACACAGTCTTTATCCATTTCCTTTGCCTCTTCCTGTGCTTGTGGGATGAACCACAAAGGGCCTGAGAAGACTTAAGTTACATTCTTGTGACTATTATGTGTCGCACTTGCCCCTGCACACATGCTGTGCTCATACTTCTGCTCAAATGCAACAGCCTTGCACTCAACAGTATACAAGGAATGACAGCAACAGCTTTTCCCTTCAAAAGTCCTGGAATTCACATACACGATGGAGGTCTGGTCTAAAGGGCATGGAGTTAATAACTAGGCAGGATAACATTCTAGACCAGATTTAAATTTTGCTTGCATCTGTTTTACCCTCCGTTAGTTTGTGCTGTTGTTGCTGATCTGTAGGTGGATGGTATCAGAACAGGGCCTATGTAAATACTGCTTGATGGAGGAACTTCAGGATCCCATTGACATCAGTCTCGGTCTGCTCACAAAAAGGGCCCCCTATTCAGTCATCTAGAAGGCACAGACAGGTTCTTGTAGGTAGGGTATAATCTTGAGGGAACTCCCTGCACAGGAAGCATATCAGGTGTGGAGGGTTCCCTGGCACGAGGGAGGACACGTACAGCAACTTCTGAACAAATGGCAGATCAGGGCAGTTGCCTGCCTGCCCTCTCTGTTTGCAACCCTGAGAAAAATATGGAAAACCTGAGGACAATCTTCTCAGCAGATGCAAGCCAGTTTAACTCTGATCTGTACCAGATAAGGACCAGATCATTGGCAGTGCATCGGGATGCATGAGGGGGCATGTGCCCCCCCCCTAGATTTTGGTGCTGACCGCAGGGTGTGGGGCACAGGGATGCTGCCTTGCTGAAGCCATGGTCTGGCAACAGTGGGGGTGGCAGCGGCAGCATTTTTGTGGCAACAGCAGGGTGTGGGGCTGCAGCCCAGCTGGATCTAATGCTTAGCAATAGTGGGGAAAGGGGCAGTGCCAGTGGCCTGGAGTTGTGTCCCCCCCCCCCCCCACTCTCAGCACTTACACATCACCTGTGGACTGGATGTTCAAAGCCTCTATCAATGCTTCCTGCTAGGTGATGGTCTGAGGAGAGGAGGAGTTTTCTAATTTAATCTATTCAAACATCATCTATTTTCTGTGTATTCTCTTTTCCTCATATTTTTTCTGGATCAGGTGTCTTCCTGTATCAGTTTAAATAGCATTATCTGTGTTAATAAAAAGGGGCAAAATGGATACCATTTTTAATTAATTTTCTTTCTAATGAGCTTATTCTAGTTTGACTATTTTTCAAGGCACTATACAAAGATCTTATAGAAGATCACAGCCCTAGCTCGTTCCAGTGCAAATGATTGGTTCTGACACTGGTAAAGGCATGTCATTTTTCCCTTTAGGATGTCCAGCTTTCACATAGGCAAGCAAAATTTAAAACTTGAAATTAATCAGTTCATGTGGAGAGGTGATAACCTGCTACCTCAGACTGGTTTGATCATCTCAGACAGTGGGTAAAAATAGTTGTGTGGCATGAATTGTTTTAAAGAGATTCTTCTACCAGCATAGGAACTTTATTCTGGGCTGCAACAGCTCAGTATCTCTTGGGCTAAGTACAGACAGTCAAAAAGCCTGAGGCTGTATCAATTCAATCTTCTCAGGTTAGCGAAAGCTGCATAGATTGAATCAATATGCAGTGAACAGACATTCACTTCTGATTCCAGAAATGCAGCCACCTGCCTGCAGTGCCCAGGCTAGAAGCTGGGGGGCGTTAGAGAACAACTTACTGCTCAGCTGGAGCAGACAGCTGGGGCCAAAGCTAAACTGACCACCCTGTGAGCGGAGGGTTTGCAGGAGAGGTACAAAGCATCCTGGGATGCTGGAGGACTGAGACTTAACTTGAATCTGGAGGGGACCTGGGACAGAAGTTCAGCAAACCAAATTAACCTAAATCAGTTAAGTCTGATACTACATCCATCCAGGTTTACCTTAAACCAAGTTTGGGCCATTCTGAAAGCAGTTTCCGTTCACTGAACATCTGTTGTGTTACAGATTTGAACCAGTTTCTGATCACTAATGTAAGTTCTATCCCCTAGCTGAAGACTTAAATATATGTATGCATGTATTAAACCCCTGAGCAGACTTCAGTGATGAGTTTATATGGGGGAAAAAAATCAGGATAACATTTCTTCATAAATACTGAACTGAATCTTGAACTAACTACTCAAGCAAAGACTCTCCCTGTTTTCAGCAGGAGTTCTGCCTAAATAACACCTAAGCGGAAGCTAAGCAAGCATGTCTGGATTTGAACTGCCATGAAAAAAAAAGCTTGTGCTTCATCTGCATCCCTTATAACCTTTGTTGTAAATGGAGCTGTGCGTATAAAAATCAATTAGGGTGGTTCCCAGGTTCTTCCAGAGGTTCATTTTGCTAAATACCTAAGAATATCAATTAACTCAATATCTCTTTCTCCATGCAGAGCATCTCCTACCAGGTATTTTAGGGTTTAATACTGTAAAATGCTGAGGAATTCCAGAAAGTGAGAAGCATTCTCAGCATCCGTGGAAATCTGTGGGAGTTGAAGGCAATTGGGTCCCTATTTAGCAAAGCACTTAGCCACAGGCATAAATCATCCCTATCCAGCACACCATTTAAGCATTAACTTCAAGCCTTGACTCTATATGATTTGATCAACTCGGGCACCTCCAGGCAGTCTCAGCACCATGCAGGCTTAGCCTCTAGCACCCTGATGTCAAAAGCAAAATTCTGTCGACTTAAATGGGCCTTGATTTTTTTTCTAGTACTAGTCCCTTCAGATTGTCAGATGCATGTATTATTTAGATTGAATTAAATGCCAAGAAAATGAAACAAATAGATCTTTGCTCACATCAAGGAAAATAATTCTCAATAATATTTGTGGGTGTTTTTCCTAGCTGAAACAGAGTAAAGTCAACATTACTTGGCCTGACTTATTGAAGCCTATGAAAATGTAAAATCCTATGGATGGATATTTGGAGTTGTGAAACAATTACATCATTTAACTAATTTACCTTCCCCAGATGCAGCCCTGCCAGTGCCTGAAAGGTGCTAATCCTTACTCCAGTAGTTTCCTCCGGTTTACCTGCAGCCCTTCCAGTCAAAGACTAACACTTCAGCCAAGAGAGCTGATTGGGATTCATCATTTCAGGGGCTTCTGATAGAGAACTCTTGAAATCCCCCCTTGCCCTCCAAGCCTCCACAAGGACTCCTATCAGTCTAGGAAGCCAGAACTGAGACTCCAAAAATAAATCTGCCTTTCATTTGTGGTATAGAACAAAGGCCACCCATAATAAATATATTTTAAACTAAAGCTCTACTCTGATAATGGCTATGTGAAAATCTACTAAACAGATCTGCTGACTTCCTGCGACAACACTTGACTGCTGTTGAATCCTTTTAGCCTTACAGAGCTGCACAGTTAAGTGTGAAAGACAGCGTACAGGATTATATTCTTCTTTGTGCATTTTCTGGAGAATTGCTTGCTAATGGCTTGCTTCTTTGTGAAGTGCTGAGTATGCACATGTCCAAGCTGTGGATGCTCAGCTTACATGGGTATAATCTAAGAATCTGTACTACTCAGGGGGCAGTACAAAAAAGAAGGAGCCTAGCTTGACTGTCAGATTCCAGCTGAAGATGGAAGTCTGGCAGTTAGAAAAATGTTATTATTGGTGTAGACACAGCATACACTATCTATTTTTGGAAAGGCAAAAAATTAGGAGCACCCTATTGAAAGATTTTTTTTTTGGAGAAGAACCGATTGTTGAAGAGAGATCTGTTCTAATTTATCATAGTAGTGTCTTCTCCTCTTATACTTAGGTGGGCTGCTTTAAGAGAATATTATTAAAATACAAGATCAACATGGCTTCAATAATCAAGTACTATCTGTCAAACCGAAATCACTGTATCCAGAAAAAGGATTTCATTTTCACATTATGCAAAAGTGGAATCTACAACTTTTAACACTTCTTCATTTATTCCAGACTAAATAGCACAGTAGGACTAAATAAAACAGTTTCTAGGTGCTCAACATCAGGTAAAAGATATGGATTGCCCTATACTTACAAAAGGATCTTCAGCACCTTAAAGATTGTTGCTAGAAAGACAAGTTTGTTTCAGCAAGACTAACACTGCAGTTTCTCCATTAATTTGTTCATGTATACTGGCCAAATTAAATGTGAAGTCCTTCTTTTATCCTACACCTCTTATGAACTGAGGTTTGGAAATTGTAGCCTTTCTGCTAATTATCATACATTTAAAGTAAGATTGACTTCAAGTGTGTTACATGCAATACATATATATGAATCTCAGGTGCTGTAGTTTGTTATGGTACCATGAGTGCTTTGACTCCAAGGTACAGAATTACCTTTTAAGCCAGCATGAAGACATAAAGCATTTCAAAGACAGAAATCACTTCTGGCATTTCTTTAGAAGGTAAGTCAAGAACCTGATTAGGTAGAAAGAACAAGTGTCTAAACTCAAGATTTCTTTTCCATGTGAACAATTAGAATTAAAACATATTATATTGCTGCAAGGGAACCTTAGATTTTGCAAGATTACAAAGGCTCTATTTTTCTAGAGGCTAAATCTGAATATTCTGGGCATTTCTATTAAATTTGCTTCAGTTAATCCATAGCCATGCTGCAGAACTAATTGCAGAAGTAGTACAGAAAGTACAACAGAAACTTCAATAAAGAAAGCTTGGAAGTTTGCATGAATCCCTCATCAAGTCCATACCCACCTTCAGCCCATAATCAAAGAAAATGTACTTGCATTTTCTTTAGCTACCAAGCAAATAGACTTTACTCACTTGTAGCACTACCAAAGTGTCTGATATGATCTGCTTGATTCAAAAAAGATGATGCAAAAAGAAATCTCAGAACCAGTAGGTGTTGGCTGAACTTGCAGTGAACTGCGTATTACGCTCTGGCTAGGAACAGAAGTTACACATAAACCAGTCTAAGTGATCAGAAACTGGCTTAATCCTGTAACAGAACAGAAGTTCAGAATACATAAACCAGTTTCAAAATGGCCAAACCTGGTTTAAGATAAACCTGGCTGAATGTAGTATCAAACTTAACTGATTTGCATCAAACCAGTTTATGCAACTTCTATCCCAGACCCCTTCCTGATTTAAGTTAAACCAGAATCCTCCAGGATGCCATGCAGCCCTGGGCTGTCTGCTCCAGAGGGGAGGGCTCCAGGGGCATGGCCAAATGCCAGCCTGCCATGGCCACCTGAGGTGAAGGGACCAGGGAGTGGGTTTATTCCCCTCTCTCTTCCCAGGAGACTCCAGCCAGGGCCTGCCAGCCCCAGCCACCACCTCCGCCACTCACCCACAGCCAGACAGGGAGGGAGTTAATTCCTCCCTCCGTCCCTTGTCCCCCTGAAGACCACAGCCAGTGTTTGCCAGCCCTAACCATCACCTCCGCTTGCCTACTGCCAGGCAAACCCAGGCTGCAGTCCCCAGGGTGAGGAGAGGGGACCGAGGGAAGAATTAACCTGCTCCCTGCCCCCTTTGCCTTAACGGGCCATGCCAGGATGGCATCTGGCCATGCCCCTGCCCCTGCTGCTTGATCAGCGAGGGTGGGGGGGAGACCCTCTGTCAGGGTGTCCCGAGGAATGCAAGCAGTGTGTGTGTGTGTGGGGGGGGGGGGGTTATTGCCCCCTCCCTTTCCTATCTCGCTGACAGGGACCCCAGCCACAGTCTGACTGGTGATGCGAAGCAACCCTTGTCAGGGTCCATCCACCTCCTCGCTCCCCCAGGAGCAGGGATGGAGGCATGGCCAGGTGCCAGCCAGCATGTTTCCATTAAGGCAAAGGGGGCAGGGAGGTACTTCCCTCCATCCCCTCTCCTCCCAAGGACCACAGCCTGGGTTTGCCAGCCCAGGCCACTGCCTCCGCCGCTCACACACAGCCAGGCAGAGAGAGGGTTAATTCCTCCCTCTGTCTCCTCTCCCCCGAAGGACCATAGCTGGGATCTGCCAGCCCCAGCTGCCACCTTTGCCAATTGCTCCCTGCACAGGGTGAGCAGAGGAATAAACCCCCTCCCTGCCCCCTTTGTCTAAGGGGCCATGCCAGCTGGCCGCACCTGCACCCCTTCTGCTGGAGTGGTGAGGGAGAGCGACCCTCGCGGGCCACAAACCCTATCATGGTTTCCCAGGGAGCACAAGCCTCTTCCTGGTGGGGGGAGGGGAGGCTGTGCTGCAGGTGAGAGCGGGGTGGACAGAGCTGCTGCAAACTGTGCGGGGCAAAGAACAGCAGTGCACGGAGGGGTGGGGTTTGGGGGGGCTATGGCCACTGCTCCAAGCCCCAGTGCTGCTGCTCGCCCTGCACTGCCTGCAGCAGCTCTGCCCACCCCACTCCCACCTTCAGTGTAGCCCCCGCATTGGGAAGAGAGTTGCGCTTCCCGAGAAACCATGACAGGGACTGCTGCCCCATGAAGGTCACTGCCCCCTCACCACGCCAGAGGCAGGGGTGGGGGTGTGGCAGGGAGGGGGGTTATTTCCCCCTTCCTCTGGCATCTGACCAAAGGGGCAGGGAGCAGGGTTTGCACAGGGAGCAATCAGCAGACCCTGGCTGTGGTCCCCCAGGGGCAGAGGCGGTGAAGGGGGAACAAAACCCTTCTTCCTTCCCCCTTTGCCTCAGGGGGCCATGCCCCTTCCCACTGCAGCAGTGAAGGGGAAGTGCTTCTGGCCTGAGCCACTATAGGGATGTGCCTGCATTTCCTGAGACAAAAAGGAATGTCTATTCACTTGCAAATTTTCATACATTTCATAGACATTAGGGCTGGAAGGGACCTCGGGAGATCATCGAGTCCAGCCCCCCACCCAAAGGGCAGGAAGTCAGCTGGGGTCATAGGATCCCAGCAAGATAAGCATCCAATTTGCTCTTGAAGGTGTTCAATGTAGGTGCTTGAACCACCTCCGATGGCAGCCTGTTCCAGACCTTGGGGGCTCAGAGAGTAAAGAAATTCTTCCTTATGTCCAGCCTGAAACGGTCTTGTAGTAGTTTATGACTGTTCGACCTTGTCATCCCTTGGGGCACTCTGGTGAACAGACGTTCCCCAGATCCTGGTGGTCACCCCTGATAAACTTATACGTGGCCATCAGATCACCCTTGAGCCTGCGCTTTTCCAGGCTAAAGAGCCCCATGGCTCTCAGCCTGTCGTCGTAAGGTCTGTTTTCCTGACCTCTGATCATGCGCGTGGCTCTCCTCTGGACTCTCTCAAGCTTCTCCACATCCTTTTTGAATTGTGGAGCCCAAAACTGGACGCAGTACTCCAGCTGTGGCCTCACCAAGGCTGAGTACAAGGGGAGAATGACGTCCCGGGATTTGCTCGAGAAGCATCTATGGATGCAAGCCAGCGTTTTGGTCGCTTTATTAGCCGCAGCATCACACTGCAGGCTCATGTTCATCTTGTGGTCACTGATGACCTCCAAGTCTCTTTCTTCCGTAGTGCTAGCCAGCGTAGCCTATAAGGATGCTGCAGGTTTTTCTTCCCAAGGTGGAGAACCTTGCATTTTTCAGTGTTAAACACCATCAGGTTCTCATCCGCCCATTTGCTGAGCCTGTCCAGGTCAGCCTGGATCACCCGCCTGTCTTCTGGCGTGGATGCTTTGCCCCAAAGTTTGGTGTCATCGGCAAACTTGGCCAGTCAGCTTCTGACTCCAATGTCCACATCATTAATGAAGATGTTGAACAGTATGGGTCCAAGGACAGAGCCTTGCGGGACCCCACTGGTCACAGGACACCATGATGAGTGACTTCCATCAATTACTACCCTCTGGGTCCGACCGTGGAGCCAATTTTCCAGCCAGTGGATCGTGGAGGACCCAAGGCCACAACTGGCCAGTTTCGCCAAGAGGTGATGATGGGATACCAGATTGAAGGCTTTTTTGAAGTCAAGATATATGACATCAATCTCTTCTCCCTTGTCCAGGTGATAGGTCACCTGGTCGTAGAAGGAAATGAGATTTGGTCAAGCAAGACCTACCCGCAACAAACCCATGCTGGCTATCCCTTAGGGTGTTGGTGTCAGCCAGTCCATTAAGGATGGCCTCTTTAATAAACTTTTCTAAGATCTTCCCTGGGATAGAAGTCAGGCTGATGGGCCTATAGTTTGCCAGATCCACTTTCCTCCCCTTCTGGAAGATAGGCACCACATTGGCCTTCTTCCAGTCTTCAGGCACTACACCAGAGCGCCAGGAGTTTTCAAAGATCCGTGCCAGGGGCTGGGATATGATGCTCGCCAGCTCCTTGAGTACCCTGGGGTGCAGACTGTCAGGGCCGGCTGACTTGAAGGTATCCAACTTCTCAAGGTGTTCCTTCACGAGGTCAGCATTAATGGCGGGCAGGGGATCTTCCTCACCCGGACCTCCCTGTCCTGTAGTGGGCATGGGCATCCCATGGGACTGATGAAAGACCGATGCAAAGTACTCATTTAATAGGCTGGCTTTTTCCCCGGCGTCAGTTGTCAGTTGCCCCGTCTGGTTCAGCAGGGTTGGTTTCAGGGTTAGTCTAACCTGCAATGATTGAATCAATTCAGCCTTCCAATTTTTGAGTGTCTGTGCTTAGCCTCCAGAGATGAGTCACTAGCTAGTAAATAGTTTTCTCTGTTACATGCAGTGATCTATCCAATCTGTGCATGCATTTCTAATGTGCCTAACCATGAATTACAATGGCTATTATACAAAATCAAGAGTAAAATTAAATTTACATTAAAAAAAGGGACAAGGCACTCTGATCCTTCCTCAGTTAATGCTCTTTTCCCATTGATTGTCATTCCTGGCAGCCATTTTTCCAGGGAAACATTGTCATGTCCCTCAAGAGAATACAGAACAAAGTCCTTTCCATTCTTCTTTTATGTGCAGTATGCCTGTTAAGAGGTGGGAACTCTCGCATCAAGTTGAAAAGTTTCAAATTAACTATACAACCATGTGCTTTGAATGGAAACTGCTTTTGAACTACCTGTATCTCATGCTGATTGTGAGTGCATTAATTGCAAAAAAGGCTGATGTTCAAAGACTGTTGAATTTTAAAATAAAATTTAATGTTCTAAAATGACTTTTTGGTCTTAGTGGCCACATCTACATGAGATGTTTACTGTGCAGTAGCTTGTTACTACTGTGCAATAGAGTCACCAGGCACAAACTGTGATGCAGTGCTACAGCGCAGTAGGAATGAATTGGTTATACAAGTATTAAATGACTGAGCAGTAACAAATGCATAGTGGGTGTCTTGTGCAGATGCACCCAGTTTTTCATTATTCATTTGCTGCCAAGATAATGCACAGGGTCAGGGACTTGAACAGTAGTTTCCAACATGAAGATGCATCTAGAAATAGGCTTCCTAAAACAAGATCTGAGGAAAGAAACCAAATCAAACTTGTTCTTATTTACTGCGCCCTTTAATTGTACTTAGACAAATGCAGGGTGCTGCACCTTGGGAGAAGGAATCCACAGCATACATACAGGCTGGGGAGTTCCCTTCTTGAAAGCACAGAGGCGGAAAGGGATCTTGGAGACATTATTGACTCCAAGATGAATATGAGCCACCAATGCCAGACCGCAGCCAGCAAGGCCAGCCATACCTTGTCATGCATCCAAAGGTGGATCTCAAGCCAGTGCAGAGAGGTGATGCTCCCCCTCTATTTGACATTGGTCAGGCTGCAGTTGGAGTATCGTGTCCAGTACTTGGCGCCGCACTTTAAAAAGGATGTGGCCAGCCTGGAGAGGGTTCAGAGGAGGGCCACCCATTTGGTGAGAGGGCAGCAGGGCAGGCCCTACGAGGAGAGACCGAGGGACCTGAACCTGTTCAGCCTCAGCAAGAGGAGGCTGAGGAGGCACCTGGTGGCTGCCTACAAACTCATCAGGGGGGATCAACAACAAACAGGAAGAGCCCTTTTCTCCCCAGCACCACCTGGGGTAACGAGGAGCAATGGTAATAAGCTGATGGAGAATAGATTTAAGTTAGAGATCAGGAGACAATTTTTTACAGTTAGGGCGGCCAAAATCTGGAACCAACTTCCCAGGGAAGCGGTCCTCGCCCCTACCTTGGGCAAATACAAGAGGAGGTTGGATGATCTCCTGTCTGGGGTCTTGTAAACCCAGCATTCATTCCTGCTTGTGGCAGGGGGTCAGGCTAAATGATCTGTTCAAGTCCCTCCTGACTCTAGCTGCTATGAAACTATGAAACTACTTATTACCTTAAAAGAACCCAGGGACCCAGAACTATGAGCCTGAGCAAGAACAGAGGTGCACAGATCTATGCAATGG
Organism: Crocodylus siamensis; assembly: GCF_052110815.1. Taxonomy (NCBI): domain Eukaryota; kingdom Metazoa; phylum Chordata; order Crocodylia; family Crocodylidae; genus Crocodylus; species Crocodylus siamensis. The sequence continues at coordinate 89,658,330 of NC_143400.1, read as the reverse complement.
CCTTTCTGTTTAATGTGAAATGTCAGTGCTTCCCATAAAACCAGAGTAAATGGGTTTACTCTGGGCTACAAATAACACTGGACTTCTAGAGAAAGGGACAGAGAATTCCCCTCCTTACTTTGTGGCTGGTGATGGCTGCTAATCCAACCTTTCTCATTGCACAGGTTGGGTATAGGATGCATTCTAATGACTCTTGTTCTTTTACCACTGGAAGACAGGCATTCCCCTCAGTGATGTTCAAAACTGACTGGAGATGATACACAGTCTTTGTACGGAGTTTTGTTTCTCTCCTAACTCCTGGAAGGCAAAGATTACAAAAGCAGAATGTAGAAGATGCTTAAGTCTGAGAAATTAGTACAACCGCAGAATGGAGACAGCCTGAGAAAGCAGCATACGGAACAGAAAGCAGCCGGTCCAGTTTCACCATGATCTATTTAAAGATTTCAGGGTAAATGTAAACCTGTACTGAAAATGAAGGAGAGTGGGGAACCAAACAAGAATAAGAGTGTCGGCAGAGAAGAAAGGGTGAATGACAACACTACAATGAATAAGGAAGGTTTTTTACAAATTGATCAAGGGAAAGGAAACCATAGAGAGGAAGTCCATTAATAACTGAGAGGCATAACTTCAGTGTTACCGAATTGTTCAAAATTAGGTTTTGGCAAAAAAGGAAAGGGGGTGAGTCTAGACAACTAGGCAGCAATGGGGACCATCAATATTGTTTGTAAGCAGCAGGAAAACAACTTTTTGGAAAGATTAATAACCTCCACAAACAGCTACAGTCAAAATAGTGAACTAGCTAATTAATGTACAGACAATTCAGTATGAAAGTCCTAGAGAACCAGCCACATCCTGGATCATGGCAGCAAACGTTATCAAGTGCAATGCCAACAGCAGGTCGCTCCTGGCCAATGTTCAAGCCCTTCACTTAGCAGAAATAAACAGTTCATTCATATGCCAACAAGTCCTTGCAGGAGTTGGAAGATGGGAGTGTTGAAGAGGGATGTGAAGGAGAGCCTGAGGGCTGTATGGTCTACCACAAAAAGAGCTACCAAAACAGTATGAAACTGCAAAAAAGAAAGCCCAGACCTGGATGTAGGAGAAATGGATATGTAGGGGAATCAAACCTAACATCACTGAGACAGGAACAGAGTGTTTCCAGGAAATTACACTTTTTTCTACTTCCTTTCCTCTGTTTCTGTTTTACAGTGGGTGCATCTACACATGAACATTTACTGCACAGTAATTCCTTTTACGGCTATTTGGTAGCCGTGTTGGTCTGAGACAAGAAGACATACAAAAAACTAGAACTCTTGGTTCCAGAATGATACCTTTTATTGGACCAACTGGAAAATAGCAAGAAAATTGTCCTTTTCTGCAGGGTTTCGGGATCAAAGTCCCTTGTCAGGTTCTGGGAAAAGTATAGATGGTATACATGGTAAAAAGTCCCCATAGGTAGGAAATGAACATCTTTGCTCAGAGGGAGCTGAAGATGGAAGGCTGTCCCTCTGAGTCCATGAGAGTGTCTTTGTGAGCTCTGCTGAGTAGCTCCTTGATGTGTAGGTCAGGTAGAATTCCTTCCCGGGAGGTGTCAGGTGGCAGCAGGGAGGCAAACAAAATCTTTCTTGTTGTTCTGCAACAAAGTTTATGCCTGTACCTGTACCTCATAGTAAGCATGGCATCTTATGCCAACTTGGGTGTAAATTTGATACCTGCATCATGCAGGTGTCAAATTTATTCCTGATTAGTTACTGCACAGTAACGCACTTGTAGGCACCTTACTGCACAAGGTACTGCACAAGTCCCACATTGGCCCACACACAGCGTTACTGCTTTAATGGCCACATGTGTAGACGCTGGCCTAAAACCCACTTACTGCACAGTAACTTACTGCACAGTAAATGCACATGTAGATGCGCCCTGTATATTCTATTCTGCTTTCTTCACAACAGAGGAGCATGGCCTAGGGCTGTGCAGCCTGGGGATCCGGCTTCTATTTCTATTTTCACTTGTTGTAGGAACCATGGGCAACTCAGTCAGTTCATGCATCCCAATATATACTAGGGGGGAGACAAGCAGAGCACTCTAACAGCAGGACCTCATGGAAAGCAGGTTAGGTATGTCCCTACAACATCATGTAGAGACAGTGAAGGGTGCCTTACCATTACCATAACCTTGTTTCCCTCACAGTGGGCCTAGCCTAGACCCTATCCTCATCTCCTCCCTGATCGTTTTGTTGCTGGCACCATCCATGGCAGTCTGTAGGCTGTTACTGTGAATAGTCCCAGGTCTGGTCTCCATGGAAAGAAGAATGCTTTGGACTCTCATCCTTGTGTGACTCTTAAGGGAAAGTTCCCATATAGCCCTTTACTTCTCTTTGTTTTAGGTTTCCTCATCTGTAAAATGGGGTCAAGATAGTTTTCTGCTGTACATGTGAGTGTTTTTATGGCTTTGCAATGCAAGGGTAAAGAGCCATAGAGAAATTTGAAGTAAAGCCTTACTGTGAATTAGACCTAATAAGGAAGACCGAAGTGACAGCTCTTTAGTCTGTTCACCGTCTTTCCTTTATAGCAACGTGTTTTGCTAACCTAGCTGGCAGAATTCTTTTTCCAGAGCTGATTCATTTGTGTTTTGACATATGCTTTTCAAACTGTGTAATTATAAAGAGGCAGCTTGCCTTTTACATGTACTATTGGCAGTGGAATTCGTCATTTGAACAACCACAATATTTTATTATTGTGGATATTCTGCGGAAAATTGTCTGTACTTGGAGCTAGAGTAAGCTGAATCCATACAAAAGAAAGGAAATTTTTTCAACAGCTCCCTACTTGAAATACTTGCCTATGTAGGAAAAGACAACACCCCCGGCTAGATCCAGAAAAGCACTTCAGTATCTTCATGCTGCGCCGTGCAACGTCTAACTTTTCGGGTGCTTAGCTGCGTAGGGGAATTCATAGTTCATGTTTGGTACACCGTATGTTAGAAAGGTGCCCCTCAATATTGCACACACACCAGGATGCAGTTCACAAAAGCTAGCAGCCAGAGTGGGGAAGCAACGCTGTGGAGAAGCAGGTCTTACACCTTTGAGAAAAGTTGGGCTGTGTTGCCCAGTTCTGGTTGGAGAGGGGCACCTCTGGGATTCACAGCCCAGAATCCTTTCCTTTAGTTAGGCCCCTAAGCCTTTTCTTTCAAAACCTGAAATGGAGGCAGTCCTCTTTCAAAACGCAGCCAGAGGAGCACGGGGCACTCAGCTTTGTGGGTGACAGGAGTTTAATTCCATCCTTTGTCTGATTCACATCTCCCATCTTTCAGGGCAGCAGTTGAACCACCAGGTGATAGGATGTGGTACGAGAAGAAGAGTCACAAGGGCTACTCTTGTTCTTCCCTCTTTGTAGGACAATTTAAATACTCCTGGGGACAAGAGATCACTTGAAAACACAAGCATGGCATTAGCCTAGTAGTGAAGATACTCACAGGAAAAGGGGAAGACCTCAGGTCCTAAGCTCTGCTCTACCGAACGCTTAACATAAGAGAAAAAAAAATTCAATGGAGCCAGGTCTGGAACTCAAGTCTCCCCTTCTCCAGTGTGGCGTAACCGCGAAGTTAGAGCATCATGCTCAGATTCTCTTCCTCTCCGCTCTGATCCCTGCATATTTAATCCTTCCTTATAAAGTGCAACAGTTTCAAGACGGTACTTGAATATCAATAACGTAACTTTTTGTGCCCCCAGAACTGAGTTGCCTCCAGAGTCAGGCAGCAGTAGAACAGGGGTTCTGAGGACCTAATTTAGGACTTAGTCCTTGAAAGGGCAAATAGATGTCCAAATCCTGCCCAAATGCCTTTGTGGATCCAGGATGTTGAAAAACAGCATGAAGCAGAGGAAGACCATATGAAACACAAACAGTATATTCTTAATGAATTTAAATCCAAACCTCATACAGTTCACACCTGTGATTTGTGTTTTGAAGTGAGGTAAGCCTGGAACAAACTCAGCCCGGAGGGTAGGTAAAAGCCTATGCTCCACTCTAACCAAAGCAGAGACTTTGCAGTGAGGATGCAGGAAAATCACTCAAGTGCTAATAATCTTCCAGTGCCCTTCTAATAATTGTTCATAACTCTCAAATGACACAGCTTACAGGGAAAAAAAAATCCTAGGACATCACAGCACAAAGACCCACGGAGTCTGTCCAGGGCAGAAATAGAGAGGACACGATAACATGGGTATTGCTTTACTTACAAATGAACTAGGATAATAGGAGTGCTCAAACCGATCACAGAGAGCAAGAAACAGGGAGACGGGGAAGGGAGGTAACCACCTATTTTTGTCCTGCATCACAAGTGATTTGTCTTCATCAGTCAACAGTTAATATTCAGTGTATGGAATAAAATCACCTATAAAATTGCAGTCCAGCTAATTAGCTGCATTTGCTTTCTCTCCGTTTCAGGAACAATCTGAACTCTCATTTTTGTGCCTTGAAGACCTGGCAGTTTAGCAAAAAGGCATTAACAATTCTGTAACCTCCTTAACCTCCTCAGTAGATGGTGTCAGCTATGAATTATACATAGTAGTAGCCTATCCGCAAGATAACAGATGGATGATGTGAAGAAATCAGAATATCATTTTATTAAAATACTCAGGCATTTCTGACATTCACCCAGCTTGTTATCAGTATCCCAGTGCAAATCCAAGGCAACATATTACATGAGACTGCCAGTCACATCATTTGCATAGCCTGCCCTTTTCCTTACACACAGACAGACTACTTAATAAATAAAATAACACAATACAAGAAGCGTTAATGGATTTTGGTCCACATGACTGTATGCATGTCAGGAAGAAAGACCAATCTTTCTATAAGTTTGTCCTCATTACTGCAACACCTTTGACTCATGCTTTTTATAAAATTTTACCACATTTTCTTTAAAGATCTAGCTCCTGGATTCAAGCAATTGCTAGAACTCCATTTTATTTTCATTTTTAAAAATAAATGTTTAGCTTTCACAGGTCCAGGGGAAACATCCCATATCCGTAAGACAAATAAAAAGAACTCAGACTAAATTATTTTTAAAACCTCTTGATTTTCAAACCCATGGATTGTTTTGAACAAATACAACAGGCCATTAAAATTAACTTGGATTCCAATGGTATGCTGTGTCTACTGACTCATGCTGCATCTAACAGATGAACTTCTTGCTTATTAGGCCAAATTTTCAAATACCTTATAAACTGCATCTGCCACTAGTGAGTACTTTAAAATTCCCCAATTCTCAAGCACAAAATTCTTCATGTGGACATACAGTATTTACATGGTATCAAAGGCCATGGGCACAGCCACAGACTTCTGAGGTGCATTTAAGAGCCCCACAAAGCTAGGGTCAGTGTAAACTGATTTGATTGACTTGGTTGCACTGTAAATTGTTGATATTTGTCACACTGAAGTCATCGTTTTGTACAAGACATCACAGGAAGTTAATCATATGGTTTCTTTCCTCTCCTAGGCTAGGGGCAGACATTACATATACACCGGTTTAAGTGATCAGAAACTAGTTTAAACCTGTAACAGAACAGATGTTCAGTGCACATAAACCAGTCTGAAAATGGCTAAAACTGGTTTGAGATAAACCTGGTTGAGTGTAGTATCAGACTTAATTGATTTGGGTCAAACTGGTTTATGCAATGCCTGTTCCAGCCCCCTTGCTGGTTTAAGTTAAATCAGAGTCCCCCAGCATCCCAGCATGCTCTCTGGGCTGGGTGGAGCTCTCTCCTCCACAGAAGAGCTGGCCCCTCCCCTCAGCTCCATAGCAATAACTCTGGCTGAGACTTGCAGACACAGCAGGGTCTGCCTGACTTCCCCCTGCCCTACCCCCGTCACTGCTTGCTGCTTAAGCAGGAATTCTGCCCCCCCATCTCTCCTTCCCTCCCATCTCCCATGGCACAGACCCCAGCTGCACACACCCTAGGCACGTGGCATGCTAGCTAATGCAGAGAGGTGTTTGTGTGTGTGTCTCTCTCCAATTTCACTGGGACAGGCAGACAGCACAGTGACCATGTAGACTATTTGGAGCTAATCAGCAGATCAGCTGGTAAGCTGTTTAAGAAGAGTTAGAAATAATGGAGAGAGCCCATTGTTTGGTGATGAGGTGATAATCACTGTTATCAGTCCCCTACTGGCTTGCTTTCCTGTCAGTCTGCAGCAGACAGTATAAAGAAGCAGGGAGACTGAGATAAAAAAGCTCTGCATCAACAGATGCATGCACTGCACTTCCCCCACCCCGCCTTGTCTCAGAGTGCTAACAGGGTCTGGGATCTGGCTACACTCCCACCCCTTGAGCAGCCAGCAGGGAAAAGCCTGGGACTGTGCAGGCAGACCTCCTTAATCAGAGGTCCTGTGGGGGCCTGGCCACCACCCACCTCAGCTCAGTACTGTACAAGGGGAGGGAGGGCTGCCCTAGCACCCCTGGCTTCTAGCCTGAGCCACTCCAGGCATGTGCCTGAATTTCCTCAGTCCAGAGAGAATGTCTGTCCAGTTACAAACCAGTTCAGCCTAGCCAGGTTAAACTAACCTGCAAAGATTGAAACAATTCAGATTCAGGCTTCTGGAATGTCTGTCCCTAGCCCTAGGGTAACCAACTCCTCCTTTTGTCCAGTATATTCCTTTGATGGCATCTTCCCCCTCAAAGCAAAGCTCTGGAGTCATTAAGCATTCTGTTCCTTATTCTGAAGCAGACAGACAGGAGTTGGTCTTCCAGGCCTTGCTGTTTCTTCTGGCACCTTTAACAACTATGGCTTTAACAGTGACCTAGAGTGCCCTGTGTGAGGGAAATCCTGGGGACTGATTTTTATTAATGCCTGATGGAGGTTTCTTTGTATTAATTCCATTTAGTTTATCTTCACAACCTGAAGAGCTATACACACACACAATTAGATACATAAGTTAATTAGCCAGCAGTAAGGTGCATACTGATGAGGAATCAGCATTATAATGGAGGGTACAGGGGCAGGTGATTTCGGGTCTCCATGAGTAAGCTAATTTAACACCAGGTTTTATTTCACAATATTAGGGTGATTTCTCAAGATAGGTAAAAAAGAGATTTTTTCTTGCTCTTGAGGGGGAAGAGAAACACTGAGAAATACTAAATTACTGTGACATAGGAAATGATATCACATTTAATCATAATTTTTTTAAAGATACATTTTTTAAAGATTTTTTTTTGCAATTTCTTAGTTGATCTAATAAAAGTTATCATTTCTGAACCAAGAGTTCTAGAGTTTTGCATTTCTTTCAATCATCATAATTCATTTAAGAGGCAGATAAGTTTTAACACTTAAATTTAATGGGTAGAACCAAACTGCGCCCCCATAATAAGCAATGGTTTTACTGGAGCTATGCACACAACGCTCAGAATGCTCAGACCTTTGTATATTTCTTTAAAAATGGTATTTCCATTGTTAGGGCAAACTGTCCCTCAGACTTTGGGTGAATCTTGGCTTCAGTATTCTGCTTAACAAGCCCTTCTCCAGTTTCCAGATCCACAGGCTTAGATACCTCACCCAGATGGAGGCTCTTTATCTCACTGTACCAGTACTAGATGGGTGTCCCAGTGCTGGATGGGTCACAATGAGACATTTTGCCTCACTATTTCTGTTGAAATCAACAGGGCTAGGGACAGACATTACACATAAACTGGTTTAAGTGATCAGAAACTAGTTTTAACCTGTAACAGAACAGATGTACAGTGGACATAAACCAGTTTGAAAATGACTGAAACCGGTTTGAGATAAACCTGGCTGAATGTAGTATCAGACTTATGCAATGCCTGTTCCAGCCTCCTTGCTGGTTTAAGTTAAATCATAGTCCCCCAGCATCCCAGCATACTCTCAGGGCTGGGCAGAGCTCTCTGCTCCACAGCAGAGCTGGCCCCTCCCCTCTACTCCCTAGCCAGAGCTCTGACAGAGACTTAAAGGCACAGCAGGGTCTGCTGGGTTTCCTGTGCTCCCCTCCACCCACCCCTTCACCACTCACTACTTAAGCAGGGATCCTTTCCTCCTATGGACCATAGCCAGCATGTGGTATGCTAGCTAATGCTGTGTTAGGCTCCAGCAGGGTCTGCCTGGCTTCCCCCTGCCCTACGCTTCCTCCTCTGCTCAAACAGGATTCTCCCTCCCTCCTATGTCCCACAGGATGGACGCCAGCCCCATGGACCTAGGCATGTGATATGCTAGCTAATGCTGTGAGGTATCTGTGTGTCTGTCTCTCTCCAATTTCACTGGGGCAGGTAGATAGAACAGTGACTGCTTAGGGCTGTTTGGAGCTAAGCAATAGGTCAGCTGTTTAAGAAGTTTGAAGTAATGGAGAGAAGCCATTGTTTTGCTAATTGGGTGATAAAGACTGTTATTACTATCAGGCCCCAGCTGGCTTTCTTGCCTGTCAGTTTGCTGCAGACAGTATGATGAATCAGGGAGGGAGATTGAAAAGCTCCATATCATCAACAGATGCATGTACTCTGTGCCCCCCACTTGCCTCAGACTACTAGCTAGAGGCTGGCAACACTCCTGCCCCTTGAGCAGCCAGCAGGGAAAAGCCTGGAACCATGCAGGCAGACCTCCCTAATGAGAGAGTCCTGCTCGGGCTTGGCCACACCCCACCCCAGCTCAGCTCCCTGCAGAAGGGGAGGGAGGGCTGCTCTAGCATCACTGGCTTCTAGCCTGAGCCACTGCAGGCATGTGCCTGAATTTCCTCAGTCCAGAGAGAATGGCTGTCTGCTTTCAAACCAGTTCAGCCTAGCCAGGTTAGACTAACTTGAAAAGATTGAATCAATTCAGGCTCAGGCTTTTTGAATGTCTGTCCCAAGCCCAGATCTTCAAGAGCCTGGTTCACCTGCCATTCTGATTAAAGAATGTAAGTTAATTAGCTTTGACTGAACTGGATATTGATGAGGGATCTGCCTTATATTGACCAAGTTTAGCCTTGGTCAACAAATGACTTCATAGATTTCATAGATTTTTCAGTGTTGGAAGGAACCTCAGTAGATCATTGAGCCTGACCCCCTGCCCTGGGGAAAAAAGTGCTAGTCAGATGACCCCAGCCAGTTGTATTTCCAGGCTCCTCTTAAAGACCTCCAAATCTGTCTGAATCCATTCTCTGCCCTCCAGCATGTCTACTTTGTCCCACAATTTGGTGTCCTGGATGTCATCTGCGAATTTGGATGTCATCTGCAAACAATTTGGTGTCATCCATGAACTTCAATTAGAGTTAAAAACAAAACAAAAAATGACCTTTTCCTTACTCTCAGCCAAGTTATGCTCTCATTTACACTAGGGTAAATCTAGACAAATTTAGACTTCAAACAGAATTCATCCAGGAGCATAATCCAGGGTTCAGGGCATAATATTACACTTTGGGCAGTTCTACATGAGATGCTATGGAGCAGTTGCAATGAACTGCTGCACCATAGCTCATTGCTACTTCACAGTAACATCTAAAAATAACCATGCAGCAATAGGACTGTACAGTAGGGCTGTGCAAAGCTTCAGTCCCTGATTCGATTTGGCAGAGATTTGGCCCAATTTGGTGGCTGAATCTCCAAATCCAAATTGAATAAGAGAACCCTTTAATCTCTCCAAATCGAATTGGAGAGAGTCCAAAAGATTCAAAGATTTGGACACAGAAACAGCTTTAAAGGTTTTTTTGCATACCTCTAGGAAGCAGGTGGCTCATGAGTGCCGTGATGTGAGGGTGCATGGAGCATTCCACAGAAGCACAGGGGGCTTCCCAGCATGCTTGGCAGCAGACCTAGAAGCGGACCAGAAGCACTTCAAGTCCACTTGTGGGTCCACCGAGAAGCATGCAGGGGCCCCCCACACCACCCCCCGTTCAGTGACTGGTGCCTCCTGGGTCTGGGGGGGCACCTGGGGTACCCCTGCAGTTGATTGCTGATCTCGGGGGATGTGGAGGTGGGGCAGCATGCTCCTCGGCAGACCCAGAAGTGAACAAGAAGTACTTCTGGTCCACTTCCGGGTTCACCACCAAGCACATGGAGGGCCCCCCCCCCCCCCCATACTCCTGTGGGATGCTCCATGCACCCCAGCATCACAGCATTCACAAGCTGTGCCTGATACCTCAAGATAAGTAGAAAAAACTTTTAAAGTTGTGTCCATGTCCAAATCGCTGATTCTCTGAATCAACATCAAATCTTCAGATTCAGCTGAAATGAATCAGGGACTGTGATCCAAATCAACTAATTGAATCACTGTCCCTGATTCGGGCTGAATCGGAATACAAATTGAATACAGCCCACTTTGCATACCCCTACTGTGCAGTAGTTCCGGTTACTGCACAGTTATTTAGTAGGGCTGTGTGAAACAGCACTGTTCCATGCTGACTTCAGTTTCAAGGTCTGGACAGAACAGTGTTTTGTATCAAATATCATTTCAAGTCAAAATAGCCTCACTGTTTCACTTCATCGAAACAGTGATACTGTTTTGCCAATTTCACTGGACCATGGGGTTGGGGAGCGGAACTTAGCCCAGCTGGGCTGCCTCTACATCCCCCATGCTAGAGTGCACGGGGATGCTGCTTCCCCACCCCCTACAAGATCTAGCACAGGAGATGGAGAGGGAGCCCAGCTGGGCTGCCTTTCCACCCCCTGCCAGAGCTGGACTGACTTCCCATCCCCAGTGCTATAGTCAAAACTTTTCAACTTTCAAAACATTTCATCTAGCCTTGTTTTGTTTCAAGGCTATTTAGATGACCTTTGTTTCATTTTGATTTTGCTGTTTTGACCTCAAAATGAGTTGAAGCAGTGTCAAAACAAAATGGCCCTCGAAATTTCGCACAGCCCTATCATTTAGTACTTGGTTAAGCAAGTACTAAATGCCTGCACAGTAACAGCTGCACAGTTGCCCGCTCATATGGATGCAGCCTTTATGAACAAGTTAACGTTCACATTCCATATAACAGCTATTTGGGTGAAAAAACAAGGTTCTTTGGGTAGATGTGATATCTTTTATAAGACCAGTAGAGTAGTTGGAAAAAAGTTCTTTGCAAGCTTTCAGGCACAATCACTCTTCTTCAGAGGAAGTCTCTACTGTTCTGAGACTCCAAGGAAAGAGAGAAGCTAAAAGACTGAGGTGTATCAGAAGTATAGGCTTAATATTTTGAAAAACAGGGTTACATTTCAGTGTGTAAAGATATTTAACAATATGACAGGTTCCAGATAGCTTAGGGTAATCAACTCTGCAACAAGAGAAGGTAAAAAATGTAAATAATATTTCTCCTATGCCTCCTTCAACAGAGTAGTGTGCAGACTCAGCAACTTCTTGCCCTTCCTCCCGGGGGGAGGGGGAGGGGAGGAAGGACACAGACGTTCACTGTGCTGAAGCCTGCTGTGAATTCAGCATCTGCTTGTGATACTCTCAGCATGTAGCTCAAACAGCAGTTGTTTTCTTGATATCCTCTGTAATTATACTAGCAAGGCTTTCTGAATGTTTGGGGATCAGATGACTAAAAGAAATAAAACTCTAGAAGAATGAAATACTTCTGCAAAAATAAATAAATAAATCCAATCCTGTCATTTTTTCCTAGGGAGCCCTGTGGCTTAAACACAGGCATAATGTAATTATGATGCTTTGCACTTTTATTTCAGCTTTCATCTAAGGCAGTCAGCACATTGTACACCTTGCTGGGGTCGTCTGACCCCAGTACTCTTTCCTGCCACGCAGGGGGTCGGATGAGATGATCTACTCAGGTCCCTTCCGACCCTAGAAACTATGAAACATTCTGAAAACAGTAACAGATTAAACCAGGGCTGCTTACCCCCCAGTGTATGGGCCTGATCCTGCCCCCAGTGCCGTGTCATCCAGCTCAAGGTTCCCATAGAGCTCCCATCCAGCTTTTGACTCTGTGCTCTAGATCAGGCATGCAGAGCAGCACAAGGTGCAATTCTAGCATGTGGGGGCCAGGTGGAGGTGGTGTGGTGTGGTTGATACTGGCTGGGTGGGGGTGGTGTGAAGCCCCAGAGCCTGATCCCAGCCAGGCAGGGGCAGCCCGGGGCACAATCCAGCCTGCAGACCAGCCCTGTGCCTTTCATCTGGCCCACAGAGCCAAAACTGTGAGCACCACTAAATTCAACCATACAACTGCCTGAAAAAGAGGCACATTGTATTGCCTCTATTTGACCAATAAGAAAACAGGGGCCTGAACATTTCTGTGTGTATATTTTTAAAAGGGCTGTGTACATATGTTACCTGTGCATATATATGTTTAATGCTTGCATCTTGCAGGTTCAAAAGCCCTCATACCATTTTCAAATTTCAAATGCTTACATGAACAAGTGAAGTGTAATAAGGCCAGCAGGTTTGAGAGTCAATGTTCTGAGACATGACGCAACCAAGACTGCAGCACCACTTTTACAAATGCACTATCAGAAGCAGTCCCTGCCTGAAACACTTGAGGGTAAAATTTTCAAAAGCACCCAGCTTTTCAAAAGCATTTCCAAAAGTGATTTTGGTATCCAGTGCCTAGACAGGTCAGTTCCCCAGTTCCCAGAGGATGTGTCTACAGGAGACTCTTTACTGCACAGTGGACTAATCTAATGTGCAGTATAGCATCCCCATGTACACATGCACAGCATTTACTGCACAGTACTGCATGGTTGCCTACTACCACTAAATACAGGTAGATTAACTGCACAGTAACTATTGTACAGTAGGGCACGTGTAGACTGCTGACCGCATGGCAAATTATTCCTGGTCAGCGTAGACAGCGGGGGGTAGGGAAACTGTCCCTCCTCCTAGGCAGCTGCTTCCCAGCCCCATACCTCAATCAGCAGATCCAGGCACAGGGCTGAGAGGCAGCTGCCCCAGAGGTGGAATAGCTTTCTCCCCTCCCTCCTCCCCCGGCATGACTCCAGTGCCCCTTGCCAGGCTGGGACCGCCACCCAGGGGAGCCTGGAGCTCCCCCTGGCTTCTGTAGGGAGTCACAGCAGGGCTGGAGTAGCCTTGTACTGAACTGCTCTCATCTGGAGCAAATTTGCTCCCAACGGGTGTACATGTAGACACCCTGCCAGGGAAAGCTTACTGTGCAGTATATTACTATGTGGTAAGCTTATAGCACATTAACAGCATGTGTAGATATGCCCAGAGATTTCAAAGGAGTTAGGTGCTCAATCTACTTCTGAGTTTTTGAAGATTTCACTGAGTGTCTATCTGCATGCTTAGGCATCTTAGCCCTTAAGGCTGTCTATACGTATGCTGGTTCATGTTCTAATTAGAATGCCTCAGAGCAGACTCAATCAACTGATTCTGCTCCATGTTCTAATTGAAATGCTCCAGCATGACCTCACCATCCTGTGTATAAGGCCCCGTACATTTAAAAATGCCCACTGGGGCACTTTATCTAAAACTTGTCAAATGATGTTCCGATCAAACGACCCGCAGCTATTTTTAAACCCATGGGGGCTTAATACACATGACAGTGAGGTGTTTTAATTAGAGCAGCTCTTCAGGAACTGCTCTAATTAAAATGCCCCCCACCCCTGAGCATGTGTATAGTTAGCCAGTGAGGTTAAGTCATTTAAATAGGACTTAAGCTCCCACCTCACTAGGGCAGTGATTTTCAACCGGTGGTCCACAGATCCCGGGGAGTCTGCAGACTATGTCTAAGGGGTCCATGAAAGACTACTATGATCAACCAAAAGTATGTGACTATCCACATTTACAATTCAAAGGGGTCTCCATTCAAAATTGTTTTGGGGTCCACAGCTGAAAAAAGGTTGAAAAAGGACTGCACTAGGGCACTTTTGCAAAAATGCTCTATTGATATCAGTGTGGTCTAACTTCAGAACAGCTACGGGCTGCGTGTTGCAGGAACCGCATGGGCTGCATGCATGGGGGCTGCAGGGGTTCCCTGAGACCTCTGTTGTGTTCAGCCCCCAACCATGAGAACCTCCCCATTGCTGCCATAGAACCCCCTGCCACCACCACCATGTGGATGAGCCACTGCCTCTGCCACCGCTGCACAGGGGGAGCTCCCCACCAACTGCTGCTGCGTAAGTGGCACAAGTCCCCCTCCTGAGCCACTCTGCTGGCAGTGTCGGGCAAAATCACCAGACCTCCCACTATGCCGTCCTTCCCTGGAGACCCTAGCTACTTCTACTACAGGAGCAGCTAGAGCAATGGGGGAGCGGCTGCTGGTCAGGAGTCTGCAGGCCACACATTAACCCCTTGCGGGCTGGATGCATCCCACAGGCCAACAGTTGGACAATACTGCCTTAGATAAGTAGACAGAAGAGCTATTATCATCCTCATTTCTCTTTGTGAATGGGGGCAATTTGAGAGATTAAGCAATTTGCCCAAGCTCATTAAAGAACTCCACAGCAGGGCCAGGGATTGAACTTGGATCTCCTGGCAATGTCTTCACCACATCCTTCCTCCAGTTCAAAAATGACATGAGATAGAGCAGCTGGGAACATGCTAAACCTGCCTGAAAAGAAGTACATTTTCCTTGCTCCACAGAGAGGACAAAGACTTTTTGGGCTGAAATAACAACTGCACCTTGCCATAGAAGTCCTCTGTGGTGGTGTTTCCGTTTTCCCTGCCTTTGCAGCTCAGCTCCTCTCCAAGCCCAAACTTTTACCTCCCATTTTGTACACAGACATTTATGTATGGTTCAGAGGGCCAGTGCAAATTGGTACAGAAAGCAGAAAATAGCAGCAAGAATCAAAGGGAAGTGGGAGACAAAATAAAAGACACTTTACTTTTCTCTACTTTGCTTTATGCTGTACTACTGTGGGTCAGCCTGGGAAGCCTAGACAAGACAGAGCACTCAAAACTTAAATGCAGGTATCTCCAAGACAAAAGTAGCAGAGGTAGCCACAATAACTTTCTGAATTGAAAAAAAATGTATAATCATAGAATCATAGGGCTGGAAGGGATCCCAAAGGATCATCGGGTCCAGCCCCCTGCATGAGCAGGAAAGACATCTGGGGTCAGACGACCCCAGCCAGGTGACTGTCCAGTCTTTTCTTGAAGACTTCTAGGGTAGATGATTTCACCACCTCGGGGGGGGAGCTTGTTCCATAGTCTGGACACCCTAGTTGTAAAGAAGTTTTTTCTAATGTTCAGCCTGAAACTGTCTTCCAGGAGTTTGTGACCATTGCCGCTAGTTTTCCCCCAGGGCACCCTGGTGAACAGTTGTTCACCGAGTCCCTGATGTACACCTTTGATATAGCGGTAAGTCACAATCAGGTCCCCCCTCAGCCTTCTTTTCTTCAGGCTGAAGAGTCCGGGATCCCTTAGCTTCTCCTCATATGGCTTGCCATGCAAGTCCCTGATCATACGGGTGGCCCTCAATTGCAGTGAAAGTCCCTGCACAGTAACAGGCTGTGGTTGTTTCTCTTCTAGTTTATGCAATTTTAAGTAGAAACCCAGTTATAATCATCTCATATGCCTACCAATGATTAAAAACTATTCATCATTTGCTCCATTGCCAGCTTCTAGTTGTCTGACTCTCCAGATGCCAGAAAAGGAGAAAGAGAGGAAAAGCCATTTACTGTGATGCAAGGAGAAAAAGATGGTGCACCTTCTGCTATCTAGAATTTACCCTGGGAGCAGATAAAGAAGGTACTGAGGAAGTCCTATTCTTTTTTTTCAGGCAATAATGATCAGATTTATAGAAACAAATGACTGGATAAATTCTATACCATGGGACTTCACTACAAAGGTTTGGAGTGGGGCCCTTTGATGACTAAGTAGAATTCCCAGGTAGCCACTTAATGGAGATTGATGCTCAAATTTGACCCAATAATTAGAGTCATCTGTTGGAAAACACACATTATTCAGTAAAAAATGAAAACATTTGTTTAATTTTTGCCTGCTACTTATTGTTTCCTTATCCAACATCCTCTGCTCCCCCAGTCCTTCTCAGCTCCCGCTTGTCCACCATTTACTGATGCTCCAAGCCTTGGCCTATGCTGTCAGAAGGAAGAAAAAGCAGTAGCCTAGGACAAGTCCATGCTCCACCATAGACTTCCTGTGTGCCTGTAAGTCAGTCTCTCTGTGCCACTTCTTGATCTGTAAAATATAATTATACGTCCTTAGCACATTTGAACACAGTTCACAGAATCATAGAAAAATAGGGTTGGAAGGGACCTCAGGAGGTCATCAAGTCCAAACCCATGTTCAAAGCAGGACCATCCCCAGTCCAAGCCAAACCTTTAGCTAGCTGGATTTTAAAAGCCTCCAAGGACGGAGATTCCACCACCTCACTGAGGAGCCTGTTCCAGTGCTTTACTGCTCTCCTTTTAAAGACTTGCAGTTCAAATGGGGATGTGGACAACATGCAATGGTACATTTACCTATGATGTACATTTTATTAGCTCTTCTTTCTCAAAAGATGCGGGCGGAGGGAGATAAGCTCACTGAACTGAAGCTAAAGCAACAAAAAACAGCCAGGTTCATAAAAAAGTCATATCTTTAATCATCAGAACATTAACTGGCCACAGCCTGCAAAGGTAGAGTGAGTATTGGAAATGATGCCTAATCAGCCATGAAGCACTTTGTAGGATTGTCCTGAACAAAAGGAAAATGTTGGAAAAGAATCTATCACTTAAATAAATGATCACATAAGAAAAACAAATCACGCAGCTTCCCACTCCTAAAACTTTCCTATTAGTCTGGAGGCAAGAGAGAGAGAAACAATAGCTTCTAGTGAATTGGGTCGTGTGCAGACACCCCATACAGGAGGTTTCTTTTTGCATTCAAATAGCAAAGAAGTTACTTAGGTTTGAGCTTGTAGTTTGCCGACCTCTGAATATTCTGCAAGTCATCTTAATGCAATTCTCATCCGATTATAAGTTAAATGACAATCAAGCCCTCCATTATCTTTAACAGTGACTACTTTGTTGCATTGGACTGCTATGCAGTTCCCCTTCTGAAGAAAAGAGAGATCAAATGTGCAGGAAGTGAAGTTCACTACTTGAGTGAATTCTGCAATCAATATAAGAATACAGTCAAGGAGCACATCCTCAACCGATTTTATCAGAAGTCTGTTAATGCTAAGGATTTGGCCCCAGATGTTTTTGTTGATGCTATCAAGTGCAGCCGTCAAAGAGAAACTAGAAATATCAGCATTTATGAGAGGAAACTACAGACTGATGTGTAGAGAAGTCCTAGAAGAAAGGCTTAGTGTTTTGAGCAGTTGACCTACAGATATCTGAGTTGGGCGACTGATCACTGAGACACCCATGGCTGCAAGACGCTTCTGCAAGTATTAGCTTTAATTCCTTTTGTGCCTCTATGAACAACTTCCTTTCTCTGAGTGCATGGTAAAGACAAATTTAGTAATATCTGTGAAGCACTTGGATATTGAGCCAATTAGCACAGAAAAAAGACAAGAAAAATATTCCATAATTCATTCAAGAAAACCCCCATAAGCCAAAAAAACTGTGTTGATATTATCATTACAAGTAATTTGAATACAGACTTTAAAATGATCTAAAATTCATTCTCAACATAATCAAATCCATAATTCAGTTTTGTGCCCGTAAAGCAAAATACCATGCCCATTTCTCACATTCACGCAGCACCTTTCGTTTAGAGAGTTCGTTTAGTTAGCCCCTTGCTGCTAACTCGTAAGTTCTTATTATAAGCAAGGTTTATGGTGGTTGTAACAGCAAAGGCTGTTTTCTATTGCTGATAGGTCTCTCAAACTTTTTTCTATCTTGTGCAGTTTTCCCAAATCCTGCTACTTTATTACAGTTCCTGTGATACTTGGTATATTTATTAAAGCCCAAATTCCTTGATAATCAAAGCTTTCATTTTTCCGACTAAGATCAATGCCTTATTCTCATGTTTTCCAGATTTCTTTTATAACCACAAATCCCAACTCAAAATCTAGAATATCAGAAGGCAAATAAAAAGAACTCCAAGTGTAATGCATCAGCAAAATCTCATGGGTTTTTTTGCCAATCTGAGAATTTTGGGATGTGGGGGAGAGGGCTTTGACTCATGATTTCTGAACATTTGGGTTGCTTTGTCTGCCTAAGATGTTTGTTTTCAGTTAAATATGTATGGGTCAAGGGCTACATGTATGGTCAATCAAAACTCATTTTCTAATTAATTGAAACGTTTGCCAACAAGTTTTTCACTATTCACTCAGCCCGAATACTTATATAATCCAAGGAATGTCTCATTACTAAAAATAGCAATATATTTTAAAAGTTTGCTACCAAATAGCAATTTGCTTTATTTCTTAACTAAAACCCTAACAATATCCTAAAAGCCTAAATTCAACCCATGACATGTTTACACTTTTTATGTATTATCTCCAGTATTTTGTATTCAGTTCTGCAATATTAATCTTTCAAAGGAAAACAATAGTAATTGATTGCATATACTCTGTATACACTATACAACTCCCTAACATGTTTATTTGGGGAAATATCACATATTTCCTAGTCCTGTATAGTAAATTTCCCCTGCGGTTTCAATTTAATGTGCTATATTTTATCCCCAACCTAAACTACCGTGTTTGGCTGAGCAGTATGAAATAGCCGTCGTATTGTATTTTGGATGTAGCTGCATTTCAATGAAGGATAAAATGTTTTTTGCATAATATATAATACAGGTTGAGAGCTGAGCAAGATCTGTTGAAAAGGTTGCAATATGCAGTTCAGTTCTACAAGACCTTCAGTTGCTTATAAGTTTCTTAGACAATTTACCATACCAAGTCTCTGAGGCTAGTGATTCCCCCCCCCAAAGGAGCCTGTACACCCAAACAATGGTCAGAATAGTAGTCTAGAGCAGTGATCTCCAAAGTGGGGTGCGCGCACCCCAGGGGGTCCGCAAGACGATCCATTGGGGTGCAGGAAGAAAATATTAGAACTTCTATTTCTATTTATATAAATATACATATATTGGAGGTGTGTGCTCAAAAATTTGTTACTGATAGGGGTACACGAATATAAATATACTTATATTGGGGGTGCGTGCTCAAAAATCTTTTACTGATAGGGGTGCGCGATCAAAAAAGTTTGGAGACCACTTGTCTACAGGCCATCAAGGAAACAGCTGATCTCAATTTGCAGATTCAAGAATATTTTCTCTCTCAAAATGATCCTTTTTAGATAGAGCAGACACAGAAAATTATTTGAGAAATTTATAAATACCTGAAAAAAAGCCCCATGCTGGAATGGATCTGTCTCTGGAATGGAACCTGGAAACTGTTTTCCAAGGCATAATGTCATATAAGAGCAAAGTTAAATACTAGTAAACACTTTGAGGGGAACGGACCATGGACACAGTAGGAGGCAAAAATGTAACAAATGCTAAATACAGCAAGTTGTTTTAGAAAAGAATTATACACGTGTCTGGCTGGAAAACGTATAAAATCTCAGAGATTGGTTTTACTATGATAGGTTATAAATACAATCAGCTAGGCAGGTTTTCAATGGAATCAAGTAAGTGCACACACCTAACCCTCCTCTGCCTTCCCCTGTAGCATTATCACCACATTTTGAACCCAAAGGACGCCCCTACTTCTGTCTTTTTGCCCAGCTATATTAAAAGTTCATCTCTGTCCAGTTTTTCTTTATGCAGCGAAATGTCAGAGAAATCTCATACTGCAAGGGTTGGCTGCACATGCCCATTGTTTTAAACTTGTTTGCTTGGCAAACCCCTTCCTCCCTCCACTGCGACTCTTCCCATTTATGGCATGTAACAATGCCCAGTAAATACAGTTACAAGTAGGCCAATGCTTACTGAATACTATAGGGCGTGCTCTGGGGTTGGGGAGTGCTTTAACTCAAGCGGCTCTCAGGAACTGTTCTAATTAATGCACCCACAACACCTCATGTATTGAGTGTCCCGTGCTTCAAAATGGCAGTGGCAGTGCTTTAACTAAAGCTCTTTCAATCACCTTCAATTAAAGTGCTCCCGCCATCATTTTGAAATGCAGGGATGCTGAATGCATATGACCCTGAGGTTGCTGGTGTGTGCTAATTGGCACTCTCCAGCAGACTCAATTAATTGATTAATTGAGTCTGCTCTGACACGTTCTAATTAGAATGCGTCAGAGCAGGCATCAGACATGAATAGGTGCCCATAGTGAAGGGGTGGGTAAAATATGGCCCGTGAGCCAGATCTGGCCTGCCAACTGACTGGATCCAGCCCACGGTTGCTCCTGCACCACTCCACATAAGGATGAGTCCTAGCCGCTCCTGCCAAGGCAGCCCACACTGCGGGCCTGGTGGCCCAGGCCCCAGCACAATTTCGGGTGGGGCTGTTCGCAGTGTGGCTGCAGCTGGCCAAATACTGTTTTGCTCCCATTGCCTCCAGTGGGAGCCTCCAGGCTAAACCTTCCCCCTGCCTACCCAGAACAGCACAGCAGGGGCAGGAGTGGCAGGAGGAGCTGCCACTGAAGGCAAGGGGGAACAGAGCAGCACCTGGCTGGCTACAGCCACACCAGGAACAGCCCCACCAGAAGCTGCACGATCTGGCCAGGGCCCAGGCCAGTGGGGCTGTTCTGCTCTCCTCTCCTCCAGCGGCAGTAGCTACTGCTGCTCCTGCTGTACCACTCCGGGCAGGCAAAGGACTGGAAGGTATGGCGAGCCAGTAAGGGGTGCTAGTATGCTAAGCCACCTGCCTCACTGTGCCCAACCAAAACTCCATTTTGGGGGTCTCCCCTGGGGCGCCTACATCCAGCCAACCCCCTTCCTGGAGCACACCTGCAAGCCTGGGGTAATCGCTGCCATCACCTGGGCTCTGGGCTCCGTTAGGGCCCTGTGCAGCCCAGGGTACACAGACCCTGCAAACCTTTGCCCAGTGGTAGTAATTCTGGGTGCTCCTCCTAGCCTGGAGCCACCCAGGCTGTTTTTAGGTAGGACAGAATCAGATAATAATCAGCCGAACTCTGCTAGGAGCGAAAAGGCCTGTCACTCCTCTCAAGCAGTCACAACGAGGTGTGCTATAACAGATAGCTTTTAGTAATCAGAGAGGGGGAGAATGGGGAAGGAGTACAAGACAGAAGAGTATTAAAAAAAAAAAAGCCTCAAGCAATACATAATGGCCCTTTTAACATGCAGCTAAAGATACACAAGCCTAATTCACTGGCTAAATTTCAGGTAGGCTACTTACAGCTACATCCAGAGGATTCTGGAAGCCCAAGCTTCTGGGTATGTTTCCAAAATGCCTGCCGGAGGAAACCCCCCCAGACCAGGTGACTTGACCCTTAAATAACTTTTCTGACCTCATCACCTGGCTCCAACCGGAAACAGGCATTATTTGAACCCTGCTGATGCAAGCCAATCCTTTTAAAAAGTGGTCAGTAGCCGTCGGTGGAGTAACCACAGTTACCAAACTGGTTCCACTGGTTTTTGGGTGGGAAACTTAAACACAAAGGGTCTGGACGCGACAAGGGTGGGGGGGAGGTGGTCCTATAGAGCACAAGCAAGATACACCGCAAAATAAATCTTGAAACACTCGACCATGCACAACCCCAAGTGTGTGTGGGTGTTACGTTCTCCCCCCGGCCCAACATGTCCCAATGCAGGGACAGACGGTGGGAGATTTCTTCACAGAGGGGTAGCTTCAGCCAGGCAGCTCCTGGCCCAGCTCCCGGGTGCCTTCCGTCTACTCCGCCCACCTGGCGCCTCGGCGTTTTTCCCCTTTAAAGGAGCAAATCCACATTTTTCTGTGGTGATCTGAAAACCCAGATCCCTAACTATAACTGGAGAGAAAAATTAGGTTTCCTTGCATCACACAGTAGGTGAATTTGTCATGCAGTAGTATCTCAAACCCAGGATTCAGAAAGAAAAACATGCAAATGTCCCTTTTTTCTGCAAACCATGCTCTTCCACATTCAAAAACCACTTATACCCATTCTCTATGACAATTAAAATCCCAGTGACTTGATCCTATTTCCCTTCTCTCCACCGTCGTTACTTTAATCCGGTCAGGAAACTAACAGGAAAAAAAAGGCCTGTTACTAGGGTGACCAACTGCACAACACCTATACTCTTATAATGAGAATCAGAAATAAGCAGTTATAATAATTAGCAAAAACCACATAGGGCACATAGTATGCAAGCAATCCACAGATGACAATTTACTTAAGAAACACAGTCTAATAAGTAATGAACCCATTAATGAGAATCAAGGTCTCTTCACACGCAATTTGTGAATAGAAGAAAGGATGGAACAGTTCATCTAGCTCTAGTAAGCATCATTTAAGGTATCATAAATCATTCATTAGCCACATCAAATATACATGAGGGAGGAAGGCCTCTGCTCTGACTTTTTAACCTTTGATGCACATTGTCTTTGCTTATTCCCATGCTAATGTGTGTGTGTGGGGGGGGGGAGGGGAATGGAGTATCCCAGAAAAAAACCCATCCAAGATTTGCAGCAGGGCACATGTTAACCTTGACTCTGCATCCTGCATTTTATTCAGCAGAAGAAAGGCAGACCCCCATCTGCTTTGAGTGCACAAGAATTGGTTGATTTCCAGCACTATAAAGGTTGCTGGGACTTCAACATTATTTTTTGCTGCAGAGCCGACCTGCCCCATGATGCTTTTTCCAGTGAACTTACCCATCATTCTGGGCACATGTAGAGAACTGGGGGATAGGCACTGGAGGTCTGTAAGCACTTGAGTGGTTTATTAAAGCACACAGCTACATACACAGTCTCAGCTATGCCATGTTGACCAGGCTGAAAGCACCACTCTACTTGAGTGTGAGTTTATATGCAGGTGTGGACACTAGGAGGCACAGGGCAACACCCAAGTCAGAGCCCAGGCTAGTTCTCCTGTTATGACATATCCTAAGTAAGGGTTAAGGTGAGAAGTGAAAGAGCTATTTGAAAACAGTGAGCCTGGAGTTGCTTTTTCTGTGGTGATTATAATGGAAATCAGCTTATTAGTATAGAATCCTATTAGATTCTGAGCGTCCGCTGGGAGGGTGGCAGTGGAAGATGGTCAGCATCTCCTTATAAAAATGCTATATTAGCAGTGAGAGCGTCTCCTTGAAAATAACTAGACCCCCTTCAGGGTCCAGCTGTTAAAAATGCAGCATTAAAAGTTAACACTTACACGTGTCTCTGAAAGTGGAATTAGAGTGTGAGCTCTTCAATTGCTAGTACTTTTGATAGTCCAAGAATGAGAGAGAACTAATGCAGGGAATCAGCAAGAATCTACAGCCCTTCCTTCCCCTTTGTCTCCTGACACTACTGGCTATTAGCTGTGTAAGGACATGTATCCCTGCAGACCACCTTGTCTTTTCCATGGCCAAACAGGATTTCTTACCCTTCAGAGCTATGCTTTCCACCATTCCTTCACAAACCACATATTATACTCCATCTTCTGTGCAAACACCCACATTTAGAAATCCAATGGAGATCTAGATGCCATTACATCTCCAGCAGAAGAGTCTCAAGTATCTTCTTTTACTCTTCCTTATAATTTATGTGCAATTGGCTTGGGTTGCAAACCCAAGGATGCAGAACATTTTTCTTCCATTAAAGATTTATTGCTGCTGCACCAACATCTTCCCCACTCAGTAGAATGGCTCCTATACCATCAGTCTTTGAATGTGTCGAAGATCTTTGCATTGTGACCCAGAATGAACTTAACTCATTAGCTTTGATTCAGGAGAAGATCCTCTCAAATATTAATCAAAGTGACAAGCTAGTATAGAGCAAAGCATCTGGCAGTGGAGTGACCATCAGCAATTAGGGGAACAATATCAGAGACTCATAAACACCCACAGGGGGAAACCCTGCTCTCCACAGGGTGAAGACCTCTGACTAGTAGGGCCAGGATGGCTCTGCTGCACCGTCTGAGTGTGGAGTTGGGGGGCAGGGGAAGTCAGCAGGAGGATGGATAAGCATAACAAGTACTCATAGTTTCAGCTCATAGCTTTCCTCTGAGTTTAATCCAAGGGGTTCGGTGTTTTCCTTGAACACAGTCCAAGTGAACAAGTTATATAGCCCATCCATTTGGGCAGTTTCATTCACAATTTCATAGTCAGGTTGGAAGGGACCTGAGCAGATCATCAAGTCCGACCCCCTGCCTTGTCAGGAAAAAGTACTGGGGTCAAACAACCCCAGCAAGGTGTATATATAGCCTTGTCTTAAAGACCCCCAGGGTAGGAACCAGCACCACTTCTCTTAGAAGCTGGTTCCAGACCCTAGCCGCCCTGACAGTGAAGTCGCGCCTCCTGATGTCTAGTCTGAATCTCCCCTCTGCCAGCTTGTGACTGTTATTCCTAGTCACTCCTGGTAGTGCTGGGGGGAACAGGGACTCCCCCAATGCCTGCTGATCCTCTCTGACTAGTTTGTAAATGGCCACTAGATCCCCTTCAGCCTTCTCTTGTGGCGGTTAAACAGGTTTAGGTCCCATAGCCTCTCCTCATAGAGCCTGCCCTGCTGCCCCCGATCATGCGAGTGGCCTCCTCTGGACCCTCTCCATGCTGTTCACATCCCTCCTGAAGTGCAGTGCCCAGAACTGGACGCAGTACTCCAGCTGCGGCCTGACCAGTGCCGCATAGAGGGGGAGGATCACCTCCCTGGACCTGCTCGAGATGCATCTGTGGATGCATGACAAGGTGCGGTTGGCCTTCCTGACTGCCTCTCCACACTGCCGGCCCATGTTCATCTTGGAGTCAATGATGACTCCAAGATCCTTTTCTGCCTCTGCACTGACGAGAAGGGAGTTCCCCAGCCTGTAGGTATGGTGTCGGTTCTTCCTCCCCAGGTGCAGCACCTTGCGCTTGTCAGTGTTGAATCCCATCCTATTCTCATCTGCCCACCCATGTAACCTGTTTAGGTCTGATTGTAGCCTATTCCTCCCTTCTAGCATGTCCACATCCCCCCCACATCTTAGTGTCACCAGCAAATTTGAACAGGGTGCTTTTTACCCCCTCGTCCAAGTCACTGATGAAGATGTTGAACAGTGCGGGCCCAAGGACTGAGCCCTGGGGGACCCCCCTGCCCACATCCCTTCAGGTCAAATAGGACCCGTCCACCACCACTCTCTGGGTGCGGCCCTCTGGCCAGCTGACTGTGCAGATGTTGACACCACAGTCACCCAGTTTCTTAATGAGAATGGGGAGAGAGACAGTGTCAAAGACCTTCCTAAAGTCCAGAAATACTATATCCACTGCTGCCCCTGGCATCTAAGGATTTGGTGACCTGGTCATAGAAGGCCACCAGGTTCGTCTGACAGGACCTGCCTCTGATGAACCCATGTTGGTTGCCTGCTGGCCCCTCGTGGACATGTGCCAGGATAATTCTCTCAAAAAGCTTACCCAGGATCGAGGTAGGACTAACTGGCCTATAGTTTCCACTCTGATGCAGTTATTTTCCTCTGTCTTAAGATTCAGTATGCCACTGCACAACCTGTAAGGGCTTTATAAGCTATGCTGCAGGTATCACCTTCCCAGTTTGCAGAAATGTTTTGGCTCATCACTGAGTCACTGGCTTTGTCAGATAAACTAAATACAGGTTCCCTATGCTTTACGCAGGTTCTGTATGTGTGAATTCACTCTTATGCGATGACACTTTTTATACCAAAAATTCATTATATACAAGGTAAATTCACCCTTACACAATTGTTGTGGTGGAAGCCCACAGTCAGCTGCTTTGTGCAGTGCATTGTGGGAGTAGTGCCATAGACAACGGGTGGGGGGGGGGGCACCTGCCCCCCGACAGGGCTGTCCCCGCCACCGCCTTCTGTGGGTGGTGACCAGCTCCGTCCCTGCCACCGATGCTGACGCCAGCTTCTGCGGTTGGTCACCAACCCCATCCCTGCTGCCACGTGCTTCTGTGGGTGGTCGCCAGCCCTGTCCCTGCCACCAACACTGCTGGCAGCTTCTGTGGGTGCTCACCAGCACTGCCCCCGCCGCCGATGTCTCTGCCAGCTTCTGCGGGTGCCCCCCCCAGACTCAGCAGGCATCAGTTGACCATAAGTGATGTGCACCAAATTATAGTTTCCTGTGTAGATCTGTGCTCTCCGCTTGTTGTCTGTGACACATGTTTCTGTAATTGCCATCCCCATTATGATAGTGACCTGTGCTTGTGTGTACTATCTGCTGTTGGCAAGTACCAAAATTGTCTTGTAAAAGTGGTAGAAATGGGTCTAGGGATCATTACAGTTGAGGTCTTGGAACATATCCCTATTTGTTATATTGTAAAGTGGGTTCCCTTTACGCAAAGTCAAGTTATGCACCGTTTTCCAGGAACGCATGTACAGCATAAAGCGAGGGAAACCTGTATATGCCATTAAAATAAAAAAGCCAGTTGGGCATACCACACAAGTGGGATCCTACCGCTCCTTCAGAGGGGGCTAAGCTACCAGAGTTTAGGTTGTCTATGCCACAAGGAAAGAGCATGCAGAACATCAGTTATCACAGAGCTATGAATCTCTGCCCTCGCTCTCTCCCACTAGTTTGTCTGTGTATCCATACCGTGAGTTAATGAGCACACGCAGGTTTCTTTAGTTAGCTCACTGTGCGTGCTGCAGGTCCAGAGGTACAAGCCTGAGCCTTCCTCAAAAATCATGCTGAAATTGTCCCAGCTGCAATGGGTAACCAGTCATTCGGACTAGGGGATCTAAAGCAGCCTGACATAGTATGAGACGCATTCAGATCCAGAGAGGTTGGAGTGGTGCATCACATCCCTGCTTCCACAATGAAGGTCACAGCTCCATTTCCTCAGGGCCCCAAATGCTTGGGTCCCCTATGGCATCTGAAGTATGGCTGGAGCCCACGCTGGCGCAAAACACAGTGTCTCTAAAAGTCCTAGTTCCAGTCATGGCAGGAGAGCTGCCTACATTGGAACTACAATATTGGCAGATATTCTTTTAAGGCTCTCTTCTTGCAAATGCAAATAGGAGCAGTCATTCAGTGATACCCTGGCACAGCAAAAGAAATCAAGAGACTGTGTCATCCAGCACTTCTGCAAATGGAAGCAGGGAGCCAAATACAAAAGTCATTAATTAAAACTCTGAAGTTGGGTCTTCTAAACTTTGAACACCTCTACTGAAATGAATTCTCCCACATAGAAAGGAAAGTATAATTACTTTGCAATGTGGAGCTCACTGATGAGGATCAAAGAGCTGTTTCTGATGCTGATACGAGACTTTTGCAGCACTCCATGGTAATCCTTATTTTAAAAAGTAATTATTCTAGTGACACCAGCAGAGAAAAACCAAAGACAAGAGATGGACAAACTGATGTTCAAAGGTATTTAACGTCATTATTTGAGCAGAGCATGACTTGCTAGAATTTGAACTGTATGCACTTCCTGCAAAAATACTCCAGTGAGTTCCATGAAACACCCAACACAATGTTGAGATGACTGCCCAGACCCTGCACTCCTCCCCTCCGGTGCACAGGAAAATGAAAGTAGATCCAACCTGTCATAAAGAGATCAGAATCCAGCTTCAGCACTGGCAAGCAGTTTTGATTACATGTCTGCAAATTTTACATCGACGAAGTTACACAGGAAAAAATCGCCTTTGAAACACAGAGTTTGACCCAAATAATTTAGAGAAGGCTGTGGGAGATTAACTTCTTATAGGGCCATCCAGTGCCATTTTCTGAAACTATATTTCACTTTGATACGTTCTGAAGCAAAGGCAACAGCTCTTCTCTAAACTTGCAGATTTCTCAGCTAGGGACAGAAGCCGTCTTTGGCAAGGAAGGTTTATCGACATCCAAGGAGACACAGAGAATCCATTATCTCCTTCATTTAAGAAGAGAGACATATTTTCAATGCCTTTATTGTGGCACCACACCAGTACACATCCTTGCATTTCCCCATGTCAACGCAATATTAACAGCAAAGTTTTGATGGAGCCCTAGGAAAGTATTCAAAGCCAGTGCAACATCTGTATTCGCTGTGCTTTCTTGTTTGCTTCTAAAACTAGGTACCCAGGAAGGGTGGCGAGCAGGCAAGAGCTATGACCACACCATTTCTACATGAGCTAGCTGTGCAATGGTAGGATGAATCTGGTGAGCAACATACAGCTGATACAGCTCCACTACCCACCCACCTATGGCTCCAGAACATCAAGGATGTATTTTAGGTGTCAGCTTCCCAGGAATCTGCCTTTGCAATGAATATTTAGGCCCCAAACTCGCCACTGACTCCAGTGGGAATCCGAGAATACTGCACTCATACTGGCAGTCATGGGGTCTTACATAATTAAGCAGGTTTAGAAGATACTGTAGCAAAAGTAAAATTTAATTCTTCTTGCAAAGAAACCTTCTTTGCTCAAACAGCAGACACATGGGACCTACCAGCTCAAAGTACAGCACATTCGAAATTACACAGACAGAATTAGGCAGCATGAAGCACCTGGCCTTCCAAAGGAAGAAGTGGATTCCCAAGAGGGGTCTCTTAACACCTGAGTCTTCTAAAAAGAGCCTGGTGAATGTATAATGAGCATGAGGCTGCAAAGCCACTCAGTGTGATGTGCCAAGAGACCCAATTAGTTTCTAAAGGTGCCAAAGAACTGGATACATTCAGACAGAGTGTAGTTGGAGGGGGCGGAGGTGTGGGGGAGAAGCAGCCCTTGACATTTTAAAACACATCACTGTAGCTCCAAGATGAACTTTAATCTCTGCCAATACACTGACCTCTGCAATGAGCTTTCAAAAATATCCTGGTGGCCCTCACTGGCAGGATATCAGAGAAATAGGCTGAGAAGCAGCGGGCCTGATAGATCCAGTACCTAGCTAGAGAGGTAGGTGACCTATATATAGCCGAGGAGTTGAAACTTACTGTAAAAAAGTGTGGAAAGGAGGGCCAAAACAATCAAGCAGCTGGAAAGCAGACAAAGTCCTCATGATAGATGAGATAGCTTAGAGGGGTAAACATCCAATTCCAGACCCTGTACCTACACCTTTGCATCTTTTGCATTCATTTACTCCTTTTCAGATGGGATGTAAAACTCTGTCAAAACAGAAAGCTGCTCACTTACACGGACAGTACTCCTTTATACACAATCTAATCAAGGCTAGCCACTTCAAGGCTTGCCAGTGCCCAACAGGGACATGCCACCCTGCCATGCACTCTTCTACCTGACTTCAGACTAACACAGCTAACCACTTCTCAGCTGAAGTTAGGAAAATGTGCTAATTTAAGAAAAGTGAATAGAACCAACTGTGAGTATCTGGATGGGACGTGGGCAGCTGGTTCTGTGGCAAGCCACTGTGGGGGGAGGGGGACCCAGGGGTCAGCAGGTTGGGGGCACAGGTTACCTGGGCAGAGAGGGGATATCTGAGAGATGTAGTCCAAGGTGTAAGCTGAGGTCAAGCTCCAGGACCTAGAGAACCAGTGCCAAGCTGCAAGAAAGATCCAGGGTTAGTATCAAGGGAGCCAAGTCAAGTCAGGATGCTGGGGAAACCAGAGAGAACAGGGCCAGCACTGAGATTCAGAGGAGATCCAAGATCAGGGTCAGAGAAAGTCAAAGCCGAGTCAGGAACCAGGAGAACAGTAAATACAAGGCTTACCAGAACAGGCTGATGCCATGTGAAAGTGTACCTAGAGACGAGGGCTGCAGGTGTGCTGATTAGGAGTAAGTGGCACTTTCGGCAGCCAATCTGGCTTCAGAAAACTGGAGCAGTTGCATTAGCCAGGGATCAGGGGCAGGTGCTTGGCCCAGTCAGGTATGCTTGGTCTGAGAGCAGAAGCAATGGGGAGGCTAATATAAGCAGCAGTACTGTAAGCTAGCTCCCTGCACAAGCAACAGTTAGCATTATTTTGCACAAAAACTTAAAAGAACATGGCTCAAATTGCAACAGCAAGCAATCAAAAGACAAAGGATGCCAGAATGAAGGTTGCCTGTGCCATCTTAATGGATTATGACCGAGTCTTTGGGCATTTCTAGACAGGACCCGGGAGGTATGTGCATGGGGGTGCTTTAATTAGAGTAGCTCTGAGAACTGCACTAATTAAAGCACCTGGAGTGTCACATGTATTAGTGTCCCCAGGCTGAAAAATGGCAGCAGGGTACTTCAAATTACCACACTCCAGCAGGCTCGATTAATCAAGTCTGCTCTGCTGCACTGTAATTACAGCATGGCAGAGCAGCCTCCCTGCGCATGTATAGGAGCCCATTAATTACACGATCAGAAACTGCTACTTCACAGGATCCCCGTCTTATTCAGTGGACCAGATGGACAGTGCTCCCTTCATGAGCAGCTCTATCATTTTGTTTCATTCACACTTTCAGCACATGACCAGCACCTTATTTACTTCACATTATTCAAACCCTGCTCTAAAAACAGGTTTATTAATCTACTCCCAGGCTTTTCTATACTACTTGGTATCTAAACACTATAAAAATATTAATTTATCTTCCCAACACATCCACAAGGCAAGGGAGGGATATTATTCCCATTTTACAAATGGAAATCTGACCAATAGTTTAAAGTCACAAGAATTCGTTCATTTTGGTTTGTCTATATGGGTGCCTAGAACCTGTCTTTTTTTTTTCTGAGTACTTTAAGCATCTCATATGATCAAAGCAGTCTTCTGTAGTTTTGCGTGTCTCTAAGGACTCAGTAGTTCTGCAAAGTACAACCCAAAGGTACAAAACCGGACTTAATCACCACCAGTAATTCTCAACCAGGGTGAAGGAGAATGCTGGGATTCTACCCGGTCCTTTGAAGGGCACCCCGCCACGTGACAAAATAAGCAAGGTGTGAGAAGATAAGCCAATAAGCTAAGCAGATAAGCATAGGCTCAGGCTTGTCCCCGCCTGGATGCTCCCCCATCCCCAGCACAAGGAGATAAACACTGTAATATATAAATAAGTCACTGAAACTGGGTATCACTCGATTCATAAAAGTGAATGGAAGGGGACTTTGAGTCCAGGGAGGGGTGCATCAAGTTCGAAAATGTTGAGAACCACAGATCTCACGGTCCCGGCCCTGTTGATTTCTCATGCAACTTGTAAAATAATGTCACATGATGGACAAGGTGTACTGGCTAGACAAAGTTTACTGGAATCAAATAGAAACTGTGGACCAGAGAAAGGGAGAGAATCTAATTCTCCAAGGTAGTGTTCAATTACCTTCATCACAAAAAATAATCCTCTCTTCCTACAGTCCCTGGCTTCATTCATTACATGATTTCCAACTTTCTGCAACAAAGGAAGCAAGGGGGAGAGGGTCTACAGACTCCGTAATTATACTGCCATGGTTAATAGCCACAACTGATGAATCCTGTACTCTGAAAAAGGAAAAAAACCCAACTGTGATTATATAATTAAAGATTGTGCCATAATGCACGCGCACAAGGCAGTCAAGGTTGCACAGACAGCCTTAATTTGGGCATTTTCTAACTTGAGTAATTGACATGATGAGCTTAATATTTGTTAACATAATTTTGAAGGTTTATAAAAGCAAACCTGTGCACCTCTG
Organism: Crocodylus siamensis; assembly: GCF_052110815.1. Taxonomy (NCBI): domain Eukaryota; kingdom Metazoa; phylum Chordata; order Crocodylia; family Crocodylidae; genus Crocodylus; species Crocodylus siamensis. The sequence continues at coordinate 89,626,905 of NC_143400.1, read as the reverse complement.
CTCAACCAAACTGCTTATCTGCTCACACCTGGATGCACCCTTTGAAGGATGTGATGGCACCCTGGTTGAGAATCACTTTTTTAGATCAAGCCCACAGACTTCTCACATGAGCTAATGTAGTAGCTGAGAGCTATAGCAAGTTGTTACCCCGCACCAGGTCCCACTGCCGCTCCCTCGATATCCACTCACAGTGTCACTCTCTCCTCTCCCTCCACTAGACTCCAGGAGCCAATCTACTGCCCCTGCAAGCAGCTCCTGTCTTCTCTGCACTTGTCAAGCAGCTTCTTCTGCTGTGCTGTCTAAATATCAAACACGGTGAAAAAAGGGAGACCCTAAGACCACAAAAGAAAAGCTCTCTTGCTTTTCCTTTTGGTGCCTAACCCCAACCAGCACTCATTAAATGGGAGAAGTAATTAAAGGGAAAGTCCTTCTTCGCCCACATAGGCCAGAGCTGGAACACGCTCAATCGCTCTCTGGACGTGGTGCAGTTTGGTCAAATGTAGGCACTCTGAAGGAGCAGAGCACGTTCAATGAGGGCAGAATCCATAGAGATTTCAGCTGGTGAAATACAGATTTGGAGCTGTCAAATTTGGGTGGATTTCACAGAACAACTGAAGGCACATCCCTGATGCAAAAGTCACTCCCTTACTCAGTGTCAGCTCCCTGCTCCAAAGTTAGGAGCACTAGATCTTCTCTAAGGAAAGGCTGCCAGAATTTTTTTAACATTTCAAAACACTGTATTTTCCCTTTGCCTCATTCTTAGAAACAATTGGGAATGTTTCCATCAAAAGAGTGCAAATCAGCCTGAGAAGACATTCGAAATGGAAAAGTTTAAGCAACTGAAAACAGACAGCTTTAATAATCGGCAGCGTTACAAGCATTGCATATAACAGCAGGAACAAACCTCATGTTCTCAATTTCGTTATAAATTGGCTGATTTTTCAGTAGGTGAGGGTCACGTTTTGTGCTTGGCCACTTTGTGCTTTTCAAGCCACGTGATGAGGTTTTAACCTGAGCAAGAGAGGATGCCACGGACATGGAGAAAATCTCCAGGTGGTGTCCACCAGTATGCAAGACATAACCAGGCCAATGGCTGTCTAGTAAGAGCAACCTGTACTCTAGTGATCTCTGTACCTCACAAGGGCCCTGAGACTGCCGTAAGTTATGCTGGGAATAAAGGGTCTTTGGCCATCCAAGTTTCTGACTCACTGCCCACATCTACGCAAGATGCTGACTGTGCAGATACTGGGAGTTACTGCACAACAGCATCCCCCAAAAAGCTTCTTGGTGACACTGACTGCACAGTAGCGTCGCATCACGCTTTGTGCCACGCAACACTACTGCGCAGTAGTACAAGCTACGGCACAGCCGCTGTTGCGTGTAGACACAGCCACTTTGCAGAAGTCGGTAACAGCAAAAGTGCAAAGCAGTGGAGGTTCAGGCCTGTTATTGCGGCTGCTGTTCATATAGATCTCAGGGCCCTTCTGCAACCCCTCATTTGCGATTGCTCCCTTGCATTTTAAACTCTCTGTGCCAACAGCTCTGTTGCAGTCTCTGAGAAGATTAAGCTGCCAAATCCGAGGGCTGTTCTTTCACTTTGAGTCTTTAGCACGTTCTCACGGGATTCAGAACAGCCGCAAAACACTCGACGAGAGGAGGGAACACCCTGACTTTTCCCATATGCTTATCAAACCCCCTTGTTTCCTAACATCATCAGCTGTTATAACCCATGTTGTGCTCATCCTCCTGCCTCGATATAGTTCACAGGTTCTGAAAATCTTCTCAGCCTTTTCAATCTGTCTCCTGCCCTTTTCCCATTACCCTCTGGTCCTTTCTTTGTGTCCCGTCTCTCTGTTCTCTCAGGTCTGGCCTCAGGACTTTCCATTTCAACCGCTCCCCTGCATCGCACTCGTTTCCTGGTGGAATTCAATACAGGGAGGTGCTGCTGAACTGGAAATAATCATTTTCTAAGCTCACCAATTTTAAAAAATCTGTAAAGAATATAAATAATGCTATTTCTAGCATAAGAACGGTAGAGCTTCCCTGTGACTATGCTGCCTTCATTCCCCCATCTCTTGTGATGTGCAGTGTTTCATTATCGTCATTTTCCCAAATTTATAACATCATTCATTAAACTACATGTTCTGCAAGCCTGGCAAAGGCATTTTTGCTTGTTGGGAACTAAGCCCAGAACAAGTCTGAAGTTTTGAAACAAACACCGGTTTGTGTTATCTAAATGGATATTTTATTTTTTAACAGCATTTAAATTAAGTTTCGTTTCATAGAACGCACTCTTTTTCATGCGTGTACAAATTCACAAGCGTAAGGAAGGGGAAACTTATTTTGCCAAATGAACCTAGGATTTCTTGGGTTTCCCTTGGTGGTGTAGCCATCAGTATAAGATAATAACTGCTGGCTAAATTCTGCTGGCCTAAGAGCAAGTTGACACATGCTATTCTGTCCCACATCAGAAACCATAAATAGAGTATTATATTTAGCACCTACATGTGCCAGAAGTTGATCTCTATATATGCACTACAATAGGATATTATATTGAACTTTAGAGACTCTACAATTAGGATAAAGTTGTTAAATGAGGCTGCCTCTGGACATCTGGGTGCAGTTCCTACTCTTGTATTTGCATTGCCTGTATCTTAAGAAGAAGGGGGACAGTGTGCAAAGCTACCAGTTTTTGCTATGTGTTGCTAAAACAACTAATCACTGGTGGAAATGCCAACAACAGTGCAAACATAGTACTCACACTGTTTTGTTTTACACGTTACAAAGAAATACAGTGATGGATGCCAGTACAAACCCTAAAGAAAGAGCGGTGCTTTTTGAGTACGTTAAAATGCTTTTTGATTAATGATAGGAGACAATAGTTAATAGTTTTATGTTATGACAATTAATGACTGTTCAGGAACTCTCAGAGCAAAAGCAGGGATGTGATTTACAGTAGCATCTATTACTGAGTAATTTTCCAGCAGGTTGGGGAAGAAACCGTGTCAAGTCTGGCTTGTCACTCCTCTGTAATCACAGCTCAATGGAAGCTGTACATCTGAAATAACTAAAAAACTACACATTTACCTTATATGAACTTTAAATTCAGGTAAATTATTTATCTCAGATTCTGTATTAACACTGTGGTCTAATGACCATAGGACCTGAGCTATAATCTGTTAAAAAAAAACTGAAAAACATATATTTTCTTTCCCTTAATATTATTTTCCCTTTTGAATGCCCAAAAGAAACAAGCCCCTTATTCACTTTATATTTTCACTGGCCTACTTTCCCGTACCTTTTCCCTCTGTCTTTTACTCCTAGACAGTATCCTCTCTCATGATCCCAAACAACCGAAAGAAAGAAAGAGAGAGAGAGAGAGAGAGAGAGAAGAAAAGGCTTTATTTAAAAATACTTCATTATGTCCATCTATGCCAAGTCCCACAGCAGAGTTATTTAGTATAGTTGAAACAGCTGCAGAGTGAAAATTTCCTCTTCAGTGTTTAGCTTTCCCATAAAATTCAGAAATTTCTTTACATCCCCATGGCCCTGATGCTTTTATTGCACTCACAGTCTAAATCAGATACCCTGACAAAATGAACAATAAAAAAGAAGAGAAGCGTTCCTCTTTTTCTCTTCAGAATTTATCCCCCTGGCAACTGAGATAAATGCATCTCAAAGCCCTGAGATAGAGTATCGGGGGAAAAAATCCAGTAAAAATTCTATCAATTAAAAATGTGTAAATGAGCAATTTGCTTTAAATATTCATCTTCTTTTGATTGAATGGGGTACAGATACCTTTGTAGGTTGCAAAATGTCAGCCTAAGCAATCAAGGAAGCATAGATAACCAAAGGAAAAATAAATTAGAGTGGGACGGTCTTGCTGGTGTCTGTGGTTACATTTAACATATGTACAATAAGGGTGCTGAAATTTGATGTCGTCGAGGCCAGGGCTGGTCCAGCCGTTAGGCAAACTAGGTGCTTGCCTAGGGCACCAAACTTTGCGGCGGGGGGGAACAAAATTATATGCAGAACAAAATAACAGGAACATCATTCTAAATAAGAGGCCTGGGCAGATACGGCTCCACCTTGGACCAGCCCTTCCCCCAGTTATGCTAGTGCCCCTCACTCCTGACCTGCAGCCCCGGCCCCCAGGCCAGCGGTGCCCCTCCCTCCTGGCCAGTGCACCCACCCCATGGAGCCAGGGCCAGGACTGGCGCTGGGACTGCAGGGGCCAGTCTCCACCAAGCCATAAAAGTTAATTTAATCTAGACTTCTTAGTTTCATCTATATTGGAAGTGGTGGGGACGCTGAGGTACACAGTTTGCCTAGGGTGCCAGTTACCCTTGGACTGGCCCTGATCATGTCCTATCTCATTCATCTTCAAAGACAGGTATTTACTATACTGCAAATTAAGTTGTTTTCTTAGCATAAAATACTACGTCATGGCCCCTGTCACTGAACTGTAGGGTGAGAAGCGCTGTATTATGAGGTTTTTTCATGCATTATAACCCCTATTTGAAATAAAAGCCTATCCCTTCTAAGAGGCTAGCATAGTCATACACCATTTTTTTTTACTGGGAAAACAGCTATCTTTATACAGGTGTGGTAGCATCAGAAATATTGGCTTTGTATTTCACGCTTAGATGTCCCTTGGGATCACTGTCATCTGGTTCAGATGATTTTCCTGGAGACGTCTATGGCACACATTGTACTCCGTCACATGACTTGTCTTGTCACCTGGCCTGTATTATGCCATCAATTTTGAAGCCGAACTTCCCACTGAATCTAAGATTTCTGCTGAGAAATCAGTTATACAGTCTGGCCCTTTTTACCAACAAGCCTTTTTACAGGTTCCTAATCCTAGGTCTGATCTTGTAAAGTGCAGGTCTGCCTTGAAACTCCTTTTAGGGCAGTCGATTGCAACTTTAAGCTAAAGCCTTGGTAAAAGCTTCTTAGTTAAATATTTTGGTGTTCTAAAATTATTTGCAAATATGCAGCAAATTAGTAATTATTTTTTTCAGATGAGGCTTAAAAAAAAATCACCTGAACAATCAAACCATTTAATTTAAAAATGCATTAAACAACATGTTTCAATTTGTTCTGGAAATAAAAACTTACTTTCAATCTAACTAAAATTGAAGTGAAAAAAATTGAAAATAAAAATAAGTACACTTCTAAAAATCCAGATACCCAGGAGTAGAAGAAGGTGGATTATCAAATCCAATCTCCTGCCATACCAAGCAATGACATGACATAATCTCAGTCATAAACTGACAATGCTCCATCTTAAGTACCTAGGGTTTTGCACCCATTATTCTTGCTGGAACATTATTCCAGGACCTCACTGCTCCAACAGTGAAAAACCATCTTCTGTTTTCCAGCCTCCATTTATTTAATTATTCAAGGACTGATTCAGTTTTGTGGTCACCGTTGTCATTTAGGTTACATATTTTATTTCTGTCCCTGGTGCCTACCTACAATATATTTATTGCCAACAAATATATCCCACAACATCCTTTGCTTTGACAGAGCCCCCCCAGCTAACCTCCCTCCAGGTGAAGATTTCCCCTATCGAACATAACCAAAATGAAATTAAATGGTTTGGTTTGGGTTCAACATAACTTTTCACTTGATCCAGAACTATTTGAAAGGGTAGGAGAGAATGATTCATCAAGAAAGAAAATCATTTTCATTTTGAATCAACATAATTTTTTTTTTATTTTTCAGTTTAGCTAGTGAGCCAAAAGTCAATTATTTTCACTGCTATAAACAGAGCATGTCAGACAGTGCTAAATAGCTCCAGCTAGTGCCATGATGATGATTTAATACCATTGTTTGGAAAAGCTGATACATAATCCAGGAAAGAAACTTGTTTCCTTTTCTCCATCATAGCATAACTGAAAGGGCTGTTACCATACTTTAGTCTGTAATTCATAAGTTCCAGCTATAGTTTATCTGCCCAATATATTTATCAGTGTATTTGTTTTCTCAGATATAATTATAACCTATGGGTGCCCAACCTTTTGGCTTTGTGGGCTGGATGAGTAGCAAGAGGCTGGTTAGCAGACTGGATCCCTTGTGAGACTGGGTCCTATGCACTGGATGCGGCTACACACTGGGTGCAGGCACATATGGGCTTAGCCCTGCCCACACCCAGATCCAGCCCAGCCACTAGCTAAGTGCCACACCCAGATGCGATCTAGTGAGGGGGCTGTTCCCCTGCTGCCCTTGCTGCCAAATTTTTGGATCCATAGGAAACCCTGTGGACTGGATGACAGACTGCCATATGCCAGATCCTGCCCATGGGCCAGGAATTGAGCACCCCTGACCTATTGCATGCATTAAATTATGCTTTATGACCTGCTTTATAGGCCTGTGCAAAGCAGCTAGTATTTGCTTTGGATTTGTCCGAATGGGGGGAGAGGGATTCGATTCGGTGATTCAAATCACTGTCTCGAATAAATTTGGTTGAATCTGATTTGGAGATTGGGCTGCTGCTGAATTACATGAGCCCCATCCCCCGCCCACTCTCCCACCCTGCCCAGCCCCAGCTCCCAGCTCTTTGCGGAAAAAAAGCCCACACTCACCAGCTGCTGCCAGTTGGGGGAGCTGGGGGATGATCTCCGCTGCCCCCCACTGGGTGGCGCTCTGTCTCAAGCCCCCAGAACCCCCGAGGCCACTGCAGCAGCTGGTGAGTTGGGGCTTTTTGGAGGGTTTTTTTGTTTAAAAAGCTGGGAGCTGGGGCAGGCAGAGCAGCCATGGGGGGTGGGGCTGGGAGAGTGGCCAGGGGTCAGGGGGCAAAATTGGGCAGTGGGGGGCAGTGGGGATTGCTCCCCCTGCCTGGAAGCAGCTGGTGAGCAGAGATTTTTTTAAAGAGCTGGGAGTTCACCCTCCTGCTAGCTGACACCAGCCCGGACATAGTGGGGATCACTGAAACGTGGTGGGACTCAACGCATGACTGGGCGGTGAATGTCAAGGTCTATAGTCTGTACAGGAGGGACAGGATAGGAAGGAAAGGTGGGGGCATGGCACTCTATATTAAGGAGGAATACACATCCTCGTCAATTAGCAAAGAGTCAGAGGAAGGGCACTCTGAAGTGCTTTGGGTTAGAGTACAAGGCAGTTGAGGGGTAGGGGTCTACTACAGACCTCCCAACCAGAGGGAAGAGCTTGACCAGGAATTCTTAGGTCAGCTCACAGAGGTAGTGAAGTCTAAGGATGTGGTAGTCATGGGGGACCTGAACTTCCCGGACATTTGCTGGGAAGAGCAGTCAGCCAGGTCTGACCACTCACATAGGTTCTTAGCCAGAATGCAGGACCTCCATCTAACCCAGGAGGTGCACAGCCCCACCAGGGGGATGCCTTGCTGGACCTGGTGCTGGCCACAGGAGATGACCTGGTGAGGGGGCTGCAGGTGCTTGACCACCTGGGCGACAGTGATCATCGCCTGCTGGAATTCACCATCCAGCGCAAGGTGGCAAAGGCCTGCAGTAAGGCAGCAGCCCTAGACTTCAGGAGGGCAAACTTCAAAGAGCTAAGGAGAATAGTTGGGGAAGCGCTGAGGTCCCAGAGGGGAGGGGAGCCAGGTGTCCAAGGATAGTGGTTGCTCCTTAAGGAGACGATCCTCCAAGCCCAAAGGAAGGTAATCCCAATGAGGATCAAAGGGAGCAGGAGAGCACACAAGCCTCCATGGCTCACCAAAAGCATCCGGGAATGTCTCCTTGCTAAAAGGAAGGCGTACACCCAATGGAAAGAAGGGGACACCACAAGGGATGACTATACTGCAGTCACTCAGGGATGTAGGGGGGGAGTCAGGAAGGCCAAGGCAGAGATGGAATTAGGACTAGCACCCCAGATTAAGGACAATATGAAGTCCTTCTTTAAATACATAGAGGGTAAAAAGAAGGTTCCGGGTAATGTGGGGCCCCTGCAGGACGCGTTGGGAAATTTGGTCGTCACACCAGATGGCAAAGCTAACATGTTTAACGATTTCTTTGCCTCCGTCTTCCTATGTAGGGACCAGAACAGCCACCTCCCTGCAGGGGAGGCACACCTGGGCCAAGGGTTAGTGAGGAACTAGTTAGGGAGCTTTTGAAAGGACTGGACGTATTCAAGTCAGCCGGTCCAGACGATCTCCACCCTAGAGTACTAAAGGAATTGGCCGAGGTCATTGCAGGACCCCTCGCACAGCTTACGAGTACTCGTGGTGCTCTGGTGTGGTGCCAGAGGACTGGAAGAGGGTGAACGTGGTTCCCATCTTCAAAGAGGGGAAGGAGGAGGACCCGGGAAACTATAGGCCAGTTAGTCTTACCTCGATCCTAGGTAAGCTGTTTGAGAAAATTATTCTGGCACACATCCATGAGGGGCCAGCAGGGGACTGCATGTTTAGGGGCAACCAACACGGGTTCATCAGCGGCAGATCCTGTCGGACCAACCTGGTGGCCTTTTACGATCAGATCACTAAATCATTAGACGCAGGGGTAGCAGTGGACATAGTCTTCCTGGACTTCCGGAAGGCTTTTTACACGGTCTCTCACCCCGTTCTCATTAAGAAACTGGGGGACTGTGGTGTTGACACCCACACAGTCAAATGGGTTGCCAACTGGCTGGAGGGCCGCACCCAGAGGGTGGTGGTGGATGGGTCCTTCTCAACCTGGAAGGACGTGGGCAGTGGGGTTCCGCAGGGCTCGGTCCTCGGGCCCGCACTGTTCGACATCTTCATCAGTGACTTGGACGAGGGGGTAAAAAACACCCTGTTCAAATTTGCTGATGACACTAAGATGTGGGGGGGACGTGGGCACACTGGAAGGATGCAACAGGCTACAATCGGACCTAGACCGGTTACAAGGGTGGGTGGATGAGAATAGGATGGGTTTCAACACAGACAAGCGCAAAGTGATGCACCTGGGGAGGAACAACCGGCACCATACCTACAGGTTGGGGAACTCCCCTCTTGTCAGCACGGAGGTGGAAAAGGATCTTGGAGTCGTCATTGACTCCAAGATGAACATGGGCCGGCAGTGTGGGGAGGCAGTTAGGAAGGCCAACTGCACCTTGTCGTGCATCCACAGATGCATCTCGAGCAGGTCCAAGGAGGTGATCCTCCCCCTCTATGCGGCACTGGTCAGGCCGCAGCTGGAGTACTGCGTCCAGTTCTGGGCACCACACTTCAAGAGGGATGTGTGTGGACAACATGGAGATGGTCTGGAGGAGGCGACTCACATGGTCAGGGGGCAGCAGGGCAGACCGTACGAGGAAAGGCTACGGGACCTGAACCTGTTCAGCCTCCAAAAGAGAAGGCTGAGGGGGGATCTAGTGGCCTGTTATAAACTAGTCAGAGGGGACCAGCAGGCATTGGGGGAGTCCCTGTTCCCCCAAGCACTACGAGGAGTGACCAGGAATAACGGTCACAAGCTGGCAGAAGGTAGGTTTAGGCTAGATATCAGGAGGCGCTACTTCACAGTCAGGGTGGCTAGGGTCTGGAACCAACTTCCAAGAGAAGTGGTGCTGGCTCCTACCCAGGGGGTGTTTAAGAGGAGGCTAGATAAACATCTTGCTGGGGTCGTCTGACCCCAATATTCTTTCCTGCCATGGCAGGGGGTCAGACTAGATGATCTACTCAGGTCCCTTCCGACCCTAGAAACTATGAAACTATGAGTTGGGATGGGCAGGGCAGCCATGGGGGGCGCTGGGAGAGCAGGCGGGGGTTGGGGGATAGTGGGGGGGCTGGGGGAGTATGCAGGAAATGGGGCCTGGCAGGGTTCCCCCCATGGTCCCCTCCCCTGCCCCTACTTACCAGTATGCAGTCCAGGTCCAGCTCTCTGCTGCAGCCAGCGGGGGCTGCCTGAATCACCGAAGCTCTCTGAATCTTTTCCGAATCAATTTGGAGAGGTTTGAATCGATTCAGACCTTTTTATTGGTCCCCTGATTCAATTTGGATTCAGAGATTCGGCCACCGACTCAAGCCGAATCTCCTCTGAATCGAATCAGCACCCAACGCTTCCTGCAGCCCTACTGCTTTACTCCCACTTTGTGTCCTTTCTTGCATGATTTCCTGCCTGACAAACAAATCATGGACAATACAGTACAGTCTACAGTAAATGCCATATCACAAGTCTTACTAATGAAATGAAACAGTAGTCAAACCAGTTCTCATTACCATTGTACTGGTAACTCACTTAAAGCTTTTATCGAGGAAAAAAAAGGAAAAGAAAAAAACCCAGAAACCGAAAGCAATTCATGCTGCAAAGAATTAGTAATTCACTCACCTGGAATAAGTCATGTTGCTATCGTAATGTGTACTTGTATGGGTCCATATGGGTTCTACACTCCCTGCCACAGTGAGCTATGGAGAAGCATATCAGAAAAAACATCTCACTGAAAGGGGAATCAGTGCATGGAGTAGAACTGAAGCCTCTGGAATTCCCTTGTACCAACATATCATTTCTCTCTGGGACTGCTGAAAATAGCAGGTGGTAAGAAAGGTAACAGATGTGCAAAGCAAAATGTTCCACTCAAACCTAACAGTTTTTCCACTTGAATAGGCCACAGAAAAACTTGGTGCTTCTAGGAGTAGCTTTACCTTGTATTCTACACCACATCCTCCCCTTGGACAGGAGAAAAAGAACAGACATGAAAGGTGGAAATAAAGGATAGTATAGTTCTTTCTGCTGCTAGACAGTGTGGGAGAGCAGGTCAGGCTTTCAACAACCAGAATTTGCTCCCCCCATGAACTGACTGGCCGTGCTCAGTATATCAACAGCACATGTCAAAAAATCTGTAAGGCGAACCTTGAAGTTATCATCACTTCATCTTTCTCCTTCTAGAGATATGCTGGAAATATACTTTAGTCAAATACAACTTACATTCAAAAGTAACTTGATGAAATTCTGTAGCTGGTGTAAATAGGGGAAGTCGCACTACTTAATCTAATAGTCCTTTCTAACATTAAAAACTAAGAATTACCCAGGGAGGCTATTATATAGCTCCATGTGTCAGGAAAATTTAAACTTAAGTTGTGAAATTGCTTATCTAGCTTTTATTAGCTCAAAATCCAGAATCCCAAGAACAGAAAGCTATTTTATACTCGAAATATTAGGGCTCTGTGGAGCTTCAGTCCCTGATTCGATTCAGCTTGATTTGGTGGCTGAATCTCCAAATCTGAATCAAATCAGGAGACCCTTTAATCTCTCTGACTTGAATTGGAGCCCTCTGAATCGATTCAGAGAGATTTGGAAAGATTTGGCGATTTGGACATAGACACAGCTTTAAATGTTTTTCCTACATAGCTCAAGGTACCAGGCAGCTCATGAGCGCTGTGATGCTGGGGCGGATGCAGCACGCTCAGCAGCAGACCTAGAAGAGCACCAGCATCACTTCAGAGCTCCCCAGCTTGGCAACTGGTGCCTCCTGGGTCTGGGGGAGCACCCCGGGTTCCCCCTCACAGCTGATTGCTGAGCTGGTGGCGCAAAGTGGGGGACCCCCAGCATGCTCTCTAGCAGACCCAGAAGTAGACCGGAAGTACTTCTGGGTCTGCCAGGGAGCACGCCTTAATTTGGCTTTGATATTTGCCATGAGCTCTCATCCACTTCTGGGTTCACCACCGAGCATGGAGAGGCCCCCTGCCCCATCCCAGACTCCTTTGGGATGCCCCATACATCCCAGCATCATAGCATTCATGAGCTGCCTGGTGTTTTGAGATATGTCAGCACCAAATCTTTGGATTCAGCCAAATCGAATTGGGGACCGTGATCCAAATCAACTAATCAAATCACTGTCCCCGATTTGGGCCAAATCCGAATTGAATACGGCCTGCTTCGCACACCCCTACTAAATATGTATTGGTTGGTAGCTATGAAACAATAGCCTTCATTTTGTCTTTGATATGTGGGGTAAAGCGAATACACCGGCAGGCAGGGACCGCATCCAGACAGACCTGGATAGGTTGGAGAAGTGGGTGGATCTGAACAGGATGCGGTTCAACAAGGACAAGTGCAGGGTGCTGCACCTGGGGAGAGGGAACCAGCATTATGGTTATAGGTTAGGGGCTGCCCCTCCCGGCAGCACAGAGGCCGAGAGGGATCTTGGAGTCAGGATTGACTCCAGGATGAATATGAGTCACCAATGCGAGGAAGCAATAGGCAGAGCCAACCGCACCCTGTCCTGCATCAACAGGGGCATCGCTACCAGGTTCAGACAGGTCTTGCTCCCCCTCTATGTGGCACTGGTCAGGCCGCAGCTGGAGTCCTGTGTCCAGTCCTGGGCGCTGCACTTCAAGAGTGGGAACCTGGAGAGGGTCCAGAGCAGGCCACTCGTATGGTTGAGCGCCTCCGTGGCCAGCCCTATGAGGAGAGACTGAAGGACCTGAATCTCTTTAGTCTCCGCAAGAGGAGACTGAGGGGGGATCTTGTGGTTGCCTACAACCTTATCAGGGGCCAACAGCAGGGGCTCAGGGACAGTCTGTTCACCAGGGCCCCCCTTGGGGTCACCAGGAACAATGGCCACAAGCTGAGGGAGGATAGGTTTAGGTTAGATATTAGGAAGAAGTACTTCACGGTAAGGGTGGCCAGAGCCTGGAACAGGCTTCCCAGAGAGGTGGTGCTCTCACCTTCCCTGGAAATCTTCAAGAGGAGACTGGATAGGCACCTGGCTGGGGTCTTGTGCTCATTCCTGCCCATGGCAGGGGGTCAGACTCAGTGATCTGTCTAGGTCCCTTCCAACTCATTGATTCTATGATTCTATGATTTGCCATGAGCTCTCATCCGTATGGAACAGCAGTAATAAATGTGAACAGGTATCATGTAATTTTCAATTTGCAAATATAAAAGGAAACCTTCCAAGCCAATTTTTTTAAATGTCATAGAAGGTGTCTACTTACATAAAAGCACACGTGTTTGTCTAAACCACACTTGCAAACACAAAGCTCATTTTTGTACCAATGAATAGAGTCATTTTTTTATTCATGGCGACTCCAATTCTGCATGTCAAAATCTGCCAGTGGGAAAATAACAAAAATACATTTTTCATATGTGTAAGTGAGTCTTATTAATATTAAAAAAAATTGCTAGCCCCTGGTCTTGTCAGGATGTTTGCAAATATCAAGATAAATAAAAGAATTAGTCAGAAATAATAGTAAAGATCCTTAATAATAGTATTGAATTGCCACAATTGAGGAATAAAGCTGAACCTGCATTCTGATAAGTGCTGTACACCTCTTCCTCTTACCTTTTCTCTTTAGTAAGAAGATTTTCACAGGGAAATACAAAGTCAACTTTTCACCTAATGCATGCACAAGTGATGAGGAAAAGAAAAGCTCCAAGCCAAAAATTTAACTTCCAAAAGAAAACGAGGCACAGAGCAGGTGCACAGAAGATCTCTTCCAATACTGTCAGGTTAGCAGAGTGTGTGTCTGAGGTCAATGTTCTTTGATGTTGTAGGAAATGAGAATAAATGCTGATATTGTCTTGGTCAAGCTGCCTTCAATCACTAGCACTAGTTATTAATCAAAGAAGCATACTTATTCTATGCGGGAAATGAAGAGTACACTAAAGAAACTCTCTCACAGATGTATCTTTAAAATGCTGGTCTGGTTGAGAAGAGCAGAGCAGAATTCAGTGTGAGAAGATGTCCTTAAGCCACCTTCTTTGTGGTCCTCTGATCCTGAACCAGCTGCTAGAAATTTATGATGGCTGAGAAAAGCTTCAGTTGGTCCCATGGAGAGTGTCACCAAAGAACAAAGAAGCTATGACCATGCCCTTTGCAATGCCAGTTGAACACTAAGCTGAGCCATAGCCTGGAGTTAGTTGGCAGACTACTACAAACAGCGCAACCTCCATGTCCCTAGGAAAAATCTACCATGTTAAAAAAAATCCTGTGCTTTCTTATTGGATGGTAGGCATTCAAATATATGTATATATATTCATAAATATATATGCTCCTGATTTTGGCAGAAGCTTCTTCATGCCAACGCCACAAGCCTCCTCACTTGCAGAGGTGTCACAAACTCTCTTCAGTGCAAACAGGAAAACTGTCTCTGACAAAAGATATCTTGGGTGTTCCAAAATGAGAGCCAGGACATTTCCCAGTAAACTTTGCTCCTCATTCACGGTTCTGCAAAGAAAGGGTGCTTTAGTTCATTGTCTCTACAAACATGCAAGATTAATTAGTTAATCTTACTTGGAGCTTGTCATTTGGCCTGTCTTTGCTATCTCCATCTGTGACAGCTCCTCTTTTGGTTACTTTTTCCTATGCTATGTGAAACAGATTATCTTCCAAGCAATGTCTGTGCCATTCAGCCAGATGCCTCAACAGCTGTTCACATATCTTGAAGTCTGAACTGACAGTGTCTTCTCTTCCACCTTCCCATGTGAGGTTCCAATCATACGAAGAATGCAAAACACACATAAATAAAGGTTTTGTGCTGGACTTATTCTTTTTGCATTCCCACCATTCTCAAATAGAAATAGTTAGCAATGAGTTTAAAACAAAAAAAAATCTGAACAAAGTGCTAGCTTGTAAATTTAGATATAGACCTCAACCTGAGTCAAGGGTAACTACAGGAGAACAGAACAGGAGTAGCCTTAGAAGGCAGTATGACTATGTCACTCATCTGCATCCCAATTCTTTCCTGCACCTGTACTGAGGTGACATAGTAATTTGCAACTGGTCTGCATCAGCAGTAGTTAATACTTCTCCTCCTGCGGTAGCTCAACTACTCTTCACAGTCAGGAAGAAGTGGAGTCAAGATCTCACCCATCCCAAACTCACCAGTTTATTCCTACAGTCTGGGCATGTCTACACATGAATTTAAGCGGGCTTAAATTTAATGCACATTAAGCATTTTTGGCAGGTGTCTACGCATGGTAGGACTTAGGACCAACTTTAGTCCCAGGTCAGTTCATCCCTGGCATGTGCCCCTGTGGCCATTGTGGGGAGCTCCAGCCTCTGTCCACATGGCTGCCAGCACTTGGCAGCCATGCTGAAGCCAGAGCCAGCTGCCAGCACTTGGCAGCTATCTTAAAAGCACACCCTCCACACTGTGACTTCTGGGCTGATGCTTCCTGTGAGTAGCCTTGCATTGAGCACTAGCATGGCAGAGACACAGACAGCGTGTGCCTGCTCTTCTGCTGCAGCTATGCTTCCCAGCCCTAGCACCCAGGGACAGGGTCCCCTGCTCCTCAGGGCTGCCACAGCTGTCCTACTCACCTGCTGCCATTCCGCATGCCTGGCACTTGGCCACCTAGTGAGACCCAACTCCCCCACCCACGCTGGCTGCCTGCTGGATGACTGGTACATAGCCTTCTGGGGCCCCTGCCACTGTGCAGCTGCTCCTGCCAGTGATCAGGGGGTCCAGAATGCCACCACAGGGACCACCTTCACCCTCCTGTCCAACCAGCCCCACTGCCTCTGGGCCCACCACACCAGCCAGAACTGGTGGCAACACATTGTGCTGCAGGAATGGGATGATGACCAAGGGGTTGACATGTTCTGGACAACCTGGGCCACCTTTGAAGACCTGCTGTGCCAGCTCCAGCCCCATCTGAAGCACCAGGACACACAGAAGTGCCCGGCCATCCCTGCCAACACCCGTCTGCCCCACTGCCCACTCACTCTCTACCCCCTGCCCACCCTCCAGCACCACTCCAAGACATGCACATTTACAATGACAACCTTTATTCCCCTCATACCTCCCCATCCCTATTCCCCCACCTCTCCCTTCAACCAACAGAGCCCCCTCCCTCCCCAACACACAGAGCCCCTCCACTACCCTCCCCCGCCAACAATAAAAAACCCTCCTCCCAAACTGTAAACTATGTACATCAGTCTCAGTCCTTCTCTGAGTCCTGAAGTGGGGGCTGTGAGGTGGAGCACCCAGAATGCAGAGCTTGGTGGCAGGTGGCCAGCACCCTGGCCACAGACAACCCTCCCTGGGTCCAGGAGCCATGGTGAATGCTATGGGCTCCTGCAGGCAGGAGGTGGTGAAGGCCCTCCTCCGAGGACTGGTGGTGGGGGCTGCTGTGGGGTGGTGGGTGGGATCCTGGGGGTCCTGTGGGGCCGGGGCCAGAGGTCTGACATGGGGTGGCCTGCACATGGCTGCCAGTTGTTACTGGACCAACATCACGTGGTGCTCCGTTCAGTGCACTCCACGCATGTGATCCATTCCATGCACCTGCTGCACCCAGTCCCATGCCTCCTCCCTGGCAGTCTCCCAGGCAATGTCTTCATTCCTTGAGGCCATCTCCCATGCCTGCTGCTGCACCTGCTCTCATATCACCCAGTACTCAACTGCTGCCACCAGCCACTGGAGCAGGAGGGTCCAGTCTGTGGTGCACCATTGGCACAGCTGGCATGTCTGGGCAGGTCCAGTGGTGGGTGGTGTTAACCTTGCTGTGGCACTCCCTCAGGGCCCTGCAGCCTCATCCCTGTGTCCAGATGTTTGTCTGGCTGGGGCAAGAGACAGAATCCTTTTGTGCGAGTTTACAACATTGCATGGATTCACCAGGGGCAAGTCATGCCTGACCAACCTGCTTGCCTTCTATGACAAGGTGACAGGCTCTGTGGATATGGGGAGAATGGTGGATGTGGTGTACCTTGGTTTTAACAAGGCTTTTGATATGTTCTCCCACAGCATTCTTGCAGGCAAGCTAAGGAATTAGGGGTTGGATGAATCAAGTGTAAGGCGATAGAAAACTGGGTGGAGCATTGGGCTCAGCGAGTAATAATCAATGACTCAATGTCTATTTGGCATCTGGTATCAAGTGGAGTGCCCCCAGGGTTGGTCTCAGGGCCACTTTTATTCAATGTCTTCATCAATGACCTTGACCATGACATACAGTGCACCCTCAGCAAGTTTACAGATGACAAGCTGGGGCAGTAGTAGATATGCTGGATGATAGGACTAGGATTCAGAGTGACTCAGAAAAATTGGAGGATTGGGCCAAATCAGGAAATCTCGTGAGGTGCAACAAGGACAAGTGCAAAGTCCTGCACTTAGGATGGAACAAACCCATGCACCAGTACAGACTGGGGGATGACTGCTGGGCAGCAGCTCTTCAGAAAAGGACCTGCGGGTTACAGTGGACAATAAGCTGAATATGAGCCAGCAGTATGCCCTTGTTGTTAAGAAAGCTAATAGCATCCTGTGCTGCATTGGTAGATGTGTTGCCAGCAGGTCAAGGGAAGTGATTATTCCCCTCTATTCAGCACTGGTGAGGCCACATCTGAAGTACTATGTTGAGTTTTGCCCCCCCCCCCCCCCCCCCCCCCCACACACACACTACAGGAAGGATGTGGAGAAATTGGAGAGAGTCCAGTAGAGGGTGAGAAAAATGCTGAGGGGGCTGGCGGACATGACTTGTGAGAAAAGACTGAGGGAACTGGGCTTATTTAGTCTAGAGAAGAGGAGACTGAGAGGGGATGTAATAGAAGCCTTCAACTACCTAAAGGGTATTACAAAGATGATAGAGCAGGACTGTTCTCAGTCATGGCAGATGACAGAACAAGGAGCAATGTTCTCAAGTCACAGCAAGGAAAGTTTAGGTTAGATAGTAAAAAGAATTTTCTCACTGGGAGAGTAGCAAAACACTGGAACAGGTTACCCAGAGTGGTGGTGAAAGCTCCATCCTTGGAGGTTTTCAAAACCCAGCTAGACAAAGCTTTGGTTGGGATGATCTAGTTGGGGATGGTCCTGCTTCGAGCAGGAGGTTGTACTGGATGACCTCCTGAGGTCCCTTTTGACCCTAGCTTTCTATGATTCTATGATTGCAGAGATAAGGTGCTCTGCTCCAGGGGCCCTGTGCTAGCCGGCCTCAGATCAGAACCATGGTAAGCTTTCTGGGCAGGGCTGGACCCAGGCAACTGCCAGCTGAGCCCCTCAACCCCACTTGCTCCCCTGGGGCTGGCAACCCACTGGGTGCTGACTGCAGGCAACCTGCCTCCCCTGCCTTCTGTCCCCTTCCCAGGGTGGACCAGGCTAGGCTGCCGGCAGCACCTGCTCAATAAAATGGGCTGATGAAAAAAATTTTGAACTGTGTCCAACCTCTATGCATGCTGGGCGGGGGGAGGGGGGAGTATGGGTGGGCTGAGCAGGGAGTGAGGGTAGGGGCTTGGGTCAGGGGCAGGACTGGAGACTGGGAAGGGCCCTCCCCCAGTGCAGGACTTACCATGTGTTTGGGGCTGGTTAAGCTGGCAGCTCAGTGCAGGGCTCCTCATCAGCAATGACATCTGGCTGCGCCCAGTGTCCATGGTCTGCGGTGAGCAATAGGCCCATGCCTGGCCCAAGCCTCACCTGGGGAGGAGCTGGCAGCTATTAGTGGCATAGCCGGCTGCTCCTTGTGGTGGGGTATGGGGTTGGACCAATGGCAAGACAGCTTCTGGGCAGAGATCCCTGAGCTGCCAGTGGATGCAATCTCAGGGGCCAGTATAGCCCCTGAGAGTGAAGCACTAAATGTGGGTCAGCTCCCACATGAAGGGCATGGTCTTAAAGGCATGACCGGACCAACAATTGAAGTTGGTCATGACCATCCACTGTCCCTGCAAGACCTTGGCCTTCACATGGCACTGCCACACCATCTGGGAATGATCTTGCACATGCATCCTGGCTGAACTGACCTCATAAATGTAGGCATTTGAGCGCCCGCCCTGTGCAAACTGCTTCTGTATGTCAGCCCTGCCCCAGAGCACCACGAGGTTGTGTATCTCTTCATGGGTCCAGTTGGGGGCCCAGGCGCTCAGGGTGGGTGTAGGCATGTGGGTGGAGCTGGGGCTCAACAGGGATGATGTGCTGGACATGCTCCCTGTTCCAGCTCTCTGGGGCCCTGTGCAGCTGTCCCTGCAATGCTAGCTCTGGATGGCTGCAGCAGGACCCTGGCCAGGGACGGAGAGCAGCGCTGCAGAGTCACTTCACCACAATGCCTGCAAAGAGAGAGAGCTGGGGGTGAGGGGCAGCAGGGAGCAGGTGCTGGCCCTACTGCCATAGAGAGCAGGGCCATAAGCCCTGGGGGAAACTTCAGGGCTGGGCACGGGACACAGCATGATGCAGCCCTTTGCAATGGTCACCTGTGGCCAAGGAGCAGCTCCAGCTAGGGGACAGGGTGGGCAGAGGCTGCCTTGCTCCTGTCCAGGGGGACACACAGGGCCTGGTGGGCTTCTGCAGGCAGCACTGGCTCCTTCAGGCTCCCTGTGCTATGTCCCCCCCAAATGGCTGGAGACTTTTATAGCCTGCAGCTAGGGACTGCCAGAGAATAGCCCAGCCCTAGAGGACAAGAGGTGGCCAGCCAGGAGTCCTGGTCCCCTAGTGGCTGAGCAAACCAAGCACTGAAGTCCCTGAGTTAATGTGCATTAAAACATCTACACGTGCATTAATGTGCTTTAACTTATCGCACCCAAATTTGATACTTGTTTTAGGTGGGATTTGCCTAAATTCACCATTTTTAAGGCACATTAAGACCATGCACATGTAGACGTGCCCTTAATGCACCTTAAATCAGACTAATGCACATTAAATGCACATGTGCAGACATGCCTTCTCAGACCCTAGATCCGGGGGTTCATACAGAGGGGTACAGGGTGTTCATTCTCTCTTCCACACACATGTAGCTTGCAGCACAATTCCATCCTTAATATGAATAGCAAGCAGGCATTTTTTTTCGCCTCCACTGAGGTAATTAGCTTATAGACTCTCTCACAACAAGAAAATAACATTGGGCTTTGTGGGCAGGCAATCTGAAAAGTAGCTAGCTCATCGCTAGTCGATCTTCCACTTGATCAATATTTACTCTGATGTACAAGAACAGTCTATTCTAAGCAAACCTGTTCTTGCAGAAGGGCTCACAAGCGGAGTGTGTAATGTGGGACTACTTAGATACATTAATAGGAGAAAAAAATTATGTTTTATGAGCCCCTGAAGAGAAACAGTTCTGACAATAGCTGTCATAAAGCTTAACCTCCAAAGCTCCAGGTGACTATGCCTTGAACTGCAGAGATTTTAGTTTGGTCTTAACTACACAGGACAGATGGGTGTCAGATTTGATGTCCTAGCTGAAGACAGCAGAATCCACTAATTACAACTACAGCACAGCCAAGGGATTTTCCATGTACCATAAGCCAATTCTGAAATACAAGGAATATCATTTACATCCCAAGGAAGTAAGCTCTAAAGAAGCTTCACAGTAATCGTAATTGCTGTTTAAGCTAATTTGTGCATACGAGATGATCGTGTTTAAGCAGCCTTGAGACTCAAGAACAAAATCTATGCAGAAACCTTTACCAAGTTCATACCATTTTCTATCTAGGGCACCTAATTATTTTCAAACCCCTATTCATTTTTCATTACCAGATCAAAAGTCTCATGCTTCAGGTGCTGATTCATTAATATATTTTATTGAACAAATGCGCTACTTTTACCAGCCAGACAAGGCTGATTTATTAAATGTTTGTTTAGTACTATAGATTTATCATCCTGGTTTAATTACTCTGGGGACTTGTTTAGAATTTCAGCTGCATTTCTAATTTTAAAGACTTTTTTGTTTTGCAGAGTAAAATCTGTCTGCAAGTCACACCACTCACCAGATTAAACAGGCTAGATTTGAAATTTGGAAAAGTTGCTAGTTTATTAAAAAAAGGGACTAAGTTTCAACAGTATGGACCAAAGTTGAATGAATGAGCAACTGCATATTTTTAATCTATCCTGAAAATGAGATTTCTGTCAATAATATGATGGCTCTGTCAAAATGCAAAGACTAAATACACTTCATACAAAGTTAAACTGATTTGCAAAAACAAGGTTTTCTTTGGGGTTTCTTAATATTATATCAGCTTTTTTGAAGTTAGTGCTATATCGGCGGAAAAGAGTTTGAACTGTACTTTACTACAGCTTCTGGAAAAATGAGTCAAGCTCTGATCTCAGTTACAGTCGTACAAGTCAGTCAATAGGGTACTTATGCACTTAAGGTCAGATTTGTATAATTACAATGTTAATTTACTAATTACAAAAACAGGGAAGTTTTCGTTACCTGAGACAAAGTTTAAACTGTGTCTGGATCTGGACATTATATATCTAAAATGACACCTGCATTTTTTTGTAATTAAACATTCAATATAATAGCAAAAGAAGCCCTCTGCCCTTCTAGGTAAACTATATAATATTTTAAAAATATTTTTAAATAGTCAAGTCATTGTAATATCCGACTTGAAGATACTTTCTTCCTGAAAGGTTTTAAAGTATGGCCAAATGCAAATACAATAGCATATTGAGCTTATACATACAGCAAAAGCAGCACTGATATGCAATAGCGTTTCAAATGAGATCATACAAAATGCAAGAAGCTTTATGCAGAGGCCATTTCTCAGTCAGGAAACTATATACACACATTAATATGTATACAATACTCCCTACCACTTATTCCCAATTATTCATTCCAGAAGTGCTGTTTGTAGAAATGAAATCTGATATTTTTCTAAGGAAGGTAATATGGAGGTAGAGTCTTCTCTTACCTCGCACTGAAAAAGACCCTGTTATTCGAGAATGTGTATGTGACATGGATTTTCAGAAGTCTTCTGGGGATGGAAAAAATCACTGTTTAACAGACAGAGAAGGGAAAATTTTAGGTCACTCTGACACAAGCCACTGCCATTACAAAAGTGGCATGGGAACTCTAATGCACATATGAAGTGGAAAGGACTTCAAGTGTTAAGGTCTTGGCTAAAAATTACATAGTAAATTTCAGAGAATCAAATTAATTTTCTGAAATCATCCTGCTGAGTTGGGCATGCCATTTTATCTCACAGTTCTAATATGCGAGATAAATATGCTATCCTGATTGTTCAGATGTTTATATAAGGCAGTTATTTTCCTTAGCTCATTGACTTTCAAAGGTAAAGGTAGTCATATGCATATCTGCAGGATCAGGTCCTGAAACAGCAATGGTAAAGCTAATGCTTCCTAAATGGCAGTCTTTTAGTCTGATAAATGCAAAGGTTTGAAATTCTCTTATGAAAGCAATGCTGCTTGCCCACCTTTTAGAAAGTAGCAAAGGTCCAAAAAAGCCTGAGACCTGTCTTTCCACTGCTCTACCCATCTGTTTTTTCCCTCCAGCCAACACCCACCTGCCCATCTTTTTATCCCATTATGCAGTTTAATGGCATTATAGTATTGTTTTGTGATTAAACTGTAAACTCGTTTGATTCTAGGGGCATTTTCACTATTTTTGCACAGCATTTGAATTAGTATTTACTATCTAAAACCATAACAGGAAGGATAAAAGCAGGGGCAGGGGGGAATTCTAAACAACTATTCTCTCAAACCAGGGTTGCTAACTGTTCAAAACTTAAACACTTTTCCATAGTGTCTGTAAAACAAATTGAGCCATCTTTAAAAAGCTAAGAAAGCACTGAACTTGTTTCAAGATCTGTGTTGGAATGAAGCTAAATGCAGGTGTCAATGCTAGACAGAGAGAGCAGAGCAATGCCATCTGGTATTTAAGTGGGAGCGCTGTTTGGAGACCTGCAGTGAACTGTCTGTCAGGGCTTTCTGGTTCGCTGGAGCTCTGTGGCTCCTTCTCCCCTCCAGCAAGTGCTGCCATTGAATGTCCCTGCTGTCACCTGCCTTTTCAGTGCTCATCCTGATGGTATACATAGCTGCAAGGTCCCGGGCTGGGTAGGACAGGGACAGAGCTGTGAGGCTGGGAAAGGAAAGAAGAGGCAGGGGCTGGGGCCGGGGTCCATCCTAGGACTATAGGAGGGGGTTGTCAGGCTGGGAGGTGGGCTGCGAAGGGGTAGCATGGTGGAGGTGTCAGGGTTTAGGGTGAGTAGAGGACCCCTGGGGGGCGGTTGGATTGCTGCAACCATGCAGGGTTTCCAACCCAATTTTTTTTTTATATTGACAGTAAAAACATGCATCAGTAGAAAAGTTTGGTTGTCAGTAAAAAGTTTGCAGATTGTCATTAAAAAAATATTTCTTGGCTTGGCAGCCCTGTCTCAGGCTCTTATCCTAAATTGCTTAAGAATTTTTCTGAGGGTGCAGATACAATTACAGTAGGGTAATTTATCTGGCTTTTATTCCAGGAACTGGACATATGACCAGCCTTCACAAGCTTAAGGCCTTTTGTACATACTATTATAGTACCAAGATATGAGGTGGCAAGGGAGCCAATTTCCATTAAGCAAAGAGCTACCCCAGGATGAAATGGACACAGTAAAATTACTACCCACCTTCACTAGAATTTTAGCAAGTTACTGAGCATGTCTACACATTCATTAATGCACTTTTGCTACTGTGCATTAAATTCAGTACTTCTGGGTGCCTATGCCTGAGCACCAAGGCTGCTTCAACATACTGGAATCCAGGCAATTGGAGCAGACTCAAGTAATTAAATCTGCTGGAGCGTGGCAATTGCCATGCTCTAGCAGCCTCCTGCATCTCATGTATTAGAGTCCCAAAGGCAGGACAGGGACAGAGCTGTGAGGCTGAGATTGTGTATCAGCATCTAGTGTATTAGCATGTATCAGTGTCTTTGTGTATCAGCTCATTGAATAAGCTTTAGTTCAAGTGCCCCCACCACCATTTGTAAGTGTGGGGATGCCGGTACAGGAGATGCAAAGACGTTTAAATTTAGAGTGGCTATAAAAATGCCCTCTAATGTGAGGTACTAAATAAAGGTGTGTTAGGCTACCCTAATGCACAGTAGCAAAAGCACATGCTTTTTTAGTGACATTTAATAGGCAATAGCCTATTTTTACTACACAGTAGTGTATTAGCATGGTTTTTGATGTGACACTTTGATACGCAGTAAAATAAGCTACTGCGCATTAAAGTGCACATGTAGACACACCTGCTGTGTAGTAAACTTGTCATGTGTCCTCACTATGGGAATTAAATTATAAGGGCTAAATTTTTCAACATAGTACAGTTACTCCATATTTTACACAACTCAGAACCTGAGACTTACATTTCTTCAATAAGTGTTATAAGTTGCTTGCCAGTGTACATATAATACTTATCCAAGCTGTTTTCCAAGGTAATTATAGTTAGCAAAAATGGAAAGAGATAATAAGCACTTTAAAAGTAAAGAAATTAGAACCCCAGTTAAAAAAAAGGCGGAATTCCTTTTATTTTAAGATGCATATGAATAATCTTGTTAACATTAGAAAGTTTTAAGGGGCATATTTTACTTATTTTGGAGTACTGTAGTATTTTTTTGAAAATTGCTCTTATTTACACTCCCATAGTGTTCTTTCCATAGCTGCTTAGTATTAAACAAGATGTACGGAGATCCCAGTGGTGATAATAAGCTGTGTTAGTTAATCAGTGAGTTAGAAAGCTAGAGAATACTATAACGATTCAGTAAAGAAACTCTTTGATAATGAATACAACTCAAGCCTTGTCACTCTATTATGAGAGATGTTACATATTCGGGAACTATTTTTATAACACCTAACTGTAAACAAAATGGCGTATACACTAGGCCTGTGCGGAGCAGCTTTGATTTGGATTCGGCCGATTCGGGGGACAGTGATTTGATTCGGCTGCTGCCGAACTTCTGAATCAGCCAGGCCTATCCCCAATCCTCTCTCCAAGGCCTGGCAATGTCTGGCCCAGCTCCCGGCTCTTTGAAAAAAAAGCCCCAATTCAGCAGATGCTGCCAAGCAGGGGGGCGATCCCCACTGCCCATGCACTGCCCATGCTCTGCCTGTCACGGCTATGGCCCCTTAAGGAAACCCCCCCCAAGAAATACCCCGCACATACCATTCCTTCCCACAGGAGGGCAATCCCTGCTGCCCCCCACTGCCCATCGCCACATGGGGGGGTTCTAAACAAGCCCCCCGAAGCCTCAAGGGCACTGCAGGAGTGGCAAGTCCTGGGGATTTCCTCAGTTTTTTTTTCTTAAAGGGCCAGAGCTGGGGTGGGCGGGCAGCCCTGAGGATGCTGGAGGAGCTGGGGGGTGGGGGTTGGGCCACTGATCAGGCCAAATTTCCTCCAAATCGAAACACCACCCAAAGCTTTGCACATCCCTAGTATACATTATATGATAGGATGAGAAGCTTTGTCCAGCTTTGTTCATGCTTTGCCTCTACAACAGCACTCTATTTTACTTTGTTTCTTAAGGCCCAGGCACTAGGGCTGTGCGGAGCTTCAGTCCCTGATTCGATTCAGCAAAGATTCAGCCCAATTCGGTAGCCAAATCTCCAAATCTGAATTGAATCAGAGAACCCTTTAATCTCTCCGAATCAAGTCAGAACCCTCTGAATAAACTCAGAAAGATTCGACGATTCAAACACAGACACAGCTTTAAATATTTTTTCTACATACCTCAAGGTACCAGAAGGCTTGTGAATGCTGCGATGCTGGGGCACATGGAGTGTCCCACAGGAGTGCAGGGGGTTCCCCAGTGTGCTCGGCAGCAGACCCGGAAGTGAAGAAGAAGCACTTCTGGTCCACTTCCGGGTTCTCTGGAGAGCATGCTGGGGCACCCCCATGCCGCCCCGGCTCAGCGAATGGTGACTTCTGGGTATTGGGGGGTATCTGAAGTCCTCCCATGGCTGATCACTAAGCTGGGAGGCCATGGGGAGCCCCCCAGCATGCTTCTCAGCAGACCCAAAAGTGGACCAGAAGTTCTTCCAGTCCACTTCTGGGTTCGCCGCTGAGCATGCTTGGGGCCGCCCCACGCTCCTGTGGGATACTCTATCTGCCCCAGCAATGGAGCATTCACGAGCTGTGTCTGGTACATTGAGGCATGTAGAAAAAACATTTAAAACTGTGTCTATGTCCGAATCACTGATTTGCCAAATCAGCATTGAATCTTCAGATTCAGCCGAATCAAATCAGGGATAGTGATCCACATCAACGAATTGAATCACTGTCCCCAATACAGACCAAATCCAAATTGAATATGGCCCCTTTTACACACCCCTACTAGGCATCACTGAGTGAAACCTAATCTAGAAGCTCCAGATTCAGCTTAAGTTGGAATCAGAGAACATTCACCTTTTCATTACACTCATATATGGGAGGGCGTGCCAACAACTGTAGGGATTTTAGCAGTCTCAGGAAAAGTGGCAGAGTCAGCTGGAAATAGAACAATAACTGCGGGTTCAAGAAATAGCACCGATCCTCACCTATTGTTTAGCACCCATTTGTTGGAACAGGCAGGGGACAGCAGCAAAGACGAGTAATAGAGATACTAAAAAGGATACCAGAAAAAGTCATGATTTCTCACTGTTCTGAGCCCCTTTTTTCCAGCTATGTTGGTTTCTTTGCTTCCTCTTTTCACCTTATTCTAAAGGGTTGGTGACTCAGCTGCCAAAAGCAGTTAGGCTTTGACTGCTCTCCCTAATTTGCGCATCCATCATAAAAGAAATATACAATAATGGGACCTGATTCCCCTTGCAGTTAGCCAGATGTACAACTGTGACATGAATGGTGTTAAGCTGATGTCAAACTAGAATGAGCAAAGAGGTTAGGTTTGTAAAGAGAGATGATAAAATCATCGGTGATGTGTTGGGAGGCAGGGGTGACACTGGGAGGCACTTGCACCCCTGTCCCCCAGATTTAATGTTCATCAATTTTATCAATAAACACTGAAATTTATGGAATAGGAGGACGGGAGGTAAATGGGGAAAAAAATCCAGGCCTGCAGGGCAGGGGGCACCATGCCTAAGACACATGCGGGCAGCAGTACAGGCAGGGTGGTGAGAGCAGCTCCTGCAGTTGCACCTTCCATTCCACTTCAGGCAGGACTCAGAAGCTGTTTCTGCAGATAAGGCTATAGAAGGCGGGTGGGGAAGAAGGGAGAGAGGGCATGAGGACATCCCTAAGCCATTGCTGATGAGCTCTGGAGAGCCTGAACCAGCCCTGCACCGTTGGGGGACCTCCCAATGGCACAGGGGTGTGGTCTGGGCACACCAGAGCTTGGCACACAGTCCTGATGGCACAGGGCTGATCCAGGCACACCAGAATGCATTTCAATATCTCTGAACAGGATGGGTTTCAATACTGACAAGAGCAAGGTACGGCACCTGGGGAGGAAGAACCAGCAGCATTCACACAGGCTGGGGAACTCTCTTCACATCAGCGCAGAGGCAGAAAAGGATCTTGGAGTCATTATCAATTCCAAGATGAACATGGGCTGCCAACGTGAGGACACGGTAAAGAAGGCTAACCACACCTTTTCATGCATCCACAGATGCATCATGAGCAGGTCCAAGGAGGTGATCCTCCTCCTCTGTGCGACACTGGTCAGGCCACAGTTGGAGTACTGCGTCCAGTTCTGGGCACCGCACTTCAAGAGGGATGTCGACAGCATGGAGAGGGTCCAGAGGAGGCCACTCGCATGATCAGGGGGCAGCAGGGCAGGCCCTACGGGGAGAGGTTATGGGACCTGAACCTGTTCAGCCTCCACAAGAGAAGGCTGAGGGAGGAGGGAGACCAGCAGGCAATGGGAGAGCCTCTGTCCCCCCAAGCACTACCAGAGGTAACAAGGAATAACGGCCATAAGTTGACTAAGAGTAGATTCAAGCTAGACATCAGAAGGCACTACTTCACAGTCAGGATGGCTAGGATCAAAAACCAACTTCCAAGGGAAGTGGTGCTCACTCCTACCCTGGAGGTCTTTAAGAGGAGGCTAGATGAACATCTAGCCGGGGTCATTTGGCCCCAGTACTCTTTCCTGCCATGGCAGGGGGTCGGACTTGATGATCTGCTCAGGTCCCTTCCAATCCTACCAACTGTGAAACTATGAATCTTATGCACAGCCCCAATGGTGCAGGGCCAATCCAGGCATGCCAGAGTACCTGCCCTGAGCCCTGCTGCATACCACCAGAAACTTTAAATTGTGTCCCCTGCTATCAGTAGTCACCAGTTGCCTATGAATGAAATACAGGTATCTTCTATACATTGTAGGCACAGATCATGTAATTTTAACACCATGGGAAAATGTACCACTTTATTATTTTTAAATATACATTCAAAACACGTCTATTGTATGTTATCCAAAATAGTGTATCTGAAGTACTAGTCATCTCTGAAACATTAAAAAATACAGTCACAATACAGCAGAGCACCCTTTCTCCAAAATCAGGGAAGCCTAAAACAAATTCAAACTGCAGGCCCCAGCAAGCATCTCTTTCTCGCCTCCAAAAGCCCGAGTCTGAAGCCCATGCTGCTCAATTAATTGGAAGTGACCCTGTGTTCAGAGGCTGAAGCACAATGGTTCAGTTCTGCCACACAAAGATGTTTGTCCACAGCTCAGAGTAGCATTAAGTGCTATCAATCTTCTGCAGCAGCTGCCTTCTAGGCCCGTGCAAAGTGGCTGGTATTTGCTTCAGATTCGGATTTGGGCACCGATTCGGTGGACAGTGATTCGATTCAGTGATTCAAATCACTGTCCCTAATCCATTCGTCTGAATCTGATTCGGAGATTTGACTGCTGCTGAATCTCCAAATAACACAGGCCCACCCCCCACCCACTGCACCAGGCAGGGGCAGGTGATCTGGGGCTTTTTTTTTGTTGCTTTTTTTTTAAAGGACCGTGAGCTGGCGCAGGCAGGGCAGCCATGGTGGGGAGTGGGGCTGGGTGAGTGAGCAGGGGTTGAGGGGCAGTGCCCCCCATGCAGCATGGATGGGACAGTGGGGGGCAGTGGGGACTACCCCCTGCCTGGCAGCAGCCGTTGAGTGGAGGCTTTTTTTAAATAACCAGGAGCTGGGACCAGATGGGGCAGCCATTGGGGCACTGGAGGGGTGCTCACAGGGGTTGGGGGAGCAGCAGGGGGTGGGACCTGTCAGGGGTCCCCCATGGTCCCCTTCCCCAACCTCCCCTCCCCCACCCCCTACTTACCAGCATAAAGTCCGGGTCCAGCTGCCTGCTGCAGCCAGCGGGGACTGCCTGAATCTCTGAAGCTCTCCGAATCTTTTCTGAATAGATTCGGAGAGCTTTGAAACATTCAGACCTTTTAATTTGTTCCCTGATTTGGTTCAGATTCGGAGATTTGGCCACCGAATCGGGTCGAATCTCCTCCAAATTAGATCAGCACCCAAAGCTTCACACAGGCCTACTCTGGACTGCATAGTACTTAAGCTGAGTCCCCCCACATCACTAGGGACCATACATTGGAGGTCAGATGTACACCTTGCCGGGGTTGTTTGACCCCAGTACTCTTTCCTGCCATGGCAGGGGGTTGGACTCGATGATCTGCTCAGGTCCTTTCTGACCCTAGAAACTATGAAACTATTCCTTTTGTCGTATGGCCAGATCTTCCATTCAAGACACTTTTGTCTGCATTGTTGATTTTTAAAGTAGCTAACCCAAGTCAGGGCTAGTTCACAGAGTTTGGAGGCTTCTCAAGGCACCAAGCACAGAAGCACACACAGTGCAGATAAGTGGAGTAACAGACTTAAAGATGATATAAGGCAAAGACAGATCCGGAAGAAGTGCCCAGATACAACATCCTCCCTCTAACCTACACACTCTAGAAGCAGAGGGACAGCTCAGCCCTGGAGCTCATTCCAAATTTTGCAGTGTGAGATATTTTCTCAAGCAGAAAGCTCTATTAAGTGCAGTGGGGAAAAGATAATTTTTTTTCATTTACAGAGTATAAAACACTATAGACAAGACAGATCCAGAAGCACAGTTACCCTTACAATCATCAAGTCGCTCAGAATGATAGCTATGATATAAGCCTCCTAACTATTTTGTACTCCTACTCTTTGATAAGCTGGTGAGAGCTGAACAAAGGAATTGAAAAACGCCATCTTTCTCAGCTCATTTTTATTCACAGCAAATATACACTTAAGAATATATATATATATTTGTGATCTATATATATATATATATATGTATATATATAATGTATATTCTAAATATACACTTAAGAATATATATATTTGTGATCTATATATATATTTGTGCTCTCTCTCTCTCTCTCTCTCTCTCTCTATATATATATATATATATATGTATTTGTGCGCTGTGTTTTCCTGCCATAGTTACTCAACTGTAGCATGAGTTCAGTGTTGTTAGGCTGCCAATATTCCAGCTTTTAATCTAGCTATGGCATTACATCTTGAACAGCATTAGCACTAATACAAGGTCCTAAATCTCTATACTTATTTATAATCCAAATTGATTTTAGCAGTATTAAATGGTTTACTCATAATTCTGGATTAATGTCCTCTGTATGTAAAAGGACTGAAATACCTTTCCGATTTGTGGGTAAAAAATAAAAAATAAAGAACAGGCTCTGTCTTTTTTTTTTTTTAAAGAAAGCAAAAATAATTAGTAGTTATAAATCATTCCAGATGCACCTTTCAGATCAACCCTGAAATTTTTTCTGAGAGTTTTATCAGGCAAAATTCCTATGGATTCTTACAGAGGACCACAATGTTAGTCCTTGGTGTATTTGGAAAATGTACCTACTTTACTTATCAGAGAGGCAGATCTTGAGAGCAGCCCCTGTTCTCCCGCGTGCTCCTTCACAAAGCTCTTTGGGGACATGAAGAACAACAGGCAGAAGTGGTCATATTCTTTCCTTGTGCACACTCCTATACAGGCTAACCTGCCAATGTGTGTATCTGGTACATGAAAATCCGTGGGGTTTATCATACTAAACCTGAGCTCAAAAAATTCCCCCTTGCTGTACACAGGGCTGACTGACTGGCCTGCCATCAGAGATATTAGCAGGGCTGACAGAAAGACAATTGAGAAGGAACCAAAAGAAGAAAATAAGACTTCTCACAATGCAGTGCAGATGAGGACAATTTTTAACATCAAGTGTGCTCTTCTGAGTTAGTAGTCCCCATCGCAAAAAGGTACAAGTTGATTGCAAATATTCTATATGTCCTGGGACTTTGCTATTTGTCAGGCAGAATATTGCTGTGCTGTGCTGGTCCACTCATCTTTCTCAGATGTGGACATGCAGCAGAATATCCCGATCAGATAAAAGAAATCCAGAGGGTGTTTTTTCTCTTCGATATTACTGAAAACTATAAATGTGTACATCTTTCTTTGGTACAATTTGGGACTGATTTGGTAGCTCTTACATAGGAATAATTCATTGAAATCCATGGGATCTCAAAGAAATGCCTGCCCCAGTACTAAAATCTGTATTGGGTGTGTGCATATATCTGAAGAAATTAAAATGACTGAAATAGTTGGTCCAGGATTTCTGTAGTATGTAACTGCAATATTGAGACCTGCCATCGGTGTAGTTCCTGTAAAAAAACAAACCTAAATGCTGTCCTGATTTAAAGCCTATGAAACTCCACTGAATCAAACCTGCGTGCAACAGGTGCTAAACAGTAGAAGTGACTTCTTCAGGAGCCCCCTTGCTCAATTATATTGTAAATGTCCAAATGCAAAGATGTGCTTTAGGTACGGTGAATTTTCTAGTATACATTTTCCGTACGTGATTAAATTCTATGCTATTAGTTGATAACATAGGTACTCAGTAAATTAATGTAACACTTTTCATACGCATGGTATGGTAAAGCAATTTAGAGAACATTGAGAAGGAATACCCTGGGGGAGCAGTGGGTTTGGGCAAATGCATTATTATGCATTCTGAAATAGCACATGCACCATTTGTGCAATAAAAACTGTTTAACTCAGAGAACACATTAGCTGGCACACTTTAGTTATGCCTTTTTGAAAGGTGTTATGAGCTTCTAAACCTCCTCCTGGATGGCTCCCAGAGACTGCAAATTAATCTTCTATCTGAGTATTAGCTCCAACAAATGCATCTTCTTAGTACTGTACTGTAATGGCATCCCTAAGCTTTAAAGCATAAAGGGGGCTAGAACTTACGACCTTACAGGAGAGGCAAATGGAAGCCTGATTATCGTAGGTGTTTCATAGATTTCATAGACATTAGGGCTGGAAGGGACCTCGGGAGATCATCGAGTCCAGCCCCCCACCCAAAGGGCAGGAAGTCAGCTGGGGTCATAGGATCCCAGCAAGATAAGCATCCAATTTACTCTTGAAGGTGTTCAATGTAGGTGCTTGAACCACCTCCGCTGGCAGACTGTTCCAGACCTTGGGGGCTCGGACAGTAAAGAAATTCTTCCTTATGTCCAGCCTGAAACGGTCTTGCAGGAGTTTGTGACCGTTTGACCTCATCATCCCTCGGGGCGCTCTGGTGAACAGACGTTCCCCCAGATCCTGGTGGTCACCCCTGATAAACTTATAGGTGGCCATCAGATCACCCCTGAGCCTGCGCTTTTCCAGGCTAGAGTCCCATGTCTCTCAGCCTATCATCGTAAGATCTGTTTTCCTGACCTCTGATCATGCCCGTGGCTCTCCTCTGGACTCTCTCAAGCTTCTCCACATCCTTTTTGAATTGTGGAGCCCAAAACTGGACGCAGCTGCGGCCTCACCAAGGCCGAGGAAAAGGGGAGAATGGCGTCCCGGGATTTGCTCGAGAAGCATCTATGGATGCACGCCAGCATTTTGGTCGCTTTATTAGCCGCAGCATCGCATTGCAGGCTCATGTTCATCTTGTGGTCAATCATGACTCCCAAGTCTCTTTCTTCTGTAGTGCTAACCAACGTAGCACTGCCAAGCCTATAAGGGTGCTGCAGGTTTTTCCTCCCAAGGTGGAGAATCTTGCATTTATCAGTGTTAAACACCATGAGGTTCTCGTCCGCCCATTTGCTGAGCTTGTCCAGGTCAGCCTGGATCACCCGCCTATCTTCTGGCGTGGATGCTTTGCCCCAAAGTTTGGTGTCATCAGTGAACTTGGCCAGTCCACTCCTGACTCCAATGTCCACATCATTTATGAAGATGTTGAACAGTATGTGTCCCAGGACAGAGCCTTGAGGGACCCCACTGGTTACAGGGCACCACGATGAGTGACTGCCATCAATCACAACCCTCTGGGTCCGACCACGAAGCCAATTTCCCAGCCAGCGGATCGTGGTGGAGCCAAGGTCACAACTGGCCAATTTGGCCAAGAGGTGATCATGGGATACCAGATCAAAAGCTTTTTTGAAGTCAAGATATATGACATCAATCTCTTCTCCCTTGTCCAGGTGATAGGTCACCTGGTCATAGAAGGAAATGAGATTGGTCAAACAAGACCTACCCACAACAAACCCGTGCTGGCTGTCCCTTAGGATGTTAGCCTGGGCCAGTCCCTCAAGGATGGCCTCCTTAATAAACTTTTCTAAGATCTTCCCCAGGATAGAAGTCAGGCTAATGGGCCTGTAGTTAGCCGGATCCACTCTCCTCTCTTTCTTGAAGATCGGCACCACATTGGCCTTCTTCCAGTCTTCGAGCACTACAGCAGAGCGCCAGGAGTTTTCAAAGACCATGCCAGGGGCTGGGCTATGACGCTCGCCAGCTTCTTGAGTACCCTGGGGTGCAGATTGTCAGGGCCGGCTGACTTGAAGGTATCCAGCTTCTCAAGGTGTTCCTTCACGAGGTCAGCATTGATGGAGGGTAGGGGATTCCCCTCACCCAGATTTCCCTGTCCCATAGCAGGCATGGGCATCCCGTGTGACTGATGAAAGACTGACGCAAAGTACCTATTTAATAGGTTGGCTTTTTCCTGGGCGTCAGTTGTCAGTTGCCCCATCTGGTTTAGCAGGGGTCCAACATTGCCCTTGCTTTTCCTCCGGCTCCCCACATATCTGAAAAAGGACTTTTTGTTGTCCTTGATGCCTGAAGCTAGTTGGAGTTCAGTTGCAGCCTTGGCTTTCCTGGTTTGGTCTCTGCAGGACCGGACCAGCACGGAGTAATCCTCCTTGGAGGTGAATCCCATCCTCCATCCTTGGTAGACTTTCCTTTTTAGCCACAGTAGGTCCGCTAGGTCTCTGGAGAGCCAGGGGGGCTGCTGTGCCTTCTTGCTGCCTTTCCTCCGTGTTGGAATAGATTTAGCTTGTGCACTGAGGATCGCTTCCTTGAGAAGCAACCACTCTTCTTGAACTCCCATCTCCCTGGGGTCATGGTCCCTGAGGGCCTGACCGACTAGCCTCTTGAGCTTGTCAAAGTCGGCTTTTCTGAAGTCAAGGACTTCTGTGTTGCTGACTGATTTGCCAGCCTTACGGCGGATGGTGAAGGTGATCAGCTCGTGGTCGCTGTCACCCAACTTCCCATCAATCACTAGGTCGCCGATTAGGTCGTCCCCCGTAGCCAGTACCAGGTCAAGCAGCGCTTTGCCTCTCGTTGGCCCATAGACTTCTTGAGTCAGGTAGAGGTCATCCACGCATGAGAGAAAGCTTTGCGCCCGCTCAGATTTAGCTGAGTGATCTTCCCACGAGATGTCCGGGTAATTGAAGTCACCCATGACAACCAAGGTCCTGGAGCAAGCGGCCTCAGTCCGTTCCCGGGCGAACTCCTGGTCAAGCTCGGGACTTTGAGTGGGAAGTCTGTAGTAGACTCCCACCGTTGTGTCCCCTGTGCCGTATTCCCCACAAATTTTTACCCAGAGGGTCTCTAGCTGTCCGTGCCAGTCACCAACATCAGCTTGCAGGGACATGTAGCTTTCCTTCACATAGAGAGCTACACCCCCGCCCCTTTTGTCAACACGATCCCTCCTGTATAGGGTATAGCCCTCTATAGCCGTGGTCCAGTCATGGGTGGAGTCCCACCAGGTCTCCGTTATCCCAATGACATCATATTTCTTTGCACTGAGCAGGAGGACAAGCTCATCCTGCTTGTTGCCCAGGCTCCTGGCATTAGTGTACAGGCAGGCAAGTGTGCCCTTGGGGGCTCTTGCCTTGCCCACAGATTGTACCAGGGCTGGGGCAGGGGTGGTCTCCCTTAAGTGCCCCCTTAAGTGCCTTGGTCCACTGGCTTTGCAAGGGCCGTTCAGCGGGCCAGCAGGGGCAGTAGTCCCCCCATCCCCCAGCGGGCTTAGTTTAAAGCCTGGTGGAGCAGGTCAGCCAGCCTGGCTGAGAAGAGCCTCCTCCCCAGGGGGGAGAGGTGGAGGCCATCTCTTCCCAGCAGCTCACTGCCTCTCTCTCCAAAGAGCAGGCTGTGGTCATGGAAGCCAAAGCCTTCCCGATAACACCAGCACCGCAGTCTTTGGTTCACCACGTGGATCCTCCTCTCCCTCCTCAGCCCATAGCCCGAGACTGGGAGGATCGACGAAAACACCACCTGAGCTCCCAGACCCCTAAGCCCCACTCCCAACTCCCTATAGTGCCTCATGACCTGGCTGGGGGTGCTCCGAGCCGTGTCATTGGTGCCCACATGAATAAGGAGCATGGGGTAGTGGTCTGTGGGCCAGAGGAGCTGTGGGATCCTCTCCGCAATGTCTCGGATGCGGGCCCCCGGGAAGCAGCAGCCTTCCCGGGCTAAGGGTTCGGGGCGGCAGATTGCCCCCTCAGTGCCCTGCAGGATGGAGTCTCCCACAACAAACACCTTACGCTTTGTCTTGGGGAGAGCAGGGGCAGTAGCTGCGGTCGAGCCTGGGTTGCCTGCGGGAGCTGGCAACTGCGTGGGCTCTGCTGGGGCTGCAAGAGGTGTGAACCTGTTGCTATGCTCCGGCGGGGCAGGGGCCTTGGTGCAGCGGGCCTTGGGGCCCTTGACCACCTTGGTCCATGCCCCTGACTGGGCAGAGCGGGAGGTCCCAGAGTCCTCCTTAGTCACGGAGGGAGACGGTGCTCTCCCCTGTGGCTCCCCGGGGAGAAGGGCCTGGCAGTAGGAGTCTATCTCCTGCTCACAGTCCCTGATGGCACGCAGTCTCTGGACTGTGGCCTGGAGCTCCTCCAGCTGGCACGCCAGAGACCCCAGTAGGGAGCAGACCCCGCAAGGGGAGGTGGCCATGCTCCCGGGCCCCAGAGCCTGAAAAAGGGACAGGCAGCCCCCGCAGCCAAGAGCCAGGGGCTCCGTCTGTGTGGAGCCAGGAACCATGGGCTCTGTCTGGGTGGCCGTCTCTGAGGTGCCCAGTGGAAGGGCCGTAGAGCCCAAGGGGACCTGAGGGGTGTGGTGCGTGCCCATCCGTGTCATGCCTCTGGTAGGCTGGCTACGGCTGGGGCTGGCTATGGCTGGGGGGGGTCACAGGCAGGGTCTCGTGCCCTCCCGCGCCCTCTCCCATGCGAACTCTGCGCTAACTCGAGCGCCTGTTTGTGCAGCCTGTTCGCCCGGCTCCGGTCGCGTGGCTCCCTGGGGGGGCTGGGCCAAGTAGGGTCCTGGGCGGGGGCTTGACCTGGCCCGGCACCAGGCAGCGGCCTCCTCCCAGCAAGCGAGGAGTTAACCCCTTCCCACCATGAGCCTGCTCACCTCCGGCTGTTCCCAGAGACAATATGTTTTTCTTATAAAATCACTCCCAAAATAAGCATGTAGTAAGTTTTAACTTGTCTTCTGCTAAATCTTACTCAGCTGACAGCATTCAATGTAATTTTCCAAAGCAGTTCTGAACACGTGCCAATTCACATACTTCAGACACAGAAGCAGAGTGGCTCCAGGCACGTATTTCACGCCCTCCTAAGATGGCTGCTTCACCTAATTTCAGTGATTTGGCAAGAGAACGTGGGGTGGGGCATCTTCCCAAGAGATGCACAAAGAGTCAGTACAGCTCAAAGGGAAGGAGCTAGCTCCTATTTTAATAGGGTATCAACAACAAAACTATATACTGTGGCTCAGATCCTATTCCATTTACTATGGCACCTACCTGTGATTCCATTCCATCCTACTCAAGTCCCTGAAAAAGACATGAATGCATGTACTTTTATAACACACCATCATCTTCCCTTGAGACTAAGTCCCAAAAAAGCAGGAGGAATACCTCAAGGTCATAGGAAAGTAGGACTGGAAGGGACTTTGCCACCTTTTTTGTTAACTGTTTTCAGGTTCTCAGGCAGAGTGGAACCAGGATCACACCTAGGCACCTAAGTCTGCTAGAATAACTAATAGACAATATGGGATCTGGTCCTACGCTGCTGTTGTTTATATCTGATCGAACACTTTAAAGGCACTGGGGCTGCATGGGGTCACTGTGGGTGTAATGGGACTTCAAAAGTTTTATTACTGGTGATGCTGTGGACACAACTCGTCTTGACTCAGAATATCTTGACAAATCGGCAGGGATCAAAGTAAGAAAGCTTGTGCTGACTCCTTTGCCACCCCATTGCTAATTTTCTACCTTTTGTTTTCCACATTCGAGGAGCAAAAAGAATGTCCTACCAGTCCTAAGTGACTTAAGAGTTCATACGCAGCCCAGCTTGAGAAGAGGGGGGAAAAGATGGGTAAAACATGAGCTTAGGACTTAGAAAACCTGGGCTCCACACCTTCCCTTGCCAAAAACTCCCAACATGGCTGTATGCACAAGTCATTCAGCCCCCCTGTGCCTCAGTTTCTGATTTGTAAAATATGAACACTAGTAGTTTCTTATTTTACATGGATGATAAGGGGGAAAACCAAATGGAAGGACTGAGAAAGGAAAGAGGCAACACAACAAGCAAGGCTGTCGTAGTCCATAGACATGGGAACTCTGTTGAAATTGCTGTTCAGTTGAGCCCTCTTTTCGATGAAGAAAAATGAAACAGGCGTGTGTGTGTCCCATCACTTATTTTTAAATTGCAGAAAATACACTGATTTGCGGTGGTGTGTAAATCCATTCTGAATAGGCTGCTTAATTGGTACCGTAAGTCTAATATATTGGCTGCCTGCAGATCTGGATAGCAGCCAAGGAACCCGAGATCAACATGTAAAGTATCTTAGTCTGTTATTTTTCATAGCAAAAGGAGCTCACTTGTGATAACTTAAAACTACAAGTGCTGTTAAACTGTTGACCCAATTAATACACTTCCTGTAAAATGTGCTTTAAACAATAACAGTATAATAAAAAATACTCCCACTTCTCTCTACATTGCCTATTAAAACAAATATTCATTCTAGTAAAAAATGCAGTAGTCAACAGAGCTGAGCAATGTTTAAACAAACATTTTAGAATGAAAATGAGTATGTG
Source organism: Crocodylus siamensis (assembly GCF_052110815.1). NCBI lineage: Eukaryota > Metazoa > Chordata > Crocodylia > Crocodylidae > Crocodylus > Crocodylus siamensis. The sequence goes on along the minus strand of NC_143400.1, from coordinate 89,589,003 downwards.
GAACACATTCTGGCACCTTTCAAAGCAAGGAGCCTGAACTGTGTTCCTAGTGAAAGCCCTGTTTTAAACTCGGAGATAAATCTGGCCGTACTTCTTGCTCTTAAAGCAAAGATGCCCCTGAATACCCCCGTAGCCCAGGGGTGGGCAAAATATGACCCGGAGGCTGGACTCAGCCTGCCAGGCCATTCTATGTGGCCTGCAGTGCCCCTAAAAAATGTAGAAAATTTAATATTTATTTTCACCTGGCTGCCTGTCAAAGATGACAGGAGCCAGGGGCAGTAGGACCCAGGGGAAGCTGACAGCAGAACCCAGCAGCAAGGCCCCCCAAGCCCTGCCCCCCCACCAGAAGCTCCTGCCTAGCAGAGGCTTCTGCCCTGGGACCATGGGACTGTTCCTGCTGTCCTGTACTGGAGAGGGAAATGTGGCCCTCGACAGCTTGCCAAAACTTGGTAAGTGGCCCTCTGCCCAAAATAATTGCCTGCCCCTGCCCTAGCCAGAGCTTTTGCTATCAAAGTTCTGCAAAATCTTCAGACAAATAACTGCAAGTCTCCACTACTAGGTAGACAATGCAAGTGATCAAAACAATACTTGAAAAATTCATACTAGTGCAACTTACGTATTTTGATGGGTTTGCTTGAGAACTGAAGTTTGGGCAAAGTTTGCTGATATTCACCAGCTTCTTTGCAAATCCATATTACTAAGAAATCCAGGCTGAATTGTTGTTTCAGGAAAAACTGGGCAAAGTCAGCTGGAATTCTGGTATTTGTTAAAATGCTGAACTTAAGAAATGCTCACTCAAGTGGACTGAAAGCAGGAACAATGCTTAGACAAAAACCTGTAAAGAAAAAACAGAGTTTCACACAACTAATTAGATCATATTCTGCCATTATGTAGGCTGTGGTATGGTCTGTGTGTATGTGCATATATGCATACATGTGTACTTATTTTACAGATGAACCCAGATCAGAATACCAGACCCACAGCCCCCAAAAGTTTAGTAGTAGTTCAGGTCACTGCCTATATTGGAACACTCTCAATGCTCAAGGGCTCTGGATTGGGAATAATTAAGGATGCTGCATGACTGAGACAGGTCCATTACTCAAGAATATGCTTTTCTAATGGTATTGCATATGTGTAACTTCAGCTTTGTTAAACTGTGCTCTGGGGTCCAGGTTTTTCCCTTAGCCACGCTTCTGCAAAGGTGGCTAAGTAAACATATTTCAAGTATGCAACAATGTTATAAGAGGGGACAAAAATCTAGCCCTTTGCACTTGTTCCAACAGCAGGAGAAAACTTTAACTGCCCTGCTTTAGTGGGGGGGAGGTTTAGCACACTCAACTTTAACTACTGTATTTTCATATCTTCCCAACCCCACCAGATGCAGTGAAAATTGGGGCTGTACATACAGAAAAGCCAGTTGCAGCTGTTAGAGTCTAAGACTAGCTCTATATGAGGCTTTGTCTACTAAAACAGGGTGCGGAAAGCTACCTTTTCTATAGCCCACAGAGCCAGGGGGCTTCTGTGGCATTCTGGGAGTGGGGGGCTTTGCCCAGATAATGGGGAGAAACAGTGGCAGTGATACTGCAGGTGGGAAGAGTGCCACTCCAGCAGTGTGGGGTAGGTTGAAGCAGCCTGCGTTCAGAAATAAGCTTCATTAAAGTGGCCCCTGGCTGGAAAAATGTTGCCAACACCTGCTTTAAAGCTTCATACCTGGACTTGGCTTCCTTTGCATATATAGAAATCATTCCTCTACAGGCCATACAGCTAATCTGTGTAATGCATGTGGATACACGCTGACTACATTTACACAGATGGTCACGACTAGCAATCTAAATGCCCCAAACAGCCAAGAGCTGAACGAAAGGCAGTATGTAAGTCTAGAAGGGATCCAGGCAGCCTGCAAATATGTGACCTGCATCTTGCAACTGGCCACAGCAGCAAAAAATCAGGAAAGCCTCACTCATTCGCAGCACCCCTAATCACTCCACATTGAGCTTTATCCAATAATGGACACACGTCATAACCACTGGAGCACTAATGTGCACCTTCCGCTCAGGAGACAGGCTGGAATATCCCTGTAGCTGTGGATCTGATTTCATAGACATCATCATCATCAGGGCTGGAAGGGACCTCGGGAGATCATCGAGTCCAGCCCCCTGCCCAAATGGCAGGAAGTCAGCTGGGATCATAGGATCCCAGCAAGATAAGCATCCAATGTACTCTTGAAGGTGTTCAATGTAGGTGCTTGAGCCACCTCCGCTGGCAGACTGCTCCAGACCTTGGGGGCTCGGACAGTAAAGAAATTCTTCCTTATGTCCAGCCTGAAACGGTCTTGCAGGAGTTTGTGACCGTTCGACCTCGTCATCCCTTGGGGCGCTCTGGTGAACAGATGTTTCCCCAGATCCTGGTGGTCACCCCTGATAAACTTATAGGTGGCCATCAGATCACCCCTGAGCCTATGTTTTTCCAGGCTAAAGAGTCCCATGTCTCTCAGCCTATCATCGTAAGATCTGTTTTCCTGACCTCTGATCATGTGCGTGGCTCTCCTCTGGACTCTCTCAAGCTTCTCCACATCCTTTTTGAATTGTGGAGCCCAAAACTGGACACAGTACTCCAGCTGCGGCCTCACCAAGGCCGAGTACAAGGGGAGAATGATGTCCCGGGATTTGCTCGAGAAGCATCTATGGATGCAAGCCAGCGTTTTGGTCGCTTTATTAGCCGCAACATCGCATTGCAGGCTCATGTTCATCTTGTGGTCACTGATAACCCCCAAGTCTCTTTCTTCTGTAGTGCTAACCAACGTAGCACTGCCGAGCCTATAAGGGTGCTGCAGGTTTTTCCTCCCAAGGTGGAGAATCTTGCATTTTTTGGTGTTAAACACCATCAGGTTCTCATCTGCCCATTTGCTGAGCTTGTCCAGGTCAGCCTGGATCACCCGCCTATCTTCTGGCGTGGATGCTTTGCCCCAAAGTTTGGTGTCATCGGCGAACTTGGCCAGTCCACTCCTGACTCCAATGTCCACATCATTAATGAAGATGTTGAACAGTATGTGTCCCAGGACAGAGCCTTGAGGGACCCCACTGGTCACAGGGCACCACAATGAGTGACTGCCATCAATCACAACCCTCTGGGTCTGACCACGGAGCCAATTTCCCAGCCAGCGGATCATGGTGGAGCCAAGGCCGCAACTGGCCAGTTTGGCCAAGAGGTGATCATGGGATACCAGATCAAAAGCTTTTTTGAAGTCAAGATATAGGACATCAATCTCTTCTCCCTCGTCCAGGTGATAGGTCACCCAGTCATAGAAGGAAATGAGATTGGTCAAACAATACCTACCTGCAACAAACCCGTGCTGGCTGTCCCTTAGGATGTTAGCCTGGGCCAGTCCCTCAAGGATGGCCTCCTTAGTAAACTTTTCTAAGATCTTCCCCAGGATAGAAGTCAGGCTAATGGGCCTGTAGTTAGCCGGATCCACTCTCCTCCCTTTCTTGAAGGTCGGCACCACATTGGCCTTCTTCCAGTCTTCGGGCACTACACCAGAGCGCCAGGAGTTTTCAAAAATCCGTGCCAGGGGCTGACAGCATGCAGGGAGCCCTAACGGAGCTGGCTCCATATCGTAGAAGAGTGAGTGCTGGCACCAGCACCACCTTGGACAAAGGAGTTCAGCATGGCAGAATTCAAATGAGGCAGGGTTGGATTTATATTTAGAAAATAAGCCCAGTTCAACAGTTTCACTATATGCAATAGAAGTTTGTACATAGAAAAGCAGAGACAAGGAGCCTGATAAATTCTTTGTTTGAAAAGACCTAGGCAAGCTGATGGCTTAGATACAAGGGTCCCACAGCTGATTGCAGTTACTCTTTTCTCCACTCATTACACAAGCTAGAACCAGTATATCACTGTTGTGCTACTGCCCTATTGCCTTTAGCTTAGCAACTAAAATGCATTATTCACTGTGCTTACGTGGGTTCAGACTGTATTTTTTTTCCAGTGGTGATGCAACCTACTCTGATGTTTTTTTCCTCCAACTTATTTAAATGGATACAGCAGAGGTTAATATTGAGTCCATTTCTTATATGATTATTATGTGAATTTTCACAATGTAATCGGGGGGGGCGGGGAGGCTTTAAAATCAGTTATTCTGCCTTGTTAGCACTTTCTGAGACAAAGCTGCGGTAGGAAAATATTTCCCTTATGGAATATGCAGGTAATTATGTTCTCACCTTTGATGATAGTCTTCATGGCACATTTAAAAGTGCTTATCAGATAAGCGGTCCATCAGCTGACTGGTGCTATGGCACACAGGAGCACAATCCCTGATTATGATTTAACAAATATTCCCATCTTACTAATTGAAAGAGTAGCTGAGAGTAACTGGGAAACAACAACCAGTATCTGACAGGAAATCTGCCAAGCTTTCAGAGTTAGCACTTCTGTATTATTGTTATGGGCAGGAAAAAATGCTGGGGTCAAATGACCGCGGCAAGGTATCTATCTAGCCTCCTTTAGAAGACCCCCAGGGTAGGAGCCAGCACCACTTCCCTTGGAAGTTGGTTCCAGACCCTAGCCGCCCTGACCGTGAAGTAGCGACTCCTAATGTCTAGCCTGAATCTACTCTCAGTCAACTTAAGGCCGTTATTCCTTGTTACTCCCAGTAGTGCTCAGGGAAACAGGGACTCTCCCAGTGCCTGCTGGTCCCCCTTGGCCAGTTTATAGACAGCCACCAGATCCCCCCTCAGCCTTCTCTTGTGGAGGCTGAACAGGTTCAGGTCCCATAGCCTCTCCCCGTAGGGCCTGCCCTGCTGCCCCCTGACCATGCGAGTGGCCTCCTCTGGACCCTCTCCATGCTTTCCACGTCCCTCCTGAAGTGCGGCGCCCAGAACTGGATGCAATACTCCAGCTGCGGCCTGACCAGTGCCGCATAGAGGGGGAGGGTCACCTCCTTGGACCTGCTCGAGATGCATCTGTGGATGCAGGACAAGGTGCAGTCGGCCTTCCTGACTGCCTCCCCACACTGCTGGCCCATGTTCATCTTGGCATCAATGATGACTCCAAGATCCTTTTCTGCCTCTGCACTGACGAGAAGGGAGTTCCCCAGCCTGTAGGTATGGGGCTGGTGCTTCCTCCCCAGGTACAGCACCTTGCACTTGTCGGTGTTGAATCCCATCCTGTTCTCATCCGCCCACCCCTGTAACCTGTCCAGATCTAGTTGCAGCCTGTCCGGTGGGAGGTTTCTCATCTCTCTTCTTCTTCCAGCTGCAGCCTACTGCTCCCCTTGAGGCAACTTTTCTTCCGAGCAGTCACAAATAAAAGTAAAATCACAGAGAAGTAGGGTTTGAAAGGACCTCCAGAGGCTGTTGACAGATGTGGAAAAACAAACAAACTGTAAGTTACTGGAAGCAGCAGCACGTTAGTTTAACCTGACTCTGCAGCATCTGTATAAATCAGGTGCTTTGGTGGGGCTTTTTAGCACTTTTTTCTAAAGTTGATTCAATCAGCTATTAGATAAAAGCACCCAAAAAGCTCCACTAAAGCACCTGATCTATACAAACAGTGGGTGAGCTGGTTCCAATTAATGCAATGCTTCTTTCGAGCAAGCGCTGGGCTCAGCATGGGGGCACATGGAGTTAAAAGTAAAGCACTATTTTGCAGGGTTTTTGTGTCTGTAAGCAGCCTAGTCTTCAAGCAAGACAGAAGGGAGGAGCAGGGCCCTGGGAGCTCGGAGCCATGTTTTGTACTTTATCTGGGTTCCTGAAAAAGCAGCAGATTCAAGCACCTGCTTGGGTGCCCAGGAGAGATACCCACATTAGAAAACTCCTGAAAACAGCTGGTTAGCCTTAGGTCCACTTGTCACGGAGTCACAGAGGTGCCCCGTGATTCTGAGGCTGATTGGCAGAGCTGCCAATCACCCAGGCAGCTCAGGTGCCTGGTTGCCAGGGGCAACCAGGTGGTCACATGACCGGAAGGGGGCAGGGCCAGGCCTTTATAACCAGCTCAGGCCAGAGCCTGAAACACAGTTCCCTTCTGGCTGCTGCAGGAGCAGGAGCTCTGTGGCTGAGCTGAGCGGCCGGGGTTAGTGGCTACTACTTCATCGCGCTAACCGGCTGCAATGATGCAGGGAACAGGATCGCCCTAACTGGAGGTAGGATTGAGAGCCCTGGTGGGGCTTGGAGTTATTAGGCGTGTGGAGCCTTTGCTTATGTTATAGCCAGATGGCTTGAGTGTTAAGTTATAGTTTACTTCCGGAGGACCGGGGAGGCTGTAGGGGAGCGAGGAGGCCTCAGGAGAGCTCCCCAACAGCTTGGGGGTTCCCAGGGCCCAGTTGAGGCACAGTGCCGGGGGCACTAGTGTCAGTGCGGCTGGGCATGGTATTGCGCCAGGGAGGCGCAGTGTGCGGGTTACAGACCCCAGCCCAGAAGGGCGGTGTTTAACCCTGGAGCGGAGCAGTGACAGAGCGCAGGAGGCGCAGAGTCAGCCCGAGAGGGCAAGGCCCGGAGCAGGGCAGAGAGAGCGCGGCGAGAGCGGCCTAGCTAGCCACCCAAGGGCGCTGAGATTAGGGCGGCGATAGTGAGCCGGCCCGAGGGCGCCGAGGCCAGGGCGGCGATAGAGCTTAGGCCAGGGCGGCGATAGTGCCAGCCACCCGAGGGCGCCGAGATTAGGGCGGCGGTAGTGCCGGCCCAAGGGCGCCGAGACTAGGGCGGCCATTGAGCCAAGGCTAGCGCGGCGAGAGCAGCCTAGCTAGCCACTCGAGGGCGCCGAGACTAGGGCGGCGATCGAGCCAAGGCTAGTGCGGCGAGACCAGCCTAGCTAGCCACCCGAGGGCGCCGAGACGAGGGCGGCGGTAGTGCTTGCCCAAGGGTGCCGAGACTAGGGTGGCGAGAGACCCGAGATCCGGGCGCAGGGAGTGAGCCGGCCCGAGGGTGGCGAGAGACCCGAGATCCGGGCGCAGGGAGTGAGCCGGCCCGAGGGCGCCGAGGCTAGGGCGGCGAGAGTGAGCCGGCCCGAGGGCGCTGAGGCTAGGGCGGCGAGAGTGCTCCAGACTCAGGCAGAGCCGGCGATTAGCCAGGCGCCGGCTAGAACCCGGCCCAAGGGGCCGGTAGTGAGCGGCGCTGGAGGAGCCGACCCAGGAGGCGCCAGCAAGTAGCTGGGCGCCAGCGTGATAGGCCCAGGGCGTGGGGAACGGGCCAGAGATTGGGGCCCGACCCAAGGAGGCGCCAGGTGGGCGAAGAGCCCCAGTGCCCGAGAGGTGAGAACAAGGGCACTCGAGGGGCGAGGGACCATACAAGCATCCCCCGGAATAGCTGCGAGGCTTGGGGCGTGCTAAGGGGGAGGCTTGGAGGCACGCATTGCCCTTAAGGCAGGACGCTTATTAAAATCCCCAGTCTGGAATAGGGACGAACAACTAGACCGTCCATTAGGGAAACTGGCAGCCTCCACATCATATATCTTACCATCAAAGTCGTGGCGGGCGAGATTCTGAGGGTGCTACGTCACCCTAAAGTGACGGTAGGCGGCGCTAGGGGGTTCACGGCCGCCCCTAGCCGCCGCTCCCTCACACCACTGAATGGAAAATAGAACAAAATGCACACTTTGAAACCTGGAAGCTGTCACACACCAGAATTATTGGCCTCAAGTCAGCTCTATTTACAACCCGCCACCAAAATACACATCCTCAGAGAAACCAGGAACTATTTGGACATGGACATGCCTTAGCTACCTCAAAACCCCGTTTTGACAAAACAGTGTAGCACACTTGCTGTGTCACATCTTAAGCTAGTGACTGATCTACGTAGAAGATCAAAGCATGAGGCTTTTGTTAGTAATGGAGTTACTCCTTTAGCTCCATTAGTAATGGTCCATGTTTCTGGTCTGGAAAGTATCCAGTCCTATCCCCATGGCAATTCTTGTATGTCTTCAATCAGTCAGTGAGCAGAAGTCTAAGCTTCTGAAAGTGAATTTGTAATATAATGAGGGATAAGTGCCATTTCAGGGCATTTCCTCATGGCCTAACATGACCCTCCAGATACTGTGCCCTCAGTTCGTTACAATGATTTACATAAAAAACAGATTATTTCAAATAGGATTCCAGCTTTGTGGAAGTCTTATCTGTGCTTTTCTTTAATACAGACTCTTAAACCAATCTAGCCTAACCTTTCTTCTTCGTTTGGGAGCCCTACTGTCCTCCTACATGGCAGTTCAGAGAGGCTGTATCAGTTCTTCTTCTGGTTCAGGAGTCCTGCAGCCCTCCGTTTTGAAGCTGTGTTAATTCAGGCAGTTCTGGTCTTACACCAATTTCTCTCCTTTGTCCCTTTCATATCTTGGTCACGTGTAAGAAAAATAGAATCTATGGCCACCAAATGAATTTGAAAGAGAAGTCATAGAGATGTAGGACTGGAAGGGACCTCCAGAGATCATCTAGTCCAGCCTTGTCCAACATACGGCCCGTGGGCTGCCATGTGGCGAGGAGTCCAGGCGCCTGCTCCACGCTCCATGGGGACGGTGGCAGTGGTGGGGCAACGGCGAGGTGAGGTGGGCAGGACTGGCCCACGGGCCCCAGCCAGAAGCAAGGGGAGGGGAGCCGCTTACCCCCGCAGGGCCAGGCTCATCACGTGAGCTGGGTCCCGCTGCCGCTGCCGCTGCCCCAAGGGCTGCGCGGCATGGGGCTGCCCCAACCACGCCTGATGGGAATAGCTGGGAACAGCACCTGCTACGTTGCCTCTGGCTCTGCCCCTTGCCCCCGGTGTCCTGCTCACCTCCTGGGATCCACATGCACCTGAAGCTGGATTCCCACATGCTGCTGGGGACACAGAGGCGGAGCCATGTGCCACTCAGGACTGACCGGTGCAGGCAGGGGGAAAATGCAGCTAAGCCCCTGCCACTCCAGCCAGGCTCATCCCATCCCGAGCAGCGCACGGCTCCACCACTGCTTCTGCTGGCCAGTGCAGACCCGGCTGGCCTCCTCCCCATCCCGAGCAGCACGTGGGAGGCCAGCTTCAGCTGCATGCCACTTTTCCTGGCCGGTGCTGACTCGGCTGGGTCCATCCCATCCAGGGCAGTATGTGGCTGAAGCTGGCTTCCCATGTGCTGCTAGGGATGCCCGGCTGGGTCAGCACTGGCCAGCAGAAGTGGTGGTGGAGCCTCCTGTCTTTTGGGACAGGCTGATGCAGGTAGGGGAAAAGTGCAGCAGCACATGGGGAAGCCACCGCTTGATAGGGGATGGGATGGGCTGGCCAGGCCACACCAGGGAGGGAAAGCTGTGGCTGAGCCCCCTGCAGCTGTGTTGTATGCTTGTTTAAGACTGAACAATATGCTCAAGAATAGAGCATGAATGATCTGGGCTCCAACGAAAATTTGGAGCAGGTGAAAATCTGTAAAAATATTGTCCAGTGTTTGGGTTGTGTTTGCTTCTGTTTCTCTTTTTACGGGATTGGGGGTTCAGCTTGTTACTACTTGTTCAAGATGTGTTACTAAAAAGTTATTAATGCAATAAAAGTAAATCTTCTTGAAGATTATTCTCAAAAATGCCCACATTGTGTTGCTTTGATTAGTTTCCACTCTGGCTGATATCTTTTCCACATTTGATCTGTCGACTTGCATGATGCTTCTTTCATTCACCGAGAAGTGAGTAGAAGCAAAAGTGTTTATTTTAGTCAAGTGTTTGGTATTATTTCATTCTTGCTTTTATATTGTTTTTATTTTGGATTTTAAACCACATTTCCAGCCCCATTTCGTTGTCACTTCCTGTAACTTCACTGGTGTCAAAGTCACGTGACATCACTTCCTGTTGTGATACCACTTCCTGTGAGGTCTTTGAATATGGCTCGCCGGCCCACAGAGTGATAAAAAGTTTGTGATCTGGCCCCACATTCAAAAAGGTTGGACATCCCTGAGGCAGGATCATCCTTATCCAAACCATCCCATACAAGCATAATCTAGACTCTGTATAAAACTGCCCTCAATCCTGACACAACATAGACCTACCAGGTAAAGTAGGGGAACCACAGCAGCCAATGTCTTGCTTCTATGAAATGTTTTCAATATACGCTCAAAAGTTCCCAGGCAGAACACCACGCCCCGCCACTCCAGAGGAAGGAAAAGCCCCCGCAGTCCCTACCAATCCGGGCATGTTGCCAGACCCCATTTTCGTCAGCACACATAGTCATGAAAATTAACTTTCAGGAACTGTGAAGTTCAAATGCTTCAATATTCACTTAAAACAGATTTCACATTACATACTAAATTAGAGTTTGCACTGTGATGTAAAACACCCAATTAAGGAACAATAACAATGTCTCGTTACTTATACAACTAAGCAACACAGCCCAACACCTCAGTTTGATTATAGGATATTGAAAATGAATGGTTCATGAGCTCTTAAAATATTTTAAATAATAAATCTATCATGCGTCACGTGGTCAGCTGTGGAAAAGGACCTTGTGTTCAGATACCCAAAGCATGGGGGTAATCTTATACATGTATGAATGAAGTAGCCAAACTGTACATTTTCACTCAGGGAACCTCATGCTGTCCTGAACCTTAAATCCAGGTTCTCTTACAATACCTCAATTAAAACCTCATTAGCAAGTACACATCCTTTAGAAGTACTGTGACTGGTACTGAATTTACTTTGGCACCATTCAGAAACACCAGCTGCTAAAACAGCGTACAGCATATTTCCCTAAAGAATCCGCCAGGGTGGGTTTGCAGATGTTTTCACATCCCTGTGGAAAATTGCTATTGCTATTGATTCTCTCAGACCTAAGAACGAACCTGAAGATTTTGGTAGCAAGCTTTTCACTGGCCTCAGTGTCTGGAGGAAATTCTTTAAACTCTCTTTCTTATCTTCTTTTGGAGATGCCTCCTAAAAGGAATGGCTCGGTCTTAGTTGTAGCAGACAACAAAGCACTGACATGTTACTCAATGTTACTGCCACCGCATATTGTCTGAAACCCAATCACACCTTTTCCTTACACCTTTTCATTCTCGGCACGATCCTTGCTTGATATGCAGCTTTGCATGTTCTGCATCATCATGCACGCTGCAGACAAAAGCGGTATTTGAGAAACTCATTCACGCAGTTATCAACATGCTTCATATATAACAAAATAATTTACCTCGGGTTTCTGAGTAACTGTTCATTACGTGGAACTGGCAAGCGCCAAATGAGCGGTTCCAGAATTACAGTGTTTGGGCACCAAGCTACCGTAAGAGGCAAAATACACACGGCAAGCCAAAATGCTGAGACACAGTGCTGCGCAATGAAGGCAGCCAAGTAAATAAGCAGTGCGTATTTGTAAACACACTTCTTCCCTGAGTTTGGTTCCAGCAATCATTGTATTTGGACTGCCATCACGAGAACTCGACAGATAACTATTTCAGATGCAGTTCACAAACTGTTTATGCTGCAGAGAGGATAGAAAGCTATTCTTGCCCACCTACATGCCAGACACAGTCTAACTTCTGCCCCACGCTCCTGCCAACGGAGGTACTCATGCCAAATTTAACAGACAGGCAACACTTTAGAATACACAAAAATTCATACAAGTATTAGGCACCAACATCTATTTTCAGGGACGTGAGTTGGTGACTGGACTGTCAGAGGTACTGAGTACCTGCATTTCCACCCACTAAAACCCCTGGAGATTTTAGCTGCTGTATTGTAGTCTTCCTTTCCCAGGATTAAGTTCATTGCCAGATAAGTTCCGATTCCAAAATGGTTACTGTGCACTATCAATTCGTGGATTATAAATGAGCTTGGTACACATATACTCTGTTCATGTTGCAGCTCATTTGAAATGTTTTCTTTTGATTTGCAAACATAGCACATGTGATACAAAGTCACTAAGCATAAAGGAATATAGTCTCCCAAAATGTCCTTTTCATTAAATTGCTGTTGTAACTATGGCCAGGGTTTTTGGCTAAGTAGAGACAGTCAAGAATCCCAAGGCTGAATCGATTAAATCCTCACGGGTTAGTCTAAAATGTAAAATATAAACAGAAGCGTGGGGGCACTAGAGCACACCTTCCTGCTTGGCTGAAGCAGACAGCTTGGCCACCTGCCCACCGTGTAAGGGAGGGTTTATGGGGGAGGTGCAAAGCATCCTGGGATGCTGGGGGACTGTGAGTTAACTTGAATCTGGAGGGGATCTGGGACAGAAGTTCAATCAACGGATTTAACCTAAATCAGTTAAGTCTGATACTACAAGCATCCAGGTTCATCTTAAAATGGTTGTGGCCATCTTGAAAGAGGTTTATGTCCACTGAACTTCTGTTGTGTTACGGATTTGAACTAGTTTCCAATCACTTATTCCAGTTTATGTGTAATTTCTGTCCTTTAAAGTGATAAGGCACATGGTGTGTATCAACCACCCACAGGGTTATATTTTAAAAAATTGATAGCAGGCACTAATGCAAGTATCATGACTCTTTTCAGGCAGTAGGTGAAACCTTGAAGAAAAAGTGGCTCTGTCTTCAAAAAAGTGACCTGACCTTTGCTTTGGTGGGTTTCTTCTGCACAAGAAATAAAAAGCACTGCATGCTTTCCTATGCATCCTTTCTAGCTGATAACCTTCTTCGTTTTAGCATTCAGTGCAAAAGGACTGAATTTTCCGAACGTCAGGTAGCATGTTACTAGTACTAGCTGAATAGTTGTTCCACTTATCATAAGAAAATATCTTCATGGAATTGTAACCTACCATATGGATTGTGAACAGAGTACATACAGATTTGGCCAAAACCTTTGATATGCTTAGCAACTGGAACGATTCCAAACCAGTTTTGCCATTCTTTGGATATCAAAGGAATCATAAATGCAGCATGCCTATGTTTAATGACACGGAATGAGAACTTCTTGCAGCATGCAAAGACCTCTCCATAGGGTGACTGTGATATGTTGCACAAAAAAGCTCATTTGCCATTGTTTTGATCATTCAACTGTTGTTAAATTGCAATGTTAAGTACATTCTCATTGCTGGAATAGAGAATACAGGATTTCCGATATTAAGAGCTACATTATGTAGTTCAGTGTTAATAAACAGCATCCTTCCCTGAACAGTGCTTCAATGAAAAATCTAATAAGGCTCTTAGTTAATGAAATATAGTTAAGTGTATAGTAAAATGTTGTTGCCATGGAGCCAGATTCTGTAGTCTTTGTGCATCCCAGTTTCCCACTGATTTCAATGGGAGTTTTGTGAGGCTAAGAACAGTGAGCACATACCTGAGCTGAGTCGCAAAGAAAATTCAACTCTGCTATTCTGCTCTACCGGCGCACTATTGACATTTGTTTGAGCCTATAAGGAGAGCAGAACAGCAGAGGTCCACCATCTGTCACACTGATCCAAAAGGAAAATTTTGCTCTTAAGTTTTTAATACTTAAAGAGACTCAAACTTTTATTTTAGTAGGTTATGCTTCTGCAAAACACAGACTAGAGGAAACCGGCCGATAATGATTTGGGGCCAGATCCAATTCCCGAAGTAGTCAGTGGGAGTACGTTTTTGATTCTTAAAAACTCAAAAGCCTGGAATTTTTAAAAGCCAGTAAAGGTTTCTATTTCTGTTTGCCAAATTTTAAGGCTTTATACACTTCACATATGTTCTTCCTCTTAAGTCTGCAGGTATGTCCCTGCACTTTGTACTTCTGTAAGATGGACTCCTCAGAGCCCTTGCATCTTTCAGAAAATGAATAGATTTATTTGATTTAGGTCTCATCATTTTTCTCGTTTTAAGAGCTTTAACGTCCTCTCAATACTTAAAGTCCAGTGCATTTTAAAAAACCTGTCATGTAATAAAAATCCTTCCTGCCATATTCTGTATCAAAATGACTGCTTTCAGTGACATTTACCCCACTGTCAAAGATAGCAGAATATGGCTCCTTAGGCTCTGCAAATGAAGCCATGACCTTGCTTATGCCACGTGACCTACTTCATAAAAATATTTTCAAATAGAAGATTTTAAAAGCTCTGGGCCTGTATAACATTTTCAACCCAGTCTTACAACCTGAATTTCCACTTAATGTCAAGGAAAGTTTGCCAGAGAAAACAAACCACAAGGATCTGTCCCTTTATTTGGAAATCCAGTTCAGTCTCTCATTTTAGCAGAAAGCTTATCCTGGTGTCTATCAGCTGTGAAATGTCAGTTAACCACAGTTACTTTGCAGTGAACAAATCAAGGGCCCGATCCCGCAGCTCCTAGTTATGCAGGGGCTCAACCCGGTGAGATGCTCAAATCAGTCGGCTCTCTCTGAAGTATTCCCAAAAGGCCTTGTACGATCAGGGCGACGTGCAGGCCCTATCTGCTTCAGTGGGGCAGCTCATATGAGCAAAGGCTACAGAGTTAGGCCCCGCCACAATGATTATTTAACAGGTTCATGGATATATATATATATATTTTTTTTTTACAGTGTTTGTGTATTTTATTTTCTAAAAGCTTTACTTCCAGCACTTAACACCGTCATTTAATTAACGGATTGTTCTGGGGTATATATTTTGTGATCAGTAATAAAAAGTTATCTCCTGACACAAGCCATTGTTGATTTCACTGTTGTAGGGGAAAGGCTCTAGGGCGGCAGATAAGGCTGTTGCCATGGTGATGAAGGAGATACCGAGGGAGGAGTCTGCAGAGGAAAAGCCCCTCCTTACTATGACATCACAGGTGGGCAGAATGCTAGGATTCCAGGAGGCAGCTGACATATGTTAATCGAATGGAGAATGTAATTAAACTAAGCAGCAAAGCCATTGCCATCCTTGAGTCAAATTTAATAGGCAATTAGTGTTCCCCGAAAAAGAACAATGATGATGAAATGTTACCCAAACGTGGGGAAAACCCGTTATTCATTGCTGAGTTTTGCAATTGGTATATTTTAGTTGTAGTGACTCTACTGGAGCTTAAGCCTTTAGAAAAAATGTTTTGTACGAAATGTAAGTCAAGAAATGTTGTTTCACGATAAAGTATTGCTGCAAAACATAGCTGTGCAATATTAAACCTGTGCTTTGGAAGTTTGAACAAGGGAAGAATGAACACAAATCCAAAATCCTCTAACCAAATTGTTTTTTGTTAGTAAGTACAGCAGACATATGTCAGTTACCAGTAGAGTATCTACAGTTGGTTTAAGATGTCAAGTATTACTCATGCTGTCACATATTAGAAACATTCACACATGCAATAAGTAACAACCACTTCCTTGTACGTAGTATCGTTTTTAAACACTGTACATCAGCTCCCTTCTGAACGTTGTCACTGACATTCAAGACACATGTCAATTAGACCAGAATTTACACATGTCATTGCTTTCATTTTTGTAAAGCTTGTTGATTCAAGGACTTGGTCCCATTTCCTGAAACTTGGCAATCAGAACCACTGAGGAGCATTCAAGTCTTTTTATTAGCTTATTGCAGACAGTGAAAGACTCACACTGAATAATGAAAACCTCAGTTGACTGTAGCTCTGGTTGTTACTTCCAGCTGTTGCAAACATGCACTTTTGTTTCACAAGGAAGTGTTATGAGTAACCAAAATGACACCAACATAAAACACATCTGAACTAGGTGATACAAAAAATTCCATGAGGGGGTTACAGAATCCTAGCAATGGTGTAAATTTAGCAGTATTTTTCTCAGTGATGTCTATAGTAATAGACTGTAATATAATTCCTTCATTCGATTCTTAATATTTAAAATACGAGTACACAAGTTATTCATATTCAACAATAGGTTTAGTATTGTGGTTCTTCTTAAAAAAAATAATCATCTTCAAAAAAAATCCCAAACCCTTTTTTTCTTCCTTTTGCACTGTAATTATTATTCCAAATATGTTACATGTAAAACACTAGCACAAGCTTGCCTTATGGATAGCATTTGTATTATAATACTTCAATAATTAGCAATAGAAGTTTTCGTTGATGAACTTTTCCTATATTTTTTAAATCACTTGTCAATCTCCTCCCAGATCCCTGTCGAAACACTTGTGTGATACTTGTAATTTCTTGCATTAGTTAAAACATGGTTGCATGAGGGAATAGGACGCTTGGTTTAATGCATCATATTCTAGTTTTGCACTAACCAACTTATGAATCACAAGTATTAGAAGCCAAGGGTGAAACCCTGGCCCTACTGAGGTCAATGGCACAGTTACCATTGATTTCAACAAGGCTGAGAGTTCAACCTAGATTCATAAAATGTTTGATGCATCATTGTATTGCTTGTCTGTCAATTTACTCAGCAGTAGTCTGTGACAATTGTTCTAAGTAAAATGCTTGTGTCTGTGAGCATAAATTTCTTCCACTAAACACAAGTACCTACTTCCCTGCTATGCACCAATGGTGTGCACAAGCCAAAAGGAAGCAGAATCAAGTGAAAAGTGAGTATTTTCCATAGTCACCTCTATATCATGTATGTGTGATGTGTACTATATGATCATATCACATCTATCACTCATATCCTAATTGGATGTAACAGTGTTTGCAAATGATTGTGTTTTTAGTGTCTGCCTAAACCTCTTGCTCAGACCATTCATCCAGAATAAAGTATTATAATACTGGAAATACATTCAGCCTTCACTATTCATATGTTTGTCCAAATTCTTCATATGAAGAGATAGAAGGATGTGGCTGCAGCGCACAAAAAGTGCAATACACGTATCTAATAGAAATAATCATTAAGCATACATTGGTCACTGGACAAATTCATGTCAGATAAATTTTAGGTCAACAGACTAGTCTTGCTAGAGTCATCACCTAGTAATCGCAGTGAATCAGCACTAAAGAACGCTATAAAATTATGTAATATTTATACCTGTGACACCTACCTCGAGATGTCATCAAATGCATTAGGGGCCTGATCTTGCAGTCTCCTTTTGCTGCGCAACTCCCATTAAACTCAGTGGGAATCTACATGTGAACTGACTTCCACAAAGAGGCCCAGAGGGAGATGCATGAAATTCCTGCTTAATCCAACGCAGCTGGTTTTATCATGTACAAAATACAAACCACCTCCACCACCCTGCGCAACATGCTTCATAAAGTAGGACCCACCATGTGCTTGACTGAGGAAGCAAACTGCTTTCTCTCGCCACAGTTTAGGTAGGTCCCTAGACATAATGAACTGGTTTGTTGAACAGGGAAACACTTTGCTGAACAGGAATATCTTCTGAGTATTTTACTGAATCAGAACATTTATTCTCTCAGAATAGCAACAATAGCACATGATTAGAAACCGACCAAAAGTACCATTTTTGAATGGTCTCAAGCAAATGTTCACAAATGATGTAAAGAGAGGTAGTTATTCTGAACTCGGGCAGAAAGCAGGGCAGGGTGGCACATTAGAAACTAATTGGTTTAGAGAGGCATAAGATTTTGTAGTTAGCAATGATCTGGAGCTATCTATCAAGACATTCCCTTTCCTGAACAGTGAACAAATCTCAGAATGACACAGATTGCTTATCAATGATTCACCCCCAGGAAAAAAAAATGCCAAATTATTTGTGGAAATCAATTTACTCCATTCTGTTCAGAATTGAAATGTGTGGGGGCATGCATATGAGACAGACACCTGGTTATAATGGTCGAGTCAGGGATAATCCTGTCCTGAGCAGAGGGCTGGACTACATGACCTAGTGAGGCCCCTTCCAAACCTGCTTTTCTGTAATCCTATATACAGAATTTGCATGGACGACATACGTACTGCTCAGAATATCGTTTCAATGACAAAGGGCAATGGAAAACACCATCCTAAAATTGTTACGGCTTTCTTCATAAATAAATATGTTCAGGATAAAGCCACATGAATCAGTGTCTAATGCCAAACAGTCCAAAAAAATCTAATCTGTATAGCCAAACAGAACGTAGGTGACCCCTTTCACCCCCCCACCATCAGTTGTTAAGGCATAGACCTACTCATAGGAGAGTGACAATAAAAAGAGTATTTGTATTGACTTCAAAAGGGCATTGGATTTAATCTATACAGAGTAGTTACCAGTAAGTCTGGGAGAAAGGCTCTCTATAACACATGCTCTGCATAGCTGAATTTCTCAAATATGACCATAATGTGCAAAAACTGAGAAAAATATTTTTTCATTAAAATTGTATTCGGGAACAACTAACTTACAGGTCTCCACATGTTTGCTGAAATGCCAAACTAATTCATAAAGGAAGAGTGGAATATCCCTTGTGGATGTCTTAAAAGGGTATGCAAAGTATATTACTGGTATGTACGTACCATAGGTAATTAGCATGTGGATGGGAAAAGGTTACTTTTTTGAAAATGAAATAGTTCAACATTTTTTAAAACATACAGTTTCCCATGACAGGCCTTGGCTTCAACAGATCAGAATTTTTCAGTAAGGATGCGTTTCATCAGAAAATTCACAGCCAGCTGCAGTGTATTTTTTCACTTCCTTAAAATAGCCAGTAAGCCTAACAGAAGCCTTCTGTTACTACTCAGGGTGGGAATAATATTTTGGAGGAAGTTACACATAAATGCCAAATAGGTTCTCTGCAGTGTTACAGAGGAAGTAGAATAAAGTAGCCAACTTCACCTGTAGTCTAGCACTGCTGTCAGTAAGTACTCTTCTGCATGGCTCACCAACTAACATAGAGGATCCATCATCTTAGCATCTGATCTGAAAGTTAAGGATTTGTAATTTTTCAGACAGATCAGATCATCTTTTATACATGTGTAAATCAGGTAATAACTGCATTAAAATCAATCGGTTTATACCAGCACAAAAAAAGAGTACAATCAGAGTTATTTGACACAAATATGAAGATAAATGCCTGTGAAAAAAAACAGTCTTGAAGATGCCCAAACTGTTTCCATTGAAGAAAGTGGTAATTCTGCCACTGATTTCAATGGAGTAGGGCTAGGCTCATGAAATTCATGAAACCTAACTCTTAAACATACTGAAAACCTAATGCCATGCAAAAGACACTAAAAATACGTGTAGTATTTCAAAGCTGTATAGCCACATCTTGTATTATAAAATGCTTTAAGTAGTAGTAGTAGCAGCAGCCAAACCTTAACATTAAAATGTCTGCTCTTTATTGTAGTTTTCATCTAATAGTAACTAAACAGCATTGTAGTTAAACTGAAAAATAAGTAAATGCAAAATATGCAAATAGCTATGTAGCCATAAAAAATAACTGATGAGACTTCGTAGCTCAGTGTTAAATACTGTTAAGCTTTTTATTATTGTTAGTCTTGGTTCAAAAGAGTATGTAAAATTTCAGCAGGAACGCTCTCCTGAGGATAAGAAGAAAAAGTTGTCTTGACAACATGGTTTGAAAGTCATGAATTGGCTGATTGCCTAACGTTAAACAGATTTTTCTGTCTGATAATTGTTTTAATTTTGCATTACCTAAGGAAATAATAAGACTTTAGTATGCCAAATGAAATATTTTAAAAAGAAAGTCCAGGTAATACAAAAGAAGAGCATATAAAAACTAGAGTGTATGGGAAAATATAGCTGACTTTTAAAAATGTCTTATCATTTGAGTTTGCAGCAAGTGCAGTATTTTCCTAACTTAACTATTTTATTCTATTCATGAATTATCTGTAAAGCAGGAATTAATTTTGAATAACAAATACATTATGTAAACGCACTTCAGACTACAGGATCTAATAAACTATTGCTTTCAGTAGCTCTTATTTGCATTGGTTCACTGGTCACAATACGGGGAACCTGAATACCTCTTATTATTCCTCAGCAATCTCATATGGAAGCATAATGCTTTCAGCTAGGTTCCCCAGAGATCAGTATCTTGTGTAGTTATTTATACCTTCATAGAGTGTAATTAGGCATAAAAGAAAAGGCATAAAAGAAAGTAGGAGTAAAATATCATCAAAATGAAAGGTAGTATAAGATTGATGAAACCATGACGGTCCAGAAATTATGAGAGTTACAGGAATTTCTTAGGGTGATATCTTTTATTAGACTAACTATGTAACTGGGATAAAGGATGAATTCCTGCTTACAGATAATTCAGATAATCCATTATTCATTCCTGCCCAGGGCAGGGGGTCAGACTTGATGATCTGCTCAGGTCCCCTCCGACCCTACATCTATGAATGGAAAAAAAATGAACAGCTTAGTTAGAAAAATACTTGGCTTGCTACAGACTTGAATGATAGGATATTTTTTGTAAATCCTTACCTCTAGCAAAAAAGAAAAGCAATATTTACCCTGACTTTTCATTGCTGCAGTTGACTTCACAAGGTTTAAGGCAGTAGAGAATTGTTCTCTTCTACTTCTTTCTAACCTTGCATTGCAAAATATGAAGTGCAAGAGAAGATCCAGATACAAATATAAGAATAATACATGTGGAACTAGTTATCAATTAAGCCTATACTGTTGGTGCTTTTTGCATCACGGCATGATTCTCATTCAAACAGCACACCTTTATACCTCTTTGACAGCGTACAGTGATGTTGCAGAATCATAGAAGAGGAGGGTTGGAGGTCAGCTAATGCAAACCCTAGGGTCAAGGCAGGGTCATCTCTGTCTAAAACATCCTAAACAAGTGCTTGTCTAACCTGTTCTTAAAAGCTGCCAAGGATGGAGATTCTACAACTTCTTTGCGTAGACTCTTCTTCCTGTGCTTAACCATCCTCACAATGAGAAAGCTGTTCCTAATATCCAACTTAAATTTCCCTTGCTGCAGTTTAAAACTGATGCTCCTTGCCCTACCCCTTGAGGCCACAAAGAATAGTCCATCACCATCCCATTTATGGCCACCTTTAAAACTTTTATCAAATCCCCCTTAGTCTTTTCTTCTCCAGACTGTATAGTTCCATTTTTTTCCATCTGGGAGCATTTTAACTGTACCTTTCCACATTTTCTGGTCCTTTTACACAGCTAGATTTCTGTAAAGGTGCTTAGCATAGATTCATAGATATTAGGGTCAGAAGGGACCTCAGTAGGTCATCGAGTCCGACCCCCTACCCCGGGCAGGAAAGAACGCTAGGGTCAGATGACCTCCAGCCAGGTGCTTGCCCAGTCTCCTCTTAAAGACCCCCAAGGTAGGAGGAGAGCACCACCTCCCTTGGAAGCCCATTCCAGATTCTGGCAACCCTTACCATAAAAAAGTTCTTCCTGATGTCCAACCTAAATCTGCTCTGTCAGTTTGTGGCCATTACTTCTAGTTACTCTAAGGGGTGCCTTGGTAAACAGAGCATCTCCTATCCCTTGCTGTCCCTACCTGATGAATTTGTAGATGGTCACAAGATCAGAATCAGGCTGATATAGATTGATATGCAGAGGACAGAATTTATGGAAATGTTACCTTTTTAGGAAACATATACCTAAAAATAAAAAATAAAAAGATAGGAGGGAAAAAGTTTGTTCCTTAATAAGGGGCAAAGTCAATGGGATGTTTAAACACAGTGATACTCAACCACGACATTCTATGTGGATTTTTATCTGTGCCATTAATCATAAGAGAACATGAAAAATCAACAGCTATAGAGTACATGCAACAAAAATAGAAGTCATTGTACCTCTTCTCGGCTTTTAAAATGTAACCAAGCCCATGCGTGTATATGCCACAAATAGACAGTCTCTCTTAGATGACGTGCAAAATGAAAACATAGCAATGGTTTAAACAAAGCAATGGTTTAAACAAACTTCCATTGCTTGAAATTTTGAGCTTCAAGAATTTTTAGCAAAGCTGGGCATTAGCCAGTATTGCCATGGTCTTTATAAAGGGTACACTCTGCAGTAGGACAAGATACTTCTGCCACTCTCTTCTTCTATTCATAATAATATGTAACATGGAGCCTTAGCTTAGAAGTAAGAAATCAGTTCTGTGAATCCTGCCTAATTAAAATTAGACTTGATTTTATTTCCTATCCATCATGTCTAAAGACAATCTATAGATCTGCAAAATCTGCTAGTATAGAAGTTTTCAAAGTGGTCATCCAGAAGCCTGGAAAAGATTGAATAGGCTCAAAAATGAAAGAATGACAAATCTGACACAGGTTTGTAGAACTTGGTCATACAGTATTGACTCTCCACCTTATTAGTGGCTGCAAAATCATATTAAAAGAATGTTAATTAATTAAATGCTATCCTAATATTCTGTAGGCAACAACTTCAGTCGCCTCAAGGATGCAGTGTGATTACAGGAGTGGTCTGTGTAATTGTAAATGGGAAGCAGCTGATTTCTGTTCTGCTGTGGTTCACACGAGGAAAACATTTGAGAACTACTGCTCTTGTCCAGTCAGTCATTTCCTTTAATGAGAGTTTCCCCCAACCATGTGGACTATAATGGAATATATATGCTGGACTCTACCTGTATGTGACTCTTCAGGTCACTCTTCATATACATTTCTTAATGTCAGAGCATGGTACAAGGTTTAATTAATTTGATCTTCTAAGCCCCTGCAAAGTCATTATTCCCAGTTTAGACTTGAGATCTGACACAGTATGGCACAGTGACCTTACATAGCTAGCTTGTGGCTGTTCTACTAACAGAATCCAGAGCTCCTGACATCCAGTACTCAAGACCATAGTCCCTCTGTTCTCATAAATATTGTTTTTTATTTAATTGGTCAAAATATCCAAGTGTCAAGGACACTGCTACTCAAGTATATAGTCAGGGGTGAAAAATAAGGGCAAGACTATCCATGGACCCGTGTCAGTGGACAAGAGAGTGGACAACAGGAACCTTTCCCTTTCTTCTCTAGATATATGGCCCAGATCCAGCAAGACATTTAAGCAGGTGCATTACCTAGTGCTTTGCAGACGTGCTTAAAGTGCTTTGTTGGACTAAGGCAAGAGTGCAGGAGGTAGGCACAACTGCAGTTCCTATAATGCTGAGCACAGGCATGGCTTCCCTTTAGTGCCCTTGGTGGTGGAGCCAGACCAGGAAAAAAGGGTAGGGAGAAATCGACCCCTGAGCATTCTCCAGGAAAATGTGGGATACAAGTGGTAACACGTATTGGGTGCACAGAGGTGCATGTGCACCCCCTGAGAGCACCGGTGCTCCCCCTGTCAGCCAGTGTTCCTGGGAAGGGGGAGCAGGCGAGAGTGCTGGTGTCCCCCACTGAGAGTGCTAGCCAGGAGAAGCGGTCCCCCTGTAGCCAATCCCCTTGACCTGGGTGTGCCAGTGGCGCGCCCACAAGTGCCAGCAGCATGCTGTTGCCAGTTGTAGGTCAGCAGGATTGGCCGCCGCAGGGGGACCCTCCCCCTGGTGGGCAGGATCAGCAATGGGGAGAACCTCCCCCTCCCGGCCTGCAGGATTGGCCACGGGGAGACGCCCCCCCGCCCCAGTCACTGATTATCCAGTCGGGGGGGGGGGCAAGTGCCCCCCCCCGACTCAAGAGGCACCAGTTGCCCATGTAGACTGTGCTGCACTGCAGCTCCATACCATTCCTTGCATGGGCCAATATGTAAGCAGGCTAATACAGACCTGCTGTCATACAACAGCCATGGCTACAACTCCCACTGACAAATAAAGCTATTTTTTCATGATTCAGGCACTACATGAGGAATCTGTCATTCACTGAATGATACAAAATAAAAGCATAGGTTCCAGCTAACTTTCTTGACATAAGATCATCTCAGCCATCTCAGGAAATTAAGTGGAGTTGCAAAAGAAAGCAGATTCATCTTTACTGTCACATAACCAAACCTTAGGAGGTTGGAGGAAAGGTATCGGGCCCAAAGAAGTAAAAGGCACTTACTCTTTGTCAACAGCAAAATTAAGAGCTCCCAAAAATGTACCAGATACTTCACAATACCAGATACTTCACAATACACAGCCCAAACTCATTAATAGGGAGATAAATAATGAGTTATGTTTTCAGCATAAAATGCAAAAGGCTGCAGTCAAAACACAACATTGACTTAAGAACAAAGAAGAAATTAAAATATGCAATGCACAGGGATCTAAAAGAAAGTGTAAAAGGAGGCAGAATGCAGACGTTCATCTCAAAGGAAAAAAAAATCCCACTTCAGGGAAAAGCTAAAGCAAGTAGCTGACATAACTAGAAAGAGGATACATCTCAGCATGTAATGTTTGTGACATATTGATGACCCTCTACCTTTGCATGCTTACTTAAAATGTAAAAAGATGAGTAAAGCCTGGAAATAAAAGAGGAGAGTCAGGAGATTCTTTACAACAGAACAGCATCAATGCACAGTAGGTTCGTCTAGGAAGAAATGTTATACACAGCATTCCCCTCACATGAATGTAAATGCCCAGTACGACGCTCTTGAAAATCTCTGTAATTCCTCCACCTATATTATCAATATTAAATCACATGGGGAGCACCACATACTGTGCGAAAGTCAACTGAGTCTAGGGGATAAAGCTAGGTAAGACAGTAATTGCCACCAATCAAGAGTCCGTACAGCCTAAATATTACTCTTACATTCAGACACCTAACTGCTGCCAAGAAGCTGGTTTTACCTGGGTAGAATACCTTAAGATCATGGGGTCTGTTTGGGGTCCAGGAAGACCTTCAAATGCTCCTACATTATCTCAGCCAGTATAGCTGAGAGAGCTATATTTTTATGTGGCTGCTGCCTGGATGTCTTTAACTCTCTCTTTACTGCCCTGTCAGTAAAATGCACACTATCAGCAAAGACGAAGGAAGGGCTGTAGCAATTGTTTTTATGGATGTGATCCTGCCACCTACCACCCTACCACAAGGCACAGGGGAATAGGAGCCTGATGCCACTAGACCAGGGGTGGGCAAGATGCGGCCCACCAGGCCATTCTCTCCAGCCCACAGGGCCCCTAAACAATTTAGAAAATTAATATTTTTCTGCCCCTGGCTGCCTGTCATGCAGCCCTTGATGGCTTGCCAAAACTTGGTAAGTGGCCCTCCACCTGAAATAATTGCCCGCCCCTGCACTAGATTCATGGGAGCTCTGTATCCATAAGCAAGTACCAACAGGCTGCACTGCCCAGCTGGTGAGATCTTCACAAGAGCTCTCCAGCTTTGGGTCCCCTTGCAGAGCCCTGTCCACCAGGGAGGGCAGGTGCCTATCTGTGGAGGTCAGCCAGGACCATCTGGGAGAAGTTGCATGGGTGAGAGGGAGCAGTAGGTGGAAAGGCTGTGAAAGGACTTCTCTCAATGGTAATAGGATTGGAGAGTCTGGACCAGACTTAGGTGGGGGTTGCATGGGGCTGGAGTATGGGTGGATGGGAAAGAAGGGGCAGTCAGGAAGTCAGCGAGCAAGAGAGCTCAGAGTGCAGGGGCAGCATCCCCCAGGGACAAGACATAGGCAACGGGAGAGCAAGACATGCAGCCTAGGTAATTGGTAGCTGCAAGAAATGTTACTATAAACCCGGGCAGTGAGAGTGGTAGGGCAAAGCACAGCAGGTCTCAGAGTATCTAAAGTCCTACTGGATACTCGGACAGCTCCTGCAGCAAGACTGTTTTGGCAGCTTGATAGCGATCCGTAAAATGAAGATGGATGGATTCGACCTACACTGTATGTGCTATGAAATGGCATTGTTATGGACTACACAGGCAGTGACTATTATACAGCAGTGCACTGAAACCCTCCAGTTTACCATCTCAGATATCTTATAGATTTCATAGATTTTAGGGTCAGAAGGGCAGGAAAGAGTACTGGGTTCAGATGACCCGAGCCAGGTGTTTGTCCAACCTCCTCTTAAATACCACCAAAGAAGGGGACAGCACCACCTCCCTTGGAAGCGGGAGTGAATATTTTATTGTGAATATTTTATTCACAAATATCTTATTTGTGAATAAATGAACAGTATGATAGAGAAGCTGACATCAGCTTCCAGACAGTTGTACTACCAGTGTCTTCACAAAAGCCATCCTCAGTCCTAATTACAATGGTAGAAGGCCCAAAGCAGGCATGGTTTGGACATAATCAGGCATGACTTTGAATGGAAAGGGATATATGTTTTCAGTTAGGCTAACAAGCATAATATTAATTTGCATTTTGCAGGAATATTTTATGCTATTATTGAGCTTCCTCAGATGTGTCAATAGTTGGGGATTGGTGCACTACATCAGTCTGTGGGCAGCTTTCAATTAAAAAAGATGTTTTTAATTACATTAAAATTTTAAGTGTAAAAATATAGCTCTCAGAGAAGGGAGGTGGATTTGTGGCACCCACCAGCGGAGCTAGGATTCAGAAATTAATCATTTTTACATGATTCTAGAAATGTAGTTTTATATTCCTCTCAAACAGAAAAAAAAAAGTTACAGGTGATTCTATCACCTTCTAATATCCTGTGGCATTAAACTATAATAGGAAACACAGCTCAGTGGTTAAGCAGCAGGACTGAGGCTCAGAAGACCTGGATTCTACCTCCAGCACTACTGCATACATTACAGTGTGACCTTGGTTAACTCAATTTCTTTTTGCTTCTGTTTCCTATCTGTACAGCGGAAACAATACTTCTCTCCCACACAAGAGTGTTATTAGGCTTAGCTCATGAATCTTTTACAGTAGTCTGCGATCCTCAGATGGAAGGTGTTTGAGAACCATAAATTATTACTCGAACATAGCAAATGGGCTTCAGATCATCTGCATGTTTCAGAATACTGGGCCAGATTCATGCCTGATGCAACTGGTGACTATACACAGTTGCACCTAGGTTGAATTTGGCATGACATGTGAGATAGAAATACAGTGCACATTACTTCAGTACACTTAAGTGCCTTACCAATTGTAGGGCATGCCTGAGAGCAAGGAAATCAGAATGTAGCATTCCTAACATTCATCGAGGAGCCTAATATGTCATGAAGTGCTTTCCCTATTGCAGAAAATAGGAGCTCAGCTAGACATATGTTGCATTACGAGGCCAAATGTAGTTTATTAGGATACAAAAATTAGCATATAACTGAATATGTATACATCAATTAGGGATCTGGGTTATAGCCATATTTTGGTCTACAGGCAAAAGGAATCAGATCTCATGGCAGAGGTGATACCTTTTATTAGACTAACTAGATATTTGCCCCCAAAATGCCTTTTTTGCAAGCTTTTGGGCACACTCGCTCTTCCTCAGGCGTAGGAGAATGCAAAGATTGTAAAATTTCTCCTAGGTAGAAATGAAAATTCATAGTTCACAGAAGAGCTAAAGGTGATGTAAGATCTCCTGGCTGGAACTGTGCAAATTAGGCTCAGATAAAAGTTAGAACTGTCTGTTTACCTCAAGGTTGTCCAGTGTCAAGCTGGATACTGAATTATGTTTCTTTCTGGTTATGTTATTTCATATTTCACAGGAGGATGGTGTGATGGATGCTCTCCTGGGCAGGAAATTCTGGACCCCTAGCCTCAACACAAGAGAATTTCCTGCCCAGGAGAGCATCCATCACAGCATCCTCCTGTGAAATACGAAATAACATAATTTCCATTCCATAAAGTAATAGAAATGCTAATTTTTTAACTATCCCCTATATTGTAATTGTACACAGTAGCACTGACATTTTTTGTACCCGCGTGGTTCAAAACCTGCTTAATTCAGAGCAGGTTGCCAAATTAATGATGCGCCACTCAGCTGACCGCTGAAGCCTTTACTTCCAAGGGCGCCACTTCTCCGCTCAACTGGAGCACAGCAACTGTTCACAGAGCGGGGTGGAGAAGCAAGGCTCTGTGAAAGAAAAGCCTCAGCAAAACACCTGGAGCACCTCAGCAGTCTCACCCAGCTGTTTACTGAGACCACGTGCACTCTCCACCTAGTTCACAATCCCACATCTTCCCAGGGGGTTAAAGAACCAAACCCTGGAAAGAATCCGATTTCTACTGTATCATAACCCTAGCCTATAGGATAGTGAAAGCAGTACAGAAACACTTTTTGTAATATAGTATTTTCTATTCAATTCTCTAAGGTCTTAACTGATTTTCTGTAGAACCCTATAGTTTCCTCCCTATCACATTTTATAGGACTTTTCTATAAGAATCCTTATGTCGCATACAAATACCTTTGAAGATACCATTGACCCGATGGGTCCGACAATCCTTCTTCTGGGTTTTATGTTCAGAGTGCAAACCTGCAGCCATGGGTGGAAAGGGGGGAGCAGGTGCAGCTCATCATCCTACAACACAACAGGTATTTTCTCCAGTTAAAGAGAAACTAGAAGCTTTGCTAATAAAGTAGGCGGCAAAATGAAAAACCAAATATAACTACCAGAATGTGCTAGAGTATATATGAAGCTTCGAAAAAACACAAACTAGGCAAAAACCGACAAAGGATATTGTACCATTAGTCCTGTAGTGATTGTAGTTAAATCAATATCTCTTTTATTAGCAGACAAGGTTCTTTGGGTGAGTCTGATATCTTTTATTAGACCAACTTAATTAGTTGGAAAAAAAATTAAGCAAGTTTTCGGATTCAAAACCTCTTTGTCAGGCTGAGCAGCTGGTGTGTGCTCTTCCTGGATGTCCTTAGACCAACACAGCTACAACCTACACCCCTATCTCTTTTATTCAAAGTCATAAAACAAGATCTAGCCTTCCTGAGCACTTGGACAGTACCTCTAATACTTCACTGCCAGTCCTTTTTACATCTGAGTTAATATAACTATACCTGAGTTAAGGTTTTTAGCTAAAATTGAAAAAAAAGGTTTGCAGGGCTGTAAAACAGAAGAGACATCACCAGGGACTGGCAATATTGCAGAAGAAAGGACAGTTTGAACAGTGAAACATAAAGACCATTTAAAAAGGATAGAGAGTCATTAACACCTGTGGACGGAGAGAGTAAACAGGAATAAGGGAAATGATAATGAGCCATGAAGTGGATTGACTCTTTTAGGATTACTAGAATAGAAATGCCACTGTTCCTGCCAGGCAAATGGTTTTTAAGTCTGGGTGGAAGAGGAATCAAAGGGGGTGCAACTGCACCCCCTGGGTCTGCCCCTGCCAGCAGCATTGCAGGTCTAGCGGAAAAACTTTTAGTGAGGTTGGATCCTCAAATGAGGTATTCTAATGCAAGCGGGGAAGAGCAGTGTCTCACTGGTTGACCGTGAGATGATTTAACATGAGATCTAATACCCCCCAAGAAAACGTTAGTGTTCGTATGTGGACAAACGAACTACAGCAAGTCAAAAAGGGAGAGGACTCACAAAGCACCAGCCACTCTTCAATACCTGTCCATGTGCCCATACATACTCTGTGATAGGTGAAAGTCAGCCTGTAGCAGTTTAACCCTATTTTATTGAGGGGAAGAGACAATGTTTACCGAAAAAGAGAGCATTTGGATAAGCATCAGTTAAGCATCTAATTGGATTTCCCACCAATAAAAGCAGGTAGGAGACTATCACGCACAGTCCTAGAAATAAAATAAATAAATAAAACACAGAAGTGATATCTGAGGATATGAACCATGTTTCAGAGTAATATGTTTTAAACACCAACATTTAGCATAAGTGTAACTCAGGAAACAGTGTATCCAGACCAATCCCCCACTGATAAAAATGAAAGATCAGTACCTAGTACAGGGGTAGGCAAAACACAACCCAGGGGCTGGATGCGGCCCGCCAGGCCATTCCATCCAGTCTGCAGGACCTGTAAAAAATTTAGAAAATGAACATCTGTCTGCCCTGGCTGCGTGTCATGCGGCCCTCGATGGCTTGCCAAAACTCAGTAAGCGGCCCTCCACCCAAATTAATTGCCCACCCCGATCTAGTATAAATGCAGTTTCCAGCTCAAATGTAGAAATTCCCCAAATTGCCTTTATATATATTCAAAAAAACAGACTATGACCTTAGTTCAAGTGAGTAGCTTGGGGAAAATTGAGCAAAACCACGCAAGTAATTCTGTTACATGCATTTAGTAGCAGCATGTACTCAAATCACAGGGTACTGGAAACTATGTTATTTCTGGATTTTCAAACTGTTCACATATGTACCCACTGGCACACCAGTTGTTATACCTTCAGATCCCTAATCGTTTTGCTTGCATAAACCTCTGCTCAGATGCACACATGGATTGGGTACATATGTGTATATATATACACATACATGCATATTTATGAGACATATGATACATATTTGTAAATGTATCATTATACTGCATATACAAATGGATGCACTGTTAAACCAACACAATAAGCCTTAGAGGCATGAAAATTAGACCCTTTGCATAAATTGGCATGCTCGCTTTTATCAGCTCCAGCCTTTACTTGGGACCTTGATTAATAATGTGCTGAATAGTCTGTAGGTGCTCATCACCTTAAAGAATCAAACTGTGCAAGAACAGTGGGAGTTAATTCTTCTGCTACCCTTAATTCAAGAGGCAGCTCTATTATAACAGTAGCTAAACACTGATATACCCCAGTGTGTATTTTTAAACAACATTTTCATATAAATTTATATTGGCAGGCTCCTCTTGATAGAGGTCATACATGAATAACCAAATGCCGTTTTACCCAGTTGCCATTTATCTAGCATCCTGGGCTTGAAAGTTTAAACCATGTTCAAAAGCTACCTAAAAAAAAGATTTTGATAAAGGGAAAATAGGAAGAGGGAGAGAGGGAGAAGGCAAAATGGACCAAAAATAAAGATAACAAGGAGGGAAAGATTTTAAAAAGATAAGATAAATACAAATCACATCATCACAACATGCCACTCCACTGCATCTGCTTAGGCTGTGATCCTGCCGAGAGAACTGCAAAAACTCAGTTGCGGACCACAGACTGTTTTTCATCTGGGCTATAGTAGAGGCTTACCTTTAGCCGGCAGGAAATTTGTTTTAAAAAACTCACACAATTAACATTACAAGAGAAAACAGGTCATAAATCCAAACTAGATGTGTGGCCCCCCTACATAGCCAAAAACTCATTCAAGAGGTTCACACACTCCACAGGGTTCACCAGTGTCACTGTTACATTCTTGCATTTCATAGAAGCGTCTCATGTCACAGCAGGTTACATTTAAGGGGCTAATGTGTATGTTGGAATTGAAATGTGGCTGTCCAAGTTCTGTGTGTGAGAGAGAACTGGAAAAGGAGTCCTTCCATGTACTGCAAAAATTGGCACTTCTGGTTTGCTGGGGATAGAGAAGGCCAAATTAGTTTCTTCACTTGAGAATAGTTATGCCAAGCATTAATTAATATGGCTCACAGTCAAAAACCTGTAGTGATTGCAAGAGCAAAACAGCATAGGCTCTTCCTTCTGTTGATGCCTGTAAAATTTGAACATCATTTTAAAATACTCAGAAAGAACAACCAATAGTTCAGATTTAAATCCAAAGCTGCCTGTATCTCTGGAAACCGTGCTAAGGAATGCAGTCTTTTCCTCCTCTCCCACAAGCAGAAACAAGGAAAATTCTGTTGCAAGATACATTTTATTCCTTTAAATTCTGCATCTCAACAAAGCCCTTTGACCCCTATGTTTTTTTGTTGGTAGCTGGTGAATGAGCAACAAGAAAGCAGACCTCTCCTGAGTCCTTCTATTGATGACTTTCTCTGTGAAACCAAATCAGAGGCTATTGCAAGGCCGGTAACATCGAATACAGCAGGTAACTCAGTTTCTGTAGTCATCATCAGCCAGAAAGCATTAATGTGACGATTTATGTTTGTTTCCCAAAAAGTGTAATCATTATTTTTACAAAACTGCTGCCTAGTATTTAATTACAAATGGGCTAACGTGGAAGTAGCTAACCCTTTTGGTTGGCTTTGAGTTTTCAAAATGAAAAAGTAAACCTGGATGTTTGGATTCAGGTCCCGTGTTATACCAAAGCATTGGAGCTCCCAAGTTGCATTAAGTGGCTCTACTTTCAGTGTGTCGGGAAACTGATGTTAGTTAGCAAATCTTCCACCTGATCATTGCTTTGTGAAACCTTAACCAACGTGTACCTTGTTTTATCTGAACCCCTTAAGTTTAGAGTTCATGGTTTATAATTAATTCTGAAATACTTGTTTAGAGGTTTCTCTAGATGTGATCTTATTTCTGCGAAGATCATTCCACCCAATGGCCAGCTTTCATTTGGACTGTGTTTAAAATATTGTCAGTCCAGTTTTTGGATAAGTCCCCAAGCAGAGTGCCCACATACTGCACTGGTTACTATGTGCTGTAAACCTGTTTCTGTGCCCAATATGCATAAAATGCAAGAGTGTCTCAATCCCAACAAAAGAGCTTTAGGTCAAAACGTAGCAGCTTGTGTGTTTTAGCTATGGAGGTCTCCAGTTCAAATCCACAGAGACAGCCAAGCCTAGAAGCTATCACACAACCACCAAAAACCTATCTACTCTTTAGGGTACAGGTGAAGTGAGTTTCAGTTAGAAACAAAAAAATAGCATTAAATTACATTATGGCAAAACCCCTGTTGAACAATATTCTGCTTAACACCAAGATTATTGCTGTCCAGCTGGTTCCGAGGTTTCATTATCCCTGAAACTATTTCCTGTATGGTTTCTTTTTCTCATGGCAGCATTTCCACCCACCTAAATTATGGGAACAGTGTTTACTACCCACAGGGGAGCACTAGATTGCTTCTGTAAAGATCCTTTATCAAAAACCTAAGGCAAACTTGACTCCGTTTCTACTTGTAAAAGTCACGCCAAACTTCCTGCTACTAATTCCTTATTATTTACAGGCTTGCTTTATTGACAGCTTAGTCAAAAAGATATACCAAACAGCTTTTTTTCACTCTACAGTGAAAAAGAACAAAAAAGCTACAACTGAGCTTGGCTGCTTTGCTATTGAAAAAAATGCAATAAAAGCCTTATTTGGCTTAGATTCGAATGGCATAGTACAGCCGATCATAAAATGAGAGTGTAATACTAAAAGCATTCAGGATGAAGGAGAGGACACTGTCTTGCAGCATGGGCTCCAGAAACCAGGTTGCTGCTAGACAACGATTTGTAAAATGATTTGTCCTGTGAGAAGGCATTGGATTTAAATTAATTTATTCTCAAATTATTAAAATAATTAATTCCTTCATTAGAGAACTGGATTATCATCTTCAGCTATAATGAATAGATATTTCAAACTATGTGCAGCTTTCCATTGAAAATTGAACATTTACTTAAATGAAGACCAGTAAAGTAAGAGCTCTTCCTTAGCAGAGATAAATATATTGGGGTGAACAAATAAATCAATAGCTAGGTAGACAGGCAGATAGTTAAAGAGTCAGCATTCATTAAAAATTAAAATAATTATAGCTATTAACTCTGCCCCAAAATACCTATTATTTTTTTATTGCTTTACAATCACATTTACTAATTTTTGAAAAAAATGTTCTCCTTTGTTACTGTGTGATAGATCCACTTAAGCAGAGACTGACCACCTACACAGATGAAACAGCACAACTGATTAGACATAAAGTTCTGCCTAAAACATCTACTAAACAAATTGAAAAAAAAGAGAAAAGTAGGTTGTCTGTAACATTTTTTGTTATTATAGTCTTACGTGTCATTTGTATCAATGAGTACGTAACAATGCAGGTTTGTGATTTTTATGTTGACATTGGCCCTGTAATAAATACGTCCAAAGCAGTTCAGCTTTTTTATATGTTCCTTGTAATCATCAGATGGAAAAATAAATTCCCCCAACTAGTTACTTAATATAGTTACCCCTTTTTAACCCAAGGAGTTAGGCAGATTTGGGGATATGTGGGTGCTTTTTATTGAGATTAATATTGGAGGTGCTTTGAATTCAAGCCTTTTTTTTTTTTTTTTTTTTTAACAAAGAGTATGTAATATACCACTCCTCTAAACCAAGGGTGTCCCACCTTTTTGAATGCGGGGCCGGATAATGAACTTTTTATCACCCAGTGGGCTGGCGAGCCATATTCAAAGACCTCACAGGAAGCAGTATCACATCACCTCCCCAAAACGAAAGTACAGTGTTTACTTTCGTTTCCCGTCGCAGCACCTCAGGCCTCAGGAAGCAGCTTGAAGGGCCACATGGCGGCCCACGGGCCGTATGTTGGACAAGCCTGCTCTAAACACAACAAGATCCAAACAAGATCCTGTGCCTTCAGGAGTGCTCCAGACCTCTCACTCTTGCTTGCTCTCAAGATCCCATCCCCTGTGCTTCTTTTGACTATGTCTTGACTGTCCTACAACTGCTTCGTGTCTCTCATCTCAGACCATGTCTACCTCTCTCTCATCAGCATACAACTTTTCACAAAACAATAGCCAGCCAAACCCAAACAACCCCAATTGCCATTATTTTAGACAGAGACATGTTCCTGCTGCTGAGAAGAAAGCTGCTATTATCATATTTACCCGAGCCCAAGAGAAGGATTTTTTTTCCCCAGTCAACATGAGGGGAGGAAGCCTCATCTTAGATTTGAGTACCGGCCCAGGGCTCTTGCAGCAGGGGAGGGCCCCATGGCTGGGGGTTGTGAAGGGCTGGAGCACAGGGGACATCTGAGGTGTGCAGCTTCAGTGGAGACAACACAGCCAGCCACTTGTCTTCTGCTCCAGCTTCATTCCCAACCCAGCCAGGCCCAGAGCCATCACCGCTGCTTCTGCCTGGCCAGGCTGAGGCCACTGAATCTGATTGTGCTGGAGCCACACAGAAGGTAAGTGGTGGGGGCATGCAGGCAGGGAGGAGCAGAGACAAGTGCAGGTAGCAGGGGTCAGGCACAGGCACATCAGGGGGAAAGAGGGCCCATAGAAGGGGTTTTTGTGGCAGAGGGGCAAAGGGCAGGGAGGGGGGCAAATGGCAGGGGGACATGCACAGCATAAAGGGGGCAAGGGGCAGGAGGACAACAAGCAGGGGTCTGGCTCTTTGCCCCCCCCCCACTGCTTTCCCCACCACAGTGACCCGCCAGCAACTAGATTATATACATGGAAAAATATAGCAAATGTATCATCTTAAATACAAAGAGTCATCTTGGATTTGGGTAAACAAGGTATTTCAGCTGTCTGCTTCCACAACTGAGCATAACTGTTTCTGAAAACTTTCTCAGAATAAGGGAAATTATGGTGCCCAATCCATAGCAACATTTTAGACTGGGGTTTTCAGATATGGACAGAAACTTTAATGGCTTGGGCTAGGCTGACAGTGACCCTCATGCTGGCCCTTAGAATCAGTGCAGACATGCACTGAGTATTCAAATTCTTACGTGGTCTGGAGTGCTCTCTCTAAAGCAATGTAAATACACGAGGCCAAGTTATCCTTTCTCTGAGTCACATGGGTGGTCCCAGAGACTAGGACAAGTTGCTTGAGTAAGGCTAGCAAAGAATGCCTCAGCATGGTTATTTTTTCCATTATGAAAATTGTGAAAGGGATATGACAGCATGGCAGGTTAAAGACAAAGGAAAACATGCTGCTAAATCCTCACATAAGTCTTTGAAATCTCTGAATGTGAAATATTTGCAAGGTACCAGGTCCAGACGTGGATCTTCTCCAAAATGGATCAAGACACAAAAGTAATATTATAATCAGCTGGCACACAATGGTTTTGCTTTCATTTGGTAAAGCACTGAGAACACCAATATTTGGTGGAAAACTATAAAAGTCAAGATTGTCAAAAGTAATCAATGATTTCAGGTGTCTGACTTGACACAACTTAAGAAGGTCTCATTTTCAAGCTGGCAATCCTTTTTACAAACAATCCCTTTTAGGTGATGGAAGCTCTCAAAAAACACAGTCACTCATGAACATCTTTACTACATTACATTTACTGTAGCTAAATGTGAATGTGTATGATTTAATTCAAGTCCTTCATGTTCATTTAAACATAATTTGTAAAGAATAAGGATGAACTAGAATTGAGTATATGAATTGAAGTATAGTGCAGCACTGAGTTCTAACATTCTGTGGCTCTGATAGTCTTGTCCACAGGTTTGGATCTCTTGGACCTCAGTGAGCCTGTCGTACAAACCCAAAGCAAGGCGAAGAAGTCAGAGAATGCATCCCGAGATGAGGGCTTGAAGGCTGCAGCCCATAGGAAGAAGACAGACAGCTCAGACCTTATTAAAGTAGATGCTGAGCAGAAGGTCCTGGCAGTCAGAGCTCCAGAGAAGTCTTCATTAGATTTAGGTGAGAACAGGATATTTCAGCAGTGTTATCACACGTTCCTTCTTGCTGCTATCACAAAAAATACATAGGAAAAAGTTCTCTATTGCACTCCATTTATGTGGTCACTTCCAAGTGAGTGCAGTGGGTGGTCATTGTGATTTAGCAGCATTTTCTACCAACTGTGCCCTCAAGTTTACATGGGTATAAATGATGACACACAATGCCCTGGAAAAGGTGGACGATGCAATGGAACATCAGGTTCTGAACATAATTATAGCGTTTTCAATGAAAGAGAGCAGTTAAATGCAAATACATCAAGGACAAGTGCAGAGTGCTGCACCAAGGGCGCAAAAATATCCAGCACACCTACTGGCTGGGCAGTGACCCTCTCAGCAGCACAGAAGCGGAAAGGGATCTCAGAGTCATAGTGGATCCAAGATAAACATGAGTTGTCAGTGTGACGAAATCATCAGCAAAGCTAACCACACTTTATCGTTAATCAGCAGATGCATGACAAATAGAGCCAAGGAGGTGATACTTCCCCTCTATGCGGCATTGGTCAGACCGCAGTTGGAGGACTGCGTCCAGTTTTGGGCACCGTACTTCAAGAAGGATGTTGATAGACTCGAGAGGGTCCAGAGGAGGGTCACGCGTATGGTTAGGGGCTTACAGGACAAGCCCTATGAGGAGAGACTGAGGCCCTTGGGACCTCTTCAGCCTCCGCAAGAGAAAGCTGAGAGGTGATCTTGTGGCCGCCTACAAATTCAGTAGGGGGACGCAGCAAGGGACTGGAGATGCTCTGTTCACCAGGGCGCCTCTTGGGGTAACAAGGAACAATGGTCACAAACTGATAGAGAGCAGATTTAGGCTAGATATCAGGAAAAACTTCTTCACGGTGAGGGTGGCCAAAATTTGGAATGGGCTTCCCAAGGAGGTGGTGCTCTCTCCTGTCTTGGGGGTCTTCAAGAAAAAGCTGCATAGGCATCTGGCTGGGGTCATCTGACCCAGCACTCTTTCCTGCCCAGGGCAGGGGGTCGATGATCTGTTGAGGTCCCTTCTGACCCTAGCACCTCTGAATCTATGAATCACTTGTTCTTTTTCAAAGTTTCACTCCATGTCAGTTGTGAGGACTGTTTATGATGTCAGTATTTATCTAGTAGGAACTAGTCTTGGTCCACATCTTCATTTCATAACTGTCATCCGTGTGACAATACTTTACCAAGCTGGGCTGGATCCAAAGAGATGTACAGTCTCTAGTGATGCCATATTAGTTTCTAACATTAAGAAGGCAGCCACCAGAAAAAGGCCTAGGCTTGCCAAGTTTTAGTTCTGTATACCTAAAATATTACTAATGCTGTTTAATGCTTCTTGCCAGGTGCTTCAGTGGACA
This sequence comes from Crocodylus siamensis, assembly GCF_052110815.1. NCBI lineage: Eukaryota > Metazoa > Chordata > Crocodylia > Crocodylidae > Crocodylus > Crocodylus siamensis. The sequence goes on along the minus strand of NC_143400.1, from coordinate 89,551,718 downwards.
GTCTGTTAGATAAAATTATTGGGGGGAAAAGGGGCAACTTCTAGGTTGTCTCCAGGTGGGATTTTAAAAAGTTACCCATGTGAGCTAGAGATCTATTTCCATTGTAGTCAGTGCAAGTTAAGCACCTACATTTCTTAGGTTTTTTGAGGACCCAATTTGTTCATGTTGGGGAGATTGAGATGCTCAGGATTAAACGCAGCATTCTAGGCATTCTCTCCCAGAGTCATGGAAAGAAAGATTAGGGTTTGCTGTGGAAAATCTTTACAGCAAAAGAGGAATAACAGCTGAATGAAAAATTAGAGTTTTAAATGATGATAAAGTAGAAGAGTGCAGTGCCTTCTGCTGTGCAGCGTAATGCAAGGACTATTCAGGGAAGAAATCTATCTGCCATCTACCATCCAAGTTCAACACAGTCCCAGCACAGGTGCCTCCGAAACACTTATCTCCTTACCCCATTGCTATGCTTTTCTTCACCATGGCACACTCCCAGTAACGGTCAATAAATGTGTAAAGGATTAACACCAGTTTTGTACCCTGGATCTGTGAACTCTTTCAAGAAATGCTTTGGAAAAAACATTTACCAAATTCCAGGAATTCCTCATTAAAATAAAGTCCTCAGCAAGGGGCATCGTTAGAATTTGGGGCAGCTCTCAAACCAGCCAGATCCATGTCACCCATCTTTTTCAGATACAGCAAATATCACAGATATCTACTGTATTATACCTACTGTTTTGCCTAATAATATCATCCCGGGGAAGCTGAGAACGGTGCGAGCTCCATTCCAAGAACAGGATTCATAGGGGTTAAGGAAACAAACAAAATTAATATCCTGTCGAGTCCAGGAGAAAGTAAATTCAGGTTTCTTGCCCAGACTGAATCACAACCATCTGCAACAGAAAATTGGCTAGGAGAAAGACACTTGTCTCAAGGTAGCAGAGTTTCCTGTCACTACAGTAAAAGCTTTTAAAGAGCCTGATTTTCAAATAGAGAGTCTGAGGGCACAAACAGAAGTAACATTTTTTTCCTGATCTGGGCACAAAAAGTGGTCTAGAGCTGTGACCAAATGCAAGGGCATGGCTACAGACTGCTTCAAAAATGGCCAATCTGGTGAAAATCAAACCCCCTCATTGCAGGTGTCAGATGAAGACAGTTCAAAACAGAGTGTCTTCTGTAATGTCTGTCTGCGTTGCCTGTTGCTGTTTTCAGAATGGGAGGGTGGAAAGGGAGCGGAGGAAGTTCAGTCTCAAAGTGGGGCTCCAACTCACCTAGGAACCCCTAGAGCGAGCTCCCTTTCCCCACTCCCATTCCAAAAACTTGCAGCCTTGCAAGGAGGAGGGGCCATTGCTAGTGAAACCTGGCTGCAGGCCACAGCTGGTAGATAGATTCCTCTCCCCGCTGGAACCACCAGTGAACTTCTGTTTGGTCCTGGGGATCACTGAACTCGGAACACTTCCTGCAAAGCGTTCTTAGCTACAGTGGGGAGCTGCACTTCTCTCTGTGCCCTAAACCTATCATTGTTTGAAAACAAAATCAGGCTGACAACTAAATATCAGTTGCCTCTGCCATCGTTTGTACCCCGCCATTGCAAATGCTAAATGGAGGCTGGATTTTCAAAATCGGAACTATGATGTGTAGACTAAAAGTAGCCAAAACTACCGAGAAGCTGCCATAATCGAAACAAAAAGTGATTCTTCCATTGAATTAACAAGCATTAACAGGGAGCCCAGACTTTTCTACAAATTTTGAATTGGAATGATTATGAAAATCCAGATTTGGGTAAATTATTGATGTTCTCAGATATTTCAGTTCTCCTGGGATTTCAGCTGAAAAACTGAAGTAAATTAAATATGGATTGAGCCTTAATTAAAACATATGATTTAGTGATTTAGAGTGCAATTCCCTCAACACTCATTCACAGAGCTATAGAAGGAATATTATTTTCTGAGTTAGGTTCCTTAACAGACCCTTCTTTTCTTTTGCAGTCAACATTCAGACACAGCTAGAGAAATGGGATGAAGTGAACTTTCGTGGAGATAGGACCAGCAAGGGCCATCCATCTACTGAACGAACATCATCATCTAGAGCTCCATCAAAAGAGCTTTTATGGTAAAACATTTTTGATTTCCTAAGATAGTATTTCTGGCTCTGCTCTTTCATTAATGAGCCTTTTCATTAATGCACATTTTCATTAATGTTATAGTTACCTAGCTCATAATACAGTTCAATATAATTGCAGCAACAGGGGTAAGTGAAACATCAGACATTAGCTAACAAGCAGGGGGCGGGACTCAATGATCTTCCAAGGTCCCTTCCAGCCCTAATGTCTATGAAATCTATGAAAGTGAATATATTGTAAATTAACTTGCATCAGCAAGTTTCCTAAAACAGAGTAGGTGGAGTTCAACGGAACTATAATAGGCCTTTAGCTCCCTGTAATCAACCTATTTTCTTCTGCTACTTGTGTGTATGCTACCCCTGGGAATTTCTCTCCTTCTTTCCCGCTACTGTTCTTTACTATGCTGTGCCTGATTCAGATAAGACCTGTGGAAGAATGCCTTGCATTTGAAAACTTGTCTAATTTGTCTTTTATTGGATCATCTATATAGATGGTCCAAAAAAAGATATCACCCTAAGAAATCCTTGCCCCTCACTTAGATTTAAATTCAGAAAAGATATGGAAGGGGTCTTGAGGCTAAAAAAGTGGACAATCACTGATCTAGCTGGTGCCACTTAAGCTAGGGACAGACATTTAAAATCCTGAGCCTGGATTGATTCAATCTTTGCACGTTAGTCTAACCTGGCTAGTAATCATACAGACATTCCCTCTGGACTGAAGAAATGTAGGCACATGCTTGCAGTGGCTCAGGCTAGAAGCTGGGGGGTGCTAGAGCAGTCTTCCCTTCCCTTTGACAGTGCTGAGCTGAGGGTGGTGTGGCCTGGCCCAAGCAGAATGCTCTGATTAGGGTGGGGTTCTCCCCCGCAGCCCCTCGCTGTTCCTGACCACGGAGGAAGCTAACAGGGAGTTGATAACACAGCATTTAGCACCCCATCAAGAAAACAAAAGCCTCTCATTAGTTCAAGGTTTTCTTAAACATTTTTTTCCAAGGAAGGAACAGAAGGATAGTACCAGAAGACCTGTTGCTTAGCTCCAAAAAGCCCTAAGTGTACACTGTCCTGTCTGCATCTGTCCTGTCTACTTTACGCAGACATCTCCCAGCATTAGCTAGCATATCACATGCTAGCTACAGTCCGTGCTGTGGGAGAGGAAAGAGGGGAATCCCTGCTTGAGCAGGGAGTGGTGAGGGGGGAGTGGGGCAAGGGGAAGCCAGGCAGATGCTGCTGTGCCTGCAGGTCTCTGTGAAAGCTCCAGCCAGGGAGCAGAGGGGCAGGGCCAGCCCTGCTCTGGAGCAGAGAGCCCTGCCCAGGGCTGCAAACCATCTAGGATGCTGGGGGACTCTGGTTTAAGTTACACCAGAAAGGAGTCTGGGGGACACATTGCATAAACCAGTTTGACCCAAATCAGTTAAGTCTGTATCAAACCGGTTTCAGCCATTTTCAAACTGGTTTATCTGCACTGAATGTCTGTTCTGTTATAGGTTTAAACCCATTTCTGATCACTTAAACCAGTTTGCGTGTAAAGTCTGTCCCTAGCCAATAGGGCTGTGGGAGCAGGACCTCACTCTCCCTTGCCCTGCTCTTTCCAGAGTCTGCCCCCTCCCCATCCCTGTTCTGTACCTCAGGGGGCAAGGGAGGCTCCCACTGCTAAGGCTGCTCTTGCAGGGTCTCACACACTGAGGACTATACCCACAGTCCACCCCACTGGCCCCAGAAGCATGAGAGGAGCAGAAAGGACAAGCCAGGCTGCAAAGCACAGCTCTGCCTGTGCATCCACCTGCCCACCCACTTGCAGCAGAGTGCACTGTTGGGAATGTGGGGGGACCAGTACAGGGGCTTTAGGCAGGGAAGAGAGCAGTGGCAGTCCCCAGAGAAACATCTACAAGTGCTGCTAGAGTCTCTGGGGCAGGTGCACGGTGCCAGATGGGGGAGAAGAACATTTACTTCCTCACACAGGGACTGGGGGTAACACAATACCCCTAACAGGATCTTTGGGCACCCCAGTTGAGAATCACTGCATTAGAATTTGACACCAGATTGAATTGGACCTGGTGCATTTCCCTCCTGTGTTATCTGCCATAAAGACACTGAGAGGAAACTAGGGTAGTGTGCAGACAGAAAGGGGTATGCGATCAGGTGACTGGGAGCCTGGTGCTCTAGAGCATAGTTTCTCAACCTATGGGGTACGCAAGACACAGGCAGGAGGTACACGAGTACCCCAACACTCTGTCTCTCACCCTCTTTTCCTCTCTCTCTTGCCCCTTCCTCCTTTCAAAACTATGGCAAAAAATTTGGTGCGCCATGCATTGTGCAATGCTTTAAATTCCCCAGTAAGAATTTGGCATGGCTTGCTTTGCGTGGCACTGGGTTCAGCCCTCCTAGCTTTGGGCAACATCACCTCTAGCCCAGGTACCTACATAGGCCTTCCAACATATGGCACACATTAGTCTGTAAATATAAAATCCCCTGGAAAATTGAGTGTTGAGGTACTTATTCAAATTTTCAGAAGTTAGGGGGTACTTTGTACTTAAAAGGTTGAGAAGCACTGCTCTGGAGTTCTGACTCCTTCTTTGTGACTGGACAAGTCACTTGGCTATAAAATAAGGATCAGTGCTTTAGGCCTGATTCCCCACTCTGTTATACTAGTTTTATACCAGTATAGAAAAGTGAATGTGTAAATGTGTTTATCTATAGGTCTACAGAGAACAGGTCACAGTCTGAGCTGGCCAAAGTCAAGGGTGCCTTGGACTCAGATTCAGCATCAGATTTAGAGCTAGCCCCAGCAACACAGGTAAGAGTTTTTATTATGGGGCACAAGGGGAAGACAAGAAGGAATTAGCTCATATGCTTGCTCTTCACTGCTCTAACAAAAAAAATGAAGGGGGCATTTTTCACAGTCATCAGTTGAGCCGAGGGGAATCCTGCCTGAGGTTAAATGTTCAGTTTCCAAATACAGATACTAGGTATCTGAAATAAATGTATTGTCATTTTGGTGTTCACTTCTTCAGTGAATAAGCATAATAGCCTTGCTTACAGGTTCTCAGAAACATATGCCAAGAGGGGTAAAGTACTGATGCATGGATGTCATCCAACTCACAAGTCTCGCCTTCCAAATGTTCATCGGTAATGATACCAATAAATAGCTACTATTGCAGCGGAAAGAAAGTGCAATAAAATTGTACTGTTCTGTTCAGATCAGGGAATTACATAGAGTTACAAAATACATTATATCATCATCTCATGCTTAAGACTGTCAAATGCAATGAAATATTTAAAATTGATGTAGGGGGAATTATCAACAGATTTCAGGAATACGATTTTAATGTAAATATTTTAAACCAACACACCCTCCAGATCAGCAGGAAGCTGATGCTTCTCAAGCAAATCCCAGGATGTCCTTCTCCTTCTGCACTCGGCCTTGGTGAGGCCGCAGCTGGAGTACTGCGTCCAGTTTTGGGCTCCATAATCAAAAAGGATGTGGAGAAGCTTGAGAGAGTCCAGAGGAGAGCCACGCGCAGGATCAGAGGTCAGGAAAACAGACCTTACGACGACAGGCTGAGACCCATGGGACTCGTCAGCCTGGAAAAGCGCAGGCTCAGGGGTGATCTGATGGCCACCTGTAAGTTTATCAGGGTGACCACCAGGATCTGGGGGAACATTTGTTCACCAGAGCGTCCCAAGGGATGACGAGGTCAACCAGTCACAAACTCCTGCGAGACCATTTCAGGCTGGACATAAGGAAAAATTTCTTTACTGTCCGAGCCCCCAAGGTCTGGAACAGTCTGCCAGCGGAGGGGGTTGAAGCACCTACATTGAACACCTTCAAGAGCAAATTGGATGCTTATCTTGCTGGGATCCTATGACCCCAGCTGACTTCCTGCCCTTTGGGCAGGGGGCTGGACTCGATGATCTCCCGAGGTCCCTTCCAGCCCTAATGTCTATGAAACCTATTAAATCAGCTGGTATTTTGTTGTTGGGTTTTTTGCAGTTACTGTGTTTCAAGTAAAGTCTCCAAGGGTTATTTAGGGAAATGAAGTCTATCAAGAGAAAGGAGCCTTTGGAAAAACATGAAGTATTTTAATGCATTAGCTCACTATAAATATCCACCTGCAAAAAAAAGTAAGCACTGCTGAGTTTGTATTGGCCTACTACAAAATCAATAGCACAGCAGAATTGTGACAGGAAGGAGTAATAATATTAGTCAAACCACACAAATTGCCACCCAAATCATAAGCAGCGTGACTTCAGGCTCTTGTACTTAAATGATTTGGCACTGTTAATAGCCCGTAGATAAAATTCAGTTCTTATCCTTTACAAGTGCTTTAAACCCCTCACACTTAACATAATCCAATAAGTGAATCATTTTCCTTTTACCAAAAAGAGCGACGGTTATCCTGTGTTTGCTAATGTAGTGAGAAGCGTTTCAAATTAGCTACCAACCCAAGAACATGAATGTGTGAAAAAGAATTATTCTACCAAACTCTCAAATGAGAGATGTAATATTGGACCTTTGGTTGCTGCATAAACACTACAGAGATCAATGGAGATCCTCAGCAGGAGGAAAGTGTCGGAGTTCCCTGGAAGTCAGGATGGCGTCCATCCATTAAGCAGCTGCCCAACGTTTCCATTCTCTTAGTGTACCATAACATTATATTCCCTAGAATTGGCAATGAATACGTTGATCACTTTGCTTATATACGCCGCCTGATTGCTTTGTCTTCCTGAGTCTTTGGCCTTCAGCGCGGATACTCCGTGGAAAGCAGGGGTGCATTTGGAGAGTCCCTAGCAGAATGGAAGGCTACTGAAAACAAACTCCAGTAATAAAACCATCAGTGATTCCTAGCGACTCAGTTTCTATCTCCTCACCTGAAAGATAGGCAAGTTTAATTTGGAGGCTGGCAGAAACTGGCTTTAAAAAAAAAAAAAAACGTAGAAAGCAGCAGAAAGGGGCTGTGGTCACCCAAACCCCAGGACCTGAAAAGCGTTGGGAGAGTAGGACCAAAGGAGAATGAAAGTGACAGGGAATGCTGTTAGACCCCGACTCCATGCGGCGCCCAACGACTAGGGAAACAACGATCCAATTGCCCAGGGAGCAAATACCAGCACACATTTCTCGACAACAGCTTTATTTAGAAAGGAGACAGTTTTGGGCAAGCTGGGGAGCAGCCATGAACGTTAGTTTTTTTCCATATTTATACACTTTGGTTTGCACTTGTTAATATTTACTCCATCCTTGTTCCTCCTTTGTTCTACCCATATTCCCTCCTATCTCAAGCTCTGCTTCCGTTTACGGTTTGTTTCATTAGCATGAAATTGCCTATGCATTTCATTTATTTACATACCTTTTTGCTAAGTCCATATGCTTAAGATTGTGAACCCAGCTTCTTCCAGTCACTTGCGGGTTTTTTTGCTGATTTCTTCACCATCTCCAAGGTCTCGCTTCTGCCTGTCTCCAATGATAGCTGGTGGGCTGCATCCTGTTCTCCTTACACAATGAGCTATATATTTTACAACACTGTCACATTGTTAGTAAAATGCTTGCCTAAGAGTTTTGCAATGTTACTTTTAATATATCATTCTGCCTTGTGGTCAGTGGCTTTGCTGTGCCACAGACAAAAAAGCCTTTATTCAGCTGCAAATCCAGCGCTTCCCAAGATCCAAATATTGTCACCCTAACAAAAGCAAAGGGAGACAAAATAAGAAACCTCGCCAGTTTGATGGAACAGAAATACGGGCCTATGGAGGGAAAAAAGCTCACCTGTTCTCCATAGCAGCATGATTTCATGCAACTAAGGCCCCCTCTACAGGTGACAGGTATCGTGCAATAAACTGACATGCCGTTTGAGCTGAATTTGCCAACTTAAAAAAGAATTAGAGCACGGGATGCTGACCCAGTCTACTGGGTTGACGGGTTGCCATTTACCAGAGATGATCAAAACAAGCAGCATTTCCACCTTGTGATTCACACTTCAGTGAGGACAAGAAACACTACTAGTTTTTTACAAGGCATATGGATCCGTTAGTGGTGCAGTAAGGCTCATAATATTTACATGTGAAGTAAGATCCCCCATGAACGAAAGAAATTTTTGACTTTCTTTGGCCTCTGTTTTCCTGAAACAAATAAGAGTACCAAAATGTTAAGCACTAAGCACACTAAATGCAATACTCTGCCACCATTTGGCTTGTTGAACTCTCTCCTGCCTTGGAATAACTAGGGGAATGACCAGGGCTAAGCAATGATAGTTTGTGGCCCTATTTGTAATGAATGCCGTACCAAATGAAAGCAGCACTGTTTAGAAGAATTACCAGCATCTAGAAATCACATCACCATTGCTAGAAAACAGCAAACTTTTGTAGATTAGCTAAAGTTATGGGTCTGATTCTCCAATCCCTTGCAATGTGTGTTGTCATTTATATCTACACAAAGAGCATAAGGTGCTACTAAAACCAGAAATGTTTTTTTTCTGGTTGAAACGTAGAAGCGCTCCAAAAACAGAGACAGGTGACTAATCTCTCTTCCCTTCTAAACTGCCTGCTTACCATTCAAAGTGGGGAGAAGCTTTGGGGTCCTGCTGGAATCATTGTTAGCTTAGCACATTCAGGGAGTTACAGGGTTACGAATAACGCAATTCAACTAGCCAGGTAATTTGCCCCTTCCACTCTAGTACTGCACGTGTTCCTTGCCTAAGTAAGGTGTTATTGCAATTCATTGTTACACACTGCCCTGCCAACATGTTTCAACCTAGCTCTGGAGGGACCATGCTGAGAGACAAAAAGCTAATTTAATCTCCATGGCCCATCGTGTTTCACGTATTGCAGGTTGGATAACAACATCAAAAGATTACATGCTTGTAAAATAAGATTAGTTCTTTATTAAAAGAACTATTTACTGTCAGCAGCCAGCTTGCTAGCTAAATGCACAGACACCAAGTTCTTGGTGCTTCCTCTAAAAGCTCTCTCTCCGTCAACTAAAGAACACTTACTCTTCCCTCTTGCAACCAGCTTCCCTCTTGCAACTCTTCCCTCTTGCAACTAAAGATCACGTGCTCGTCGCTCGGTTCCATGCAGGTTACTGCGTATTGCATCTTAAGCTTCTCTTAAGACTGCAATGGTCAAGATGTGCCAGTTGCAAGGGTTGCAGTTTTCCTGGGCTGAGGGTGTTCTTCTAATTGAAGTACCAAGAGACCACCAAACTCTGGGCATCCTCAAGCTCAGGCAGCTGCCTCTGGGCTGGGTTGGTCTCCAGTCCCTACCGGAGATGGATCACCCATTCATTTCACATAGCTCATTAACATTCATTACTGTCAGTCACTACCTACTTGGACCAAGTTATACCAGAAAAGAGAAACATGCTCTACCCCTTCAGCTATTCCCTGACACTGCCGTGACATGGCTCTTCTCTCAATACTCTATCAGTAAAATAAATCTCACTTTGTGTTTTACCACATCATGCTTTCAAAATCTGTATCCTCTGAGGATCTTGTCTCCCATTTAAGGGTGACCTCAATTGTATGCAACATGGACCAGCAATATTGTGGAGATTTTATCTTGTCGTTGCTACCTGAGTCCTTAGAGGCTTCCCTTAGCGCCTTTCACTGTCCATCTCTGACAGCTTCAAGGCACGTGAGGTTTAGTTCCCAGTGTGGAGCAGTGGTTCTCTGAATGAACAAGTCTCATTTCTGTGCTTGAAATATTCAAAATTATTCCATTTTTCTTGACAAACAGGAAGAGTCCTATGTGTAATAGATCTACGTTGTTAATGCAAGCTTACCAAGTTTTGAGGAGTGTTACTAATATTTCCAGAAATGTGTTGGAAGGTTAGGATGGACAGTGGCATTCAAGCCATCATGGTTTGTGGCATTCATTCTTTCTTCTCACTGGGCATGTCTACATGAGACACTGCTCAGTAGACTAAATCTACTGCGCATTAGCGTGTCATGGCAAAAACCATTCTAATGCACTAATGTGCAATAGAATTAGTCTACTGCACATTAGGCATCACAAAAAGACTGTACACCATTAATACTGTGCATTAGTGCCGGCGACTGCGCATTTATGTAGTACCTCATATTAGTGGTACTACACTTAATATGCAGTAATAACAGCTCATTAATGCACATACAGATCCACCCACTGTTCTGTCTCCATCATACACTGCCCAATTCAACTGTATAGCACCAGGAGGATTTTTGTTGTTGTCATGAGCCCATTTGGCAGATCCCTGTTTGTGATTCTGTCTGCCTGGAAATGTCCTTCAGTATTCGGTTTATTTGCAGTTTAATTTCCTCCTTGATGATGAAAACTGCAAACCTACAGTTCATAGACTGTGCAGTCTGCTTAGTTTGTAAGCAAATAAATACAAATTTCAATGGTGGGCCTCTAATGTTCAATGTTGCAGCTTTAAATTCCAGTTTGTTCTCCCCGAAGGCTGATAAAGGAAACACAAATTGAAGTGGCTGTGCTTCAAAAGTGAGCCTACTTCTAACATCATGTCACTTTGACATTTCCCGGTGACATTCCAGAAGTACTGCTAGAATTGTTGCTGCTTTACAACAAGTGAAATCAAAGTCAAAGCCCAAACATTTAATTCAGGTCTATAGACCTATGCACCATTATTTAGACTCCATTTTGTGGACTGCATAATTTATTCTCCACATAAATCAAGAATTTGCCAATAACAGTAATGGGCTGGATCCATCTTTGATATGCCATGAACTTCAATAAATTAAAAGCTTGAAACAAAGAGTGATTTCATAGACATTAGGGCTGGAAGGGACCTTGCAAGATCATCACGTCCAGCCCCCTGGCCAAGGGAGTTTAGATCACCCCAGCAAGATAGGCATAAAAGCATTTCTTAAAGGTATCCAGAGTAGGTGCTTGCACCACCTCTATGGGGAGTCTATTCCAGCCTCTGGAGACTCGGATGGTAAAGAAATTTTGCCTTATGTCCAGCCTAATATAGTTTACCAGCAGTCTGTGACCATTAGACCTTGTCTTCCCTTGGGGTGCCCTGGTGAACAGATGTTCTCCCAGACCCTGATGCACACCCCTGATATAGGCTGCTACCAAGTGACCCCTGAGCCTTCTCTTCTCCAGGCTTAAAAGTCTCATACAGCTCAGCCTCTCCTCATAAGGCCAGTTCTCTTGACCTCTAATCATGCATGTGGCTCTCCTCTGGACTCTCTCGAGCTTCTCCACGTCCTTTCTAAAGTATGGAGCCCAGAATTGGATGCAGTACTCCAGCTGCGGCCTCACCAAGGCCGAGTATAAGCAGGAGGATAAGTTCCTGGGTTTTGCTTGAGATGCATCAGTAGATGCAAGCCAGAGTTTTATTTGCTTTGCCAGCTGTGGCATTGCATTAGTGGCTTATGTTCATCTTGTGGTCAATCATGACTTCCAAGTCTCTTTTGGTTGTGGTGCTAGTGACTGTAGCACTACCACGCCGATAAGTATAATGTGTGGTTTTTCTACTGAGGTGGAGCACCTTGTATTTCTCTATGTTGAATGTCATCAAGTTTTGATCTGCCCACTTTGCGAGCCTGTCCAGGTCAGCCTGAATTGCCAGCCTATCGTCTAGTGTGACCGCACTTCCCCATAATTTGGTGTCAGCTGCAAACTTAGCCAGTCCACTCCTGACACCCGAATCCAGATCAGTTATGAATATACTAAAAAGTACTGGTCTGAGTACTGAGCCCAGGGGCATGCCACTGGTCACCATACACCAAGTTGACTCAGTTCCATCAACTATCACTCTCTGGGTCCAACTGCAGAACCAGTTCCATAGCTATCAGATCGTAAGGTTGTTGAGGCCGCAGTTCCCCAAGTTTATCATGAGGACATCATGGGAGACCAAGTCAAAGGCTTTTTTGAAATCTAAATATATGACATCAACCTCTTCTCTTTTGTCCAGGTGATGCATCATCTGGTCATAGAAGGAAATGAGGTTGGTCAGGCAAGGCCTACCCACAACAAAGCCATGTCGGCTCTCTCTCAGAATGTCGCCTTCCGTTAGCTTATTGTTGATGGTTTCTCTGATGAATTTTTCCAAGAACTTTCCAGGGATTGAGGTCAAACTGATTGGCCTATAGTTCCCTGGTCCGTTCTTCCTTCGTACCACGCTGGCCCTCTTCCAGTCTTCAGGAACTTCTCCCAAGTGTCATGATTTCTCAAATATCCTTGCCATTGGTTGTGCTATGATGTCAGCCAACTCTTTTAGCACTCTTGGACGCATTCCATCCGGGCCAGCTGACTTGTGGATGTTCAGCTTCTCAAGGTGCTCCCTCACAAGTTCTTCACCAATTATAAGTATATGATTGCCCTTACTCTTGTAGTCCTGCATCCTGTCAGGCAGGTTGATGCCTTTGCACTGGTGGAAAACTGATGCAAAGTAATCATCTAGGAGATTAGCTTTTTCCTGGGCATTGGTTGTCATCTGCCGTATTTGATTCAGCAAGGGTCCGATGCTGCCCTTGTTTTTTTTTCCAATTTCCCACATATTTGAAGAAAAACTTTTTCTTGTCCTTGATTCCTGTAGCTAGTTTGAGTTTGGTTTCACCCTTGGCTTTTCTGGTCCACTCCCTACAGGTGCAGGCCAGTGCTGCATAATCCTCCTTAGTAGTAGTTCCTGACTTCCATCCCTTATAAGCTCCTCTTTTCAGATGCAAGAGGTCCATGAGTCCACTTCTGAGCCAAGGGAGTCTCCCAGCCCTTTTGCTACCTTTCCTATGGGTCAGAATGGACTTCCCTTGTGCTTTTAGGATCATGTCCTTAAGGGGCAACCATTCATCGTGGATTCCCCTCCTGTCAGATCATGATCTCTCAGGGCCTCAAAAACCAACCTCCTGAGCTTGTGAAAGTCAGTTTTCCTAAAGTCAAGGATTTCTGCATTGCTGACTGATTCAACAGCTTTGCAATGGATACAGAAAGTGATCAACTCATAATCACTATTACTGAGCTTCCTTTCGATCCTCAGGTCACTGACTAGATCATCCCCTTTGGCCAGTACCAGATCCAGCAGCGCCTTACCTCTGATCTTAAAAGCAAGCTGGTGTTGCTCTGGGTCATGGGTGGCCAGGTCCAGGTCAGCTCAGGGATTGAAGTGTCAACCAGGATCAGGAAATGCAAGCAGAATCCAGGGATAAGCTGACTCAGGAAGCCAGGTCAGTCAGAGATCAAGCCAGGTCGAGAAGCCAGGAGAGCCAGTGGAGTCAGACAGCACAAATCAGAAGGAACAGCAAGCAGACTGAGATCAAGTTGAATCATGTTGCCCAGACTCTTCCTGTTCCTGTTCCAGGTTAGCAGTTTATACAGGGGGTGTATAGCTTCCACCCCAGTTAACCACTCTGGGGAAAGGGAGTGGGAAGAGGACTAAGTCCTACTGGAGGCTTCACACTAGTTTTGACCAGCCTAGGTGACTTGCCATGGGGTGGGAAGTCAAAATAAGTAACTGTGCTGTCAGGTTCAAGGGTGAGGCCTGACATTTGTCTAGGATGGCTGTGAGCAGGGTGTTGGACTGGATGATATCCAGAGATCTTTTCCAGCCCTACTTCTCTAAGATTTGGCCCATTGCTTTGAACACAGACCTGTGCTACCAGAAATAAATCTACTATTTAAGCCTATAACACACCATACATGGTCCACATAAACAAGTGCGAGTGCAGGAAAATGTAAATGGAATTATGAGCTGGATGAATAGAAAGTTTTGCCCCAGACGGCAGTAGGCAGAGAGCAGCTACTGCATTCCCAGTGTAAAGTACTGACCTAATGGAGTCAGTGGAGACTGTGTGCAGACCCGTGCTCCCAACATACTTATTCTCCCTAACCTTCTCATACTGTGTGCCCCCTATTACACAGTACTACTTTAATACCCTGCATGTTGGCGTACCTAGAGATGTAGAGATCACCTGTGCTGACTCTCTACCCCAACCGCTAATGAAATGCAGTATTTCCATTACATATTTGGCCTTCCACTACTGCACAAGGACACAAAGAATGTGATGCCACATTTAGGATGCGTCAGTCAAGCTGATGTGGGTTTCACTTGCTACTTCTACCTTTTCTCTTTGGTTTAATGAACATGAATTATTCACAGCATTAACCTTGGTCTAAGAAAATGATGTTAACTGGGGGAAAAAAAGATGGAGCAAACATGGATGCAATCAAACAATTTAGAGGATTCAGCTGATAAAGAATTAATAGATGGAAATAGATAGGAATATAATTAATGCCAGGCAACATGCTTTAGTGAAAAACAAGTCTTGTCTAACAAACCTGATTTAATTCTTTGATGGGATTATAAATTCAGCTGATATACAATTACTGTTTAGATCTGATGTTTGGTTTTAGTCAGGGGTTTCACTGAGCTCACAAACTTTCTAATTAAACAGTTACCACTAGACAATATCAATAAAACAAATGCTAAATGGATTAAGATCCTAATCAAATGGGATTTCTAATGGGATTCCTCAGAGATTCAATGCTAAACCAGATCCTATTTAATGCTATGCTCAATGATCTGAAAACAGATTTAAAATCACTTCTGACAAAATCTGCAGATAATACAAGGACTAATTGAGTACTAGATGTTAAGAGAGACATCGGACAAAGCAGTATGGATCAATGGGAAACTGGGCCCATACAACCAATATGTTTTTTAATACAACAAATTGCAAAGCCATACATCAAGGAACCAGGAATTCAGCTCATATGCATACAACAGGGGACTAGGTTCTAGACAATGTAATTTGTAAAAATATTTAGGTTTCATTGGCCATGTCTTCACGTGCATTTATGCCATCTTAAATTTACTGGGCAGTGCATTACTGCGCAGTAAGCAGAACTAGGCCAGCATCTACCGTGTAGGCATTAAAGTGCGTTAACGCTGTGTATGGACTGACCCAGGACTAAAATTAGTCCCGAGTCAGTCCACACACACAGTGTTACTGTGCAGTAAGGCGTCTACATATGCATTACTGCGCAGTAACTAACCAGACATAAATTGGATACTTGTATGATGCAGGTATCAAATTTACACGCAAGTCAGCATAAGTCACTATATTTACTGCACAATATGGGCAGGCATATGTCGACGCATGCTCATACTGCACAGTAATTTCCGTTACTGCACAGTAAATGCACATGTGCAGGTATGCCCACTGTGGACAAGCAACTCAACATCAGCTCCCAAGCGTGACAAAAATTATTTAAGCCTTACACTGAGAGATTTAAAGAATTCAGTTGCTTTATTTAAAAGAAATCTGAGAAAGAAGTGCCTTGACAGGGAGAAAATATCAGGTACTAAAGCACTTTTTTATTTTACCAGCGAAACGTATAGCAATAACCAGCTGCTAGAAGCTAAAGCCAGACAAATTAAAACAAAAATGAGGAACACATTTTTACCAGTGAGGGCAATTTAACATCTCACTTCCCATCTCAAGAAAGTGGTGGGTTCTTGATATCTTTTCAGATCTTCAAATCAAGACCAGCTGCCTTTCTAGTAGTTATGCTTCACCAAACACAAGCTATTGGGCTCAATTTAAGGACTGGCTCACTCCAGATTCACATCTGAACCTGACACATTGTGGTATATGGCATTTAATGACCTGTGTTAGACAGCAGGTCAGACTAGAAGATCTAATGGCTCCCTTAAATTTTAGCCTTAAATTCTATCAATCTAGGAAATGAGCTTTCTGTTCATCAAGGAATACTTTTTTTAAGTGAAATTTTCCTTCCCCCAAAAAATACATTTTCGAATCAGATGTATGGAGGAAGTTGGTGGTGGATGTGTAAACAGAAGTCAGATGTCCTGACTCCTGACATTAACTCAAAGGCCATCCTTTCCAGCAAAATCTTTAACTTGGTCTAAATGCCAGCAGAATTACAGGGCACAGAATGAAACCACAAATAAGCAGAAACACAACCCACTTTTCACAGCAAATCTGCACTCAGAGTATGGATTACTTTAACTTGACTCAGTCGTCCAGTATAGGATTCAGTGCATTAATCTCTCCTTGATGGTACACAAGTAAATAGATACTTTAAAGCCAGACAAATCTTAAATATACATCATATTTCCAGTTGTTGGAAAAAAAAATCTTTCTGAACTTGCATTCCTAGGTGCAGGAACTGAAACACAGAATCATAGGAAATTAGGCTTGGAAGGGACCTCAGGAGGTCATCTAGTCCAACCCCCATGTTCAAAGCAGGACCATTCCCAACTAGATCATCCCAGCCAAGGCTTTGTCAAGCTGGGCCTTAAAACCTCTGAGAGTGGAGACTCCTCCATCCTGTGCTGCACCACCCTTCTAGTGAGAAAGTTTTTCCCAATATCCAACCTAAACCTCCCTTGCTGCAACGTGAGATGTTGTATATGAATCTTGTAGGGCTAAAAGCAAGGCTTTGTAATGCTAAGAGTGAAGCCATTTCTTCGTCCTTTTGCCTCTATTTCATAAAAGCGGACATAGCACTTACGAGACGGCTGGGAGGGAAGAGGGGTACTGGTACTGCGTGAGGGTTACTGATAAGATATGAAGCCAGCTGAATCCAGTCAACCGGGGAGTCTTGTCAACAGGGAAACCTTGCAAGTCGGTCATGGATTGTGTTTGGAAGATAAAGAAACATCTTGAGACAAAATATATGAGGCATATAATTCACAAGAGTTAAACTTCGGTGTTCACGCTCACAGTGCCGCTTGATTGGATAGAATAGTGATTTAGTTAATAGATGATTGGGTATTTTTATGAGCACGAGCTAATCACGAACTAACGCTGTCGCCTTGCAAAGTATAAAAAAGTATGATAACTAGTAGGCAGGGTCCCTCTCCCAAAAAGGCACCTCGCTCAAGCGAATAAAGATCCTGTATTTGATTTCGGATACTTGCTCTGCGTGATTATTGCTCCAGCCTAGAGCGAACTACATGTGGCTTTAAGAGCATAATTCGTAACAGAGACCGTTGCTTCTTGTCCTGTCATCTGTCACCACTGAGAACAGTCCAGCTCCATCTTCTTTGGACCCCCTTCAGGTAGTTAAAGGCTGCTATCAAATCCCCTCAGTCTTCTCTTCTGCTGACTACATAAGCCCAGGTCCCTCAGCCTCTCCTCACAAGTCGTATGCCCCAGCCCCTGAACCATTTTTGCTGCCCTCCTCTAGACTTTCGCCAACTGGTTCACTTTCTTTCTATAGTGGGGCCTCAAAACTAGACACAGTATTCCAGATGTGGCCTCACCAGTGCAGAATAGAGGGGAATAACTCCTTCCCTCAATCTGCTGGCAGCGCTCCTACTAATGCAGCCCAGGATGCTGTTAGTCTTCTTGGCAAGTAGGGCACACTGCTGGCTCGTATTCAGCTTATTGTTCACTAAGTTGCCATCCACTTCTACATTCCCACTAATTCTTCCCTGTTTGTGAGCAGCAGGTCAAGAAGAGCATGGCCCCTAGTTGGTCTATCTAACACTTGCACTAGGAAATTGTCTCCAATGCTCTCCAAAAACTTCTTGGATTTCCTGTGCACTGCTGTATTGACACCCCCCCCCCCCCAGCAATGTCAGGGTGATTAAAGTTCCCTGTAAGAACCAGGGCCTGTGACCTGGAAATTTCTGCTAGTTGTCTAAAGAAAGCTTCATCTACCTCATCCTCGTGGCCTGCTGGTCTATAGCAGACCCCCACCACAACATCACCCTTGTTGCTCTCCCTTCTAACCTTAACCCAGAGACTTTCAGCAGGCCTATCTCCAGTTTCACACTGGAGCTCTGACCAATCATACAACTTTTTTACATACAGTGCAACTCCTCCTCCTCCTCTTCTCTCCTGCCGGTCCTTCCTGAACAGTTTGTACCCATCCCTGACAGTGCTCCAGTTGGGCAAGCCATCCTGCCGCATCTTTGTTATGCCAATCACGTCATAGGTCCTTGACTGTGCGAGGACTTTCTGTTCCTGCTTGTTTCTCAGGCTCCGTGCATTTGTCTACACACACCTGACGTAACGAGGCAATTGTCCCATTTTCTCAGGAAGAATCAAGCGGCCTCCCCTGTTGCCCTCTCCTCCTTGTGCTTCCTCCAGGTCTCCCACTTCCCCACTTACCTCAGGGCTTTGTTCTCCAGCCCCCTACAAACTCGGCTTAAGGCCCTCCTCACTAGGTTAGCGAGTCTGTCTGCAAAAATGCTCTTCCCTTTCTTGCTCAGGTGGATCCCCTCTTTTCCTAGCAAGCCTTCCTCTTGGAACAACATCCCCTGGTCAAAGAAGCTGAATCCCTGCTAGTGACAACACCTGCACAGCCAAGCCTTGATCTGATATAAGAGAATCAACAAAAAAAAATACTCCATACGCTTGACATGAGAATCCTCTCTCTGTGGCTCAGGGGTGGGCAAAATGCGGCCTGGGAGCTGGATGCGGCCCGCCAGGCCATTCTATCTGGCCCGCGGGGCCCCTAAAAAATTTAGAAAATTAATATTCATCTGCCCTGGGCTGCCTATCATGCAGTAAAACTCAGTAAGCAGCCCTCTGCCCAAAATAATTGGCCGCCCCTCGTTTAGATGCTGAGTCTGTGCACTAAGGATAGCACAGAGCCCTACGGTTCTTGTTGAGTACATTTTGTCCGTTTGCTTCCGGGAATACCTCTGAATAATAGGATACTGCCTCCCTGCAGTGGTCATTCCAGGACTGGTGGGTACATCCATCACAAGGCATCAGGTTCAGATATGAATTTGAAGCAAGCAAAATTACACTGAAGATGAATCTGGCTCACTGTAGTTTTAATATTGGAAGTCATAAGAATTATAATACTGTAAATTAAGACAGATGGAACTATGGGCAGAAAAATGGCTAATAAGTTTAACTTTGGACAAGCACAAGTGTAAGAGATTAGCAGAGTCAGAGAACAGTTCCTATTTGGTAAGGCTAGAAGTAAACCCATGTGGGTTTTCCATGCTGCAGCATGACACAGGTGTTTACACTGTGCCTTTGGTGCAAAAGGATAAATAAAAAGGTTTTCAACAGAAGAAAAGTTGTAGAGAGAAACTCAAGAACGTGTTTCCAGTGGACTGGCTGGTGAGAAGACTGCAGAGGAAGGAGCTAATGATAGCAAGAAGAATCATCCATCTCTTCAGCTCTGTCCGTGCAGCCTCTGGCAAATCTAGCTTTTGAAGTAAGGGCACAGGAACTGGCAGGTTGCCCAAGCCGTGATAGGTCACATGCCGAATGCCCTGCTCAAAGTCAGTGCAGCATATGCTGTGGGAAGAGTCAGTAGAAAGGTCTTAAGAACAAGTTTCTAAACAGTGCCAAATGTAGGGAAAGCTCATGCAGATTAAAATTCACGTATGTCCCCTGGATTCAATTCACCACTGCATCTCTCCCTTTTCATAGATCACCAATTTCAAGCCATGCTCTAGAGCTCCACAGCTACAAATCTCCAAACTTTGGGAAGAAGCAGGCCTGGTTTTGATTTAGATTTAGACATAAGCCCTGAAGTGCAGGTGTATCTTTAGTTAAGAACATAGTCCTCAAAGTACGAAAAGTGACAAAAATACCCAGTATAAAAAAGTTACTTATACTAATGAACAATAGTTACTATAGATGTAGATGGATAGATACTATACATAAGTTACTATACTAATCTCAGCCCATGGCCCTGAACACAAAAAACAGAAAGTGCACAGAATACATAGGCTCAGCTTCCTCCTGCAGACCAGGCTGGATGGAGTACATGGCGTATTAAAAATATATTAGTGGAAATGATTAATATAAGAGTCTTAAGACAAAGTAGCCAAGTATTCCCAGTGTAACTTTATTCCCACACACTTTCTTCAAGATCTTTCTTTAAATTTTATTTTTGCTATCCCTAGTCAAACACTCAAGAGCTGACAAAAAAAATTTTCTGTCCATGCTGAATCACTTTGATAAGAGAAAATCAGGCAGCTACTTATGTTTGTAAATACCCTATGCAGTTCCTGTGTGCCAATCAATCCTATATCCTTTTATCAGCGTCAAGAAGTTCCCTCCCCATATACTTATGGCTAGGATCTCTCAAGTGCTGATTTTTCATTGTTAAATCCGAAGCAGAAGTGCATGGTAGACAGAAAGGGCAAGAATACGGCATAGCACGTTCTGCTTTTTATTGCAAATGGTTGTCTATTTGGGAACAAACACTAAAATATAAATTCAGTTAAGTGCTGCTTCAAGTGGATTGCAATTTACAGAAACAGCTACAGTGAAGTCTTGATGATATGATTGCCTTAGGGATTGTGGCATAAATTCAGAAAAAAATCAACTTTTCAGATCATCAAGATTTCCAGTATAATTAACAGGCATCAGGAAATGGGACCTTAATGTAGATAACAGGGAGTTTGGGCTGATAATAAAAAAAGTTCGGATAATACAGGCTAAGCTACATGGGATCCAATTCTTGAACATAAATCTCAGCTTCAGAGGGGTGTTAATCATGCTGAATACAGTTCATTCAAAAAAGAAGTGGTATCAGTCTAGGAATGGACTTCGTGGTTCTCCTTATTACAGTTCCAACACATATTCACCTTCCCCCATAATGGAGCAAAATTAAGAGAAAAGAAAATAGATCATCTCAGGCACAACATTTTAACGCTACATACCCTTTTAAAATGACTCCAAATGGTCTTTTTACTTTGCAACTTCAAGCAATGGTTATCATCGGTGTCTATAAACAAAGCTGTTTAACAGGTCCAAAACCCAAGTGAAACGACAACTGTAGGGAATGATAAGTTATTTTGCTCCTCTGAAGCACTGAACTCTGCCAAAACTGTGCCCACAGTTGGCAGGGAAATGAGTGGTTTGCACAAGGTGAAGGTCACTTTGGGTGCTGGTGAAGTGAGGGAGGAAAAAGGAACTCATGAATTTATGATAAAGCTTATCACTGTTCTTTTTTCATTCTTTATAGGCACGATCAACCAAAGAACAGCGCTGGGGAGGTCCACTCCTCTCCCGTAATCACTCTATGGAGGAGGAATTTGAAAGAGCAAAGGCAGCTGTTGAGGTATCATTTTAATTTCTGCCCCACCTTGGCTGATGTGCGCTATGAGTCAATCCTGTTAGTGTAATGGGATAATGGATTTCAAATGAATTTCGCAGCACATTTCAAGCTGAAATGAGATTATTTAGGGCAGAAGAAAAATACTTTTATTGTAGTTACTCATTTGACATCGAACTGGCAGTACTTCACTTGGGAAAATAGAAGCTTAGCTGTAACTAGCCTGAAAAACTTACAGTCCAGATATTGTCCATCTATAATGGGCAAGGAAAATTTCCCATTAGTTTAAATACTGCCAGAGAAGTATGTATGAAACCAGAGGACAAACTTTCCCTAGGACCAGGGTGTTTTAGATTCAGCCTATTATGAACAGGTCTGTGCTCTGAACCCCCTTCCACACTTAGGTTAGATCCAGGGTTTGAATCTGGATGGTTCTTTGAGCACCCTCTTGATTATAGAAGAATAATATAGTCTTAGAAACAGACATGGTAATGATGCATATTTACAACAGGAACCAGGAACTCATGCATTTTAATAAAATAAGCACTGAAATGCAACATAAGGAGGATTCACTTTTCTCTGCACTAGGGCAGAGAAATGGCTCGCATCCAGAAAAGTCCAGGGAGGTGTTGTGCACGTTTCTTCAGCATACCTGAATCTCATCCTGCAATAGTGCTTGCCGTATGCCTTAACAATACTCATGGCTTTGGCAGTCCTGAGCCTTTGTGGACAAAGGGAGACATTTACCAAATTTAACATATCATTTTGTAACCTAATTGGACAAGACCACAAATCTCAAGCTTCAAATTTTGCAATTGCATCCCCCAATACCCTTTCAAAATCTTACATCCACAAACTGTCAGGACAGCTTGGTTCCTCTGGCACAAAGCCAAAGATGAAGCATGTGAGAACCAAAAATAAAATGTCCTTGGTTTGAGGGGACTTGGCTGTAAAAGTTCATTTGTAGGTACCCTGCACTCTCCTTTTTTTCTGCGACCACACTGGAACATGGAGGTGGTAGAATCCAGATCGCAGTGTTACAGGCTGCGTCTAGATTCTGCCATCATACTAGTCTGACACCTCGATACCTCCAGTAACTTGAGTGGAGTTTTTCTGGATTTACACTGCTGCGGGGTCATAAGGCTCAGGAAATGGAGTTCATCATTTAACCAATGGATTTCATTAGGGCTGTTTGCTTATAGTGAGGTAGGACAAAGAGTATGCCCATTTTTAACATCATTTCCCAGTGTTTTACTGCACATAAAAATTCTTGTCTCAATTTGCAGGTCTAACTCATAGAAGGAATCAGCTAAAGTTCAGTTGTTCTATAAACACTACGCTGTATGTTTTGCCTGTTTGTTTCCAAAAAACCATTGCCACCTGATTCCTGGTCAGAGATTTGTTGCAAGATAACTGCTGATGACGCATGAACATATTTTCTAAGGTTGCACATCATGCACCGTTGCTTCTGGCAAGAAATAAGAGCCCCTGCTTTCAAATCTCCACTGCTTGACATTTTCTAGGCCCACTTAGTTACATCATGAGCTGATCCTGAGGTTGGGACATGGTCTGCTGTAGTCTGTGGGGGAGCAGCAAGCAATCTTATGATAAAGTGTCAGTGCTAGAAGTCAGCGGTGTAGCTCAGGGTAGAGCCGCTCTTGCAAAGTGGCAGCAGCTCAGCCTGGCAGGCGGTTCCATGACACTCAGCGCAAAGACCAGGTGCAATGGGCTTAGACACACAGCAAATTGCAACACAGTATGGAATTAATTTACAAAGCAAGGAGAGGAAAATTGTAAAACAAGCCTGTGCATTCAAAAGGTCACTCTGAGGCAGTAAGGGCAGATGATTAAACTGTCTTAATTTAGCCTGGGAACCAGGTATTAAAAAGAATCTAATTAAATTAGACTAACTGTGTAGTTGGCAGTTTGAGTAATGCTATCTGTTTAACATAGAAAGTTGGACCAGGTAGTTAAAATGTAAGGGAAGAGATACTTCAGGGCACTTATTTTCATCTGAATATAAAAAGCATTGAATTGTCATTCCAGCCAGAATGGGGAGGTAAGGAAGCTTGGGTGATTGACAATCTATCGCAGCCCACTTCAGCAGATTAGTACATTCATGGGGAGAAGCCAGATACTGTTCAAAAATTCATCTTTTATGTTTGTGATGTTCCTATAATACTTTTCAAGTGAGAAAGCTCCAAATGGCAAGATTAGCCACAGAACTGATCACAGAAAGGAAGCAAATTTCTGGATCTTTGTTACCTTTGTGAAAAGGTTTTAATTAACGATTCCGTGAGTGAAAATGCCAACCCAAATCCCCCACCCAGGATTCACTCTGACATCTTGGGAATAGTCTTAGTCTGTCAAATCTTGAGATTAAAGTAGGTCTGGGAGGTAATTACTTCTCAAAGAGTTTTAAAGAGCCTTGCACCCTTGGAGAAGCTTTAAATAATGAAGGAGGAAGTAAATTACTTTTATTGCCAGAGAGATTCTGGATATACTTGCAATAACTTTGGTGCCTACAAACTTGGCTACTGTTGGGGGTCTCTCTAAAAATTAGACTTGATTGCTGCCTTCTCCATTTGCTGTACATGGGAGAGAGACAAAAACAACCTAATGTTTTCATGACTTCTAAATACTATATCAAATATTTACTGCAAAAACCCCACTTTCTAATGGTTAGCTCTTTGTGTTCTTCCCTCTACAACCAGTAATTCTTTCAATACTCTTGATCACAAATTTGCAATACGCAGCCACAAACCTATATTGGTAGGCAGTTTATCTTCTGCCAGTTTAGCTGGTTGGGATAAAATCGTAGTGAATCCAGGAAACGTATGCAGCAGGTAAGAGGTACCTTCCAGCGGAAATGAGGCAACCTTGAATCCATCTGTTGTCATACTGCAAACATATTTGTCACCCTCCGTAAGCTGAAAGGAGAACAGTTCAAATGGTGCACTTTGGCATTACTTTATTTGCATCATCGTGCAGAACAGCACGGCAGCATCAAACCACTACCGTGTTGCAGCAAAACGAATTGATGTCATATCATAAAGCAGGGTGCTATAGGATAGGATCACTGAAAATATAAGTCAGTCTGAAAATATTGAAACAGGTGATAGCTCCTTGTCCTCCACCATACTTGATCAAAAAGGGCTCGTAACAAATGCCAATAGTCATGTGAACAACAGACCTGGTAGCTTTAAATTGTTTCCCTAGTCCAGTGGTGCTCAATTTCTGGCCTGTGGGCTGAATATGGCCCGTGGGACTGAGCCATCTGACCCATGGTCTGGAAATTTGGCAGTAGGCGGCTTTCAGAGCTGCAGCAGTTAAAGCTGCCACTCGTCCCCATTGCCAAATTTTTGGACCCAGAGGGAGCCCAGTGTGGCTAGATCCAGGGTACAGGGGTTGCTACCGCTTTGGATCTCATCTGAGAAATCAACCCTGCAGGCTGCCCCTATGCTGGATCCAGCCATGGACTGAACCTGCCCGTGGGACCAGGCCCATGGACCAGTGCCACTGATCTGGCCCATGGGGCCACAACTTTGAGCACCGCTGCCCCAGTCTGCAGAATTTGTCAGCTGTATCTTTCCCCTCTTTCACCCCATAGGCTCCTGTTGAGAGTGAAAGATTATCCTTTGGGGACCACCCCGTCTTATAATGGGTAACATTTTCCCAAGTACTTAAAGTAATTTAGGAGCCTCAGCCTCACTTTCAAAAGTGGCTAGGGAACTTGGTAGCCTAAGTCTCACTGAAAGTTACATCTTTACAAAGGTATATAGACACCTGAAGGAGCATACAGGTTTCTAATGGGACAAGGAGAGGGAGAACTAAGCACGTTAAAGCTTAGCTCACTAATTTCAATTTGCGTGAGGCATCTAACCTGTTCAGGCATCTTTGAAAATCTGACTATGTACTTAAGTGGGTTAGGTACCTAACCACAGTGAAAGCAGAGAAGGTTAGGCACCTAACTTCCTTAGACACTTTCAAAAGTCCTACTAAAACCTCTCTCTCTGTGCCACCGTAACAATCTTCATGGTGGCACAAAGGGAAAGCAAGCGGATGTCTATACCATTTGTTGCACCACAAATGCCCAAATCTGTGGCCCTGACAAAAGGTAGTAATAGTAATAGTAATAATAATAGTAATAGTAATAGTTTCTGCCACTTTATTGCAGTAGACATCTGTTAGCTTTATGGAAAGGAAAGGACTTCAGATTCATTGGACTGCAATGGGAGCGAGATTAAGAATTTGACTGTACTTTAAAGGGTTAGTGTAGTCAACTGAAAAAGGAGGAACCTGGGTTCACACACTTAATATATTTTGCCTGAAACATTTTACATGAATAAAATGCATACCTATCTTTGAGGCAGACACCAAAGTGCAGGTGTCTCCCCTTCACCTCCCACCCACTCCCCACCATTTTCAAAGGTGTAGATAAGGGGTTTCAGCACCTAACAGGAAGTTTTGAATTCAATGTAGGGGCCAGAGACTGCAGTGCCCTAACGCCTTTGCAACAAAAGGCCTAAATCACTTTTTGAAATGATACTTGGGAGTTTAAATTTATTAAGCACTTTTGAAAATTGTTACCTACCATCTCAGCAGTTACTCCTGTATAGTCAGGCCAGAAATCCTGTGCTTACCTTTATTTAAATTCATATCTGAAGATTTTACTATAAGGATACTTTAGGTTTTCTTTCAGCAGAGTTCCAGCTAAGAAAACCATTTGCTGCTAGCTGTATGAGGATAGCTATTTTTGTGCTGTTAATCTCAAACAGCATGAGGAAGCAATATTTTAAAGAGAGAAAAAGAACGTGTCTTCCTTGGTTTTTTTATGCAATGGTCAAGAAGAAACTTCTGCAATCATTCTTCACTTGATTAGCTCTTTCTTCTGGCAGAGCAGCACAGCTAAAATTCTCATCTCAAAATCCTGCAAAGGTTAACAGAGGTAAATTCAAACATCTATCAGCAGGAAGCTTCAGGATATTTTCTTTATAATTATAACCCAGGAAGTAAAGAATCTGGGGAATATTTTGCTTCCTGTTAATTTAATTGTTTCAGCACACTTACCTGTTTTTTAAAATGGCAAGGTCACTGGTGAGGCGTAGGGATGCACGTGGGTGCACATGCACTCCCTGAGATTGGCAGTGCACCCCCTGGAAGTGCCAGCTGTGAAACCAGAAGTGCCGACAGAGTTGCACTTCTGCTTTCAGCGCTGGTGGTTCCAAGCGCGGCGACTGGCTGCTGGGTCCGCCCCCCCGGTCAGCAATCTGGTGCCCCCCCTCCCTCCCCCAACTCCGGAGGCACCATGGCCCTGGTCTACGTTCACTTGATGACATCGTGGTATCTGTTTTCTAATCTCAACAATCTCACCTCCTGCCGTGCTACACGTGCATGACAGAAGGCACAATTCTGGAATTGGGGGTCACTCCCAATAACTCCATTACTTCATCCCAGTGCAGGGGGAACCGGGGATCATGATCAGTACTGTAGCAAGGGAAAGGGGAGCAAGGTGACCGCCCTGGATGCCAAAGTGAAGGGGCACCAACAGGCAAGTCAATATTGTGCTAGTGAGCTGAGAGCGAATGGCCTCCCATGTGCCCCGGTTGGGGGGGGGGGGTTGGGGCAGGAGGGGGAGCCTGGCTCAGGGCTGAGTCTCAACATTAGCCCAGTCACCCGTCTATATGGGACAGTCCACCCAGTCTTTCCTGCCAGAACTTGCTGGTTTAATAATTGATGTTAAATGCAGGATGCTACGCATTTTAATGCCCCAATGCCAGGGGGCATTCTACACAGCTCCACACCACCTCTATACCATGTCCCATGCCTTGCAGATGGTGTCATAAGTAGATCATAACACCAGCCTAAGGCCCAGCTAAACTCAGTCCTATGTTGGGTTTGTCGTACTCTGTCCTTCACTGGGCCACATGCATATCGCCCTCCCCCTCCCCCCCCCCCCCCACTGGGGCCCCTTTCACTCCACCCACTCTCACTGGGCCTCTTACATACTGCCCCTCACTGGGGCACTCTCTACCTGCCCTGGTCCCTGAGCAGCTCCTCTCAGGGCCGTTGGGCTTACCTACTCTCACACTGGCCAGTCCACATGCAGCCCTTCAGGTTGCTCAAGCTTCCCTTCTCTACGTGACACCAGCCTTACACCTCACGCTGGGCTGACTCTGCTGCTAGCCCTCCACCGGGCAACTTCATATATTCATGTCCTTATGGGGGCTGGCCCGTGTGCTGCTCTTCAGGCCACCTCTACAGCCCTACTCAACACGCCCCCAGTGTAGCCCTTCAGATCACCCGTGCAAACGTACTCTACACCTACAGTGCACAGCCCTTCAGGAGCCACCGTGCATCTACCCCAGGTGGGCCACATACAACTTCTGTCCCACTCACTGGGGTCACTCTCTTCCATTTCCCCCCTCCCTGGGGAGTCTTACCACCTTGGGGGGCTTAGGTGCCTCTCTCTAGGTGCACCTGCCCCTCCACTGTCTGTTCCCATTCCTAATCATCCACCGAGTAATGGGGGCTGGGGTTATAAGGCACCCCTACCCACCTTTCACTGGGGACGCAACTGGCCTTGCATTTCTAGGAAACTTCCCCACCACGGGCAGTCCCACCAGGCCATCCTTGCCCAGCAGGGTGCAGTTTCAAGTCATACCCAGGACCAGGAGCCTCCTGCCATCCCCATAACTCCTGCCCTGACCTCCAAGATGTTGTGAGCAGAAGCTCAGCCAGATGTTGTTATCCCAGCTGCCGGCAGCAGACTCCAGCCTCATTCCTGAGAGCCTGGATCTAAAATGGAGGCAGCTTAGCCAACTCCTCCTACCCCAGGGCTCTCCTGCAGTTTCCTGCCTCATTAGAGCTAGCCCACACCTGCAGGCTGCCCTGCTGCCTGCTCTCAAACCTTAAAGTGGCAGGCACCAAAGGTGCCCTAGCACAGGCCCACTCATGCCCTACTAAAGCCCAACATAGGGGTGGTATATAACCTACCACTCCCACTCCCCACAAAGACATGGCCCCCCAAATCAGCCCGGAAAGTATGTTTTTGAATTTTAATTTTTGAATATATGATAATAAATGTAATATTTTTCATATTTGGCACACACTTAAAATTATTATTTTTATAATTATTAAAGTTTGGGGCTGGTGTTTTTCCATCTTGTCCCAGCCACCAAACTTCCTTGCTACAGCACTGATCATGATGATAATCCCAGGCTCCCCATGCACTGGCAAATGGAAAGCTGGGTGCCTGTGACCTGATGGGGTTCCGGGGCTGGGAGCACCAATCAGCTAATGGTTGTTCTCAACCCTGGGACTACTCCACAGCCAGATCAAGACTCCAGTGCAGTCCCAGAGATAGGACTGCTAATCAGGTGATTGGGGGTCCCAGCCCTAGGACTACACTGGAATGTCAGACTTGCTCTGGTGTGGCCCTGAGGGTGAGCCCACCGATCAGACGATTGTCGCTTTCAGCCCTAGGACTGCACCAGAGCCAGTTCAAGACTGCAGTGTGGTCTTGGGGCTGAGACTGACAATCAGCTGATTGTGGGTCCCAGCCTCAGGACTGCACTGGAGCCAGTCCCAGAGTCCTGCCACGCAGCCAGCATTAGACTGCCTGATGGGGACCAGGTCACATATTCAATTTAAAACACAGTGGAAACCAGACACAAAATTATTACATACATTGAGGAATAATTTTGTGGCTTATTTCCCATTTTATGGTGCCATTAATTGTATGTGGCCAAGTTACCATTTACCCAGTGTAAAAATGTGTTAACCTGGCAACACATCAGCTAAGATGGTTATAAAAAAACTTCTATAGTATGTTTCATCCCAGCTCTGATTCCTCTAAAATCCATATTACAAACTAGCACAACAATCAATTGGAGCAGAGTGAAGTCAGTGTGGGATGCTTCAGAAATTCCCATCTCTAGAACATCTATTAGTATCTAGCCACGTCATTGGAGATGAGCAGGGATCTGCGTTTTCTGCTTCCCCACAGTGAAACGTAGAAAAACAAGAAGTTCCCCCTTCACCCAAGGAAAATACAGATTTTTCATTTTAATGGAGAAACCCACAGATTTTGCACTTTTACAAAGAGCCATCTGTAGGATTGCAGAGTTTCAGCCTGCAAGGGACTGGTGGGGAGCGGGAGGAGGGCAGTCAGGCAGGGGGTGCCACGTGTATGTATATGCATATGGCTGCCAGACAGCCTGGAGAGCAGCTCCCACAGGTAGGTCTGGGAGGGTGCGGGGGAATTGAGGCCCCCATAGGGAGGGAGGCAGGGAGGGAGGTGGGCAGGGCTGGGGCTGCTGCCCATCTGGGGGGTGCGTGGGGCTTGGGGCCCAGGGCCAGAATGCACAGCCACAGAGCTCTGGCGGGGAGCAGGACTGGGCCATTCGGGGGGGACAGGGGTGGGGCTGGCTTCCTGCCACTGCATGCATTCCTAGGGGGAGGAGGAACCTGTGTTCCCCCAGATCTTTACACAGAGTGGGGACAGGGGCAGGTGCAGGCTGTCCCCTGCCAGCTTGGGCTCCCTGCCCTGCTTCCCTCCTATAGGGCCTCCATAGCCCAGTTGCGACAAGGTGCTGCAGGGCAGAGCAGGGCCATGCAGGGAAGCTCCTTGCTGCTGCAAACTCGATGCTGCCCTGGCAAGGTGTCCTCTGCCCACCCAGTAGCAGTGAGGGACACAGCTCCATGCCACTGCCCCCACTGATGTCATGCAGGCAGAGGATGCTTGCCAGGGCAGTGCAGAGCTTGCAGTGGCAAGGAGCTTCCCTGCATGGCCCCGATCTGCCCTGTGGCACCAACTTGCACCCACTGGGCTGTAGAAGTCCCAGGTGGAGGACAGGAGGGCAGGAAGCCCAAGCCCAAAGCAGGCAAACCCACATCTGCCCACACACCACTCACAGATCTGGGGGACACAGGTCCCTCCTGCCCCCCTGCCCAAGCAGCAGGGAGCCAGCCCCCCCTGCCCAAGCCCACAACAGGCAGGCAGTGGGGCAGGAGGGAGCTGGGCCCTGGCAGCTGGGGGGGGGGCAGCAGAGAGCTGGGGGGTGGGAGTGACCGGCACCAAAAGGGCCAGGGGTCTGTGGGGAGGAGTGAGGGACA
This sequence comes from Crocodylus siamensis, assembly GCF_052110815.1. Taxonomy (NCBI): domain Eukaryota; kingdom Metazoa; phylum Chordata; order Crocodylia; family Crocodylidae; genus Crocodylus; species Crocodylus siamensis. Next base: position 89,521,493 of record NC_143400.1, on the reverse strand, counting down.
CCAGCAGGGCCAGGAGTCTGTGGCTTGGGAGAGAAGGGCCTGGACCTGCATTCTGCAAGCTAAGAGGGCAGAGAGACCTCTGATTTCCCATGACAAACAATAGGGCAGTGCAAAGCTTCAGCAGCCAATTCAATTCAGAGGAAATTCAGCCTGATTTAACAACCAAATCTCTGAATCTGAATCAAACTGGGACACCAGTTAAAAGGTCCAAATCGAATCTGAAGCCTCTGAATCTATTTGGAAAAGATTCAGTGCCGCTTTGGAGATTCAGCCATAAACTAAACAGGCAGCAGTCCTCACTATGCTGGACACAGCTGCCTCCTGCTGGTAAGTCTGTTGTGGGGGGCAGAGGGGGGAGGGAAAGGGTGCAGGGGAGGGAGGGATTGGGGCTGGGACAAGCTGCCCAGAAGGAGCAGGGGGCATGGGACTCAGGAAGGGAGGCAGGGGAATGGTGCAGGATGCAGGCATGGAAGTGCTAAGAGCAGGGGCTATGCCCTGCTGCTGCTTGCCTAGCTGGGGTCGGGGCAGGGGATGTGGGTGCAGCTCACTCCAGGCAGAAGGGGGCAAGTGGCACTCGGGCATAGCCCACTGCTTGCCCAGCTGGGGTGGGGGGGCGCAGGATGCGGGTGCTGCCGCCACTTACCCAGCTGGGGCAGGGGTAGGGGGCATGAAGCAGGTGTGGCTCACTTTGAGTGGAAGAGGGCAAGCAGCAGCAGGGCATAGCCCCCGCTCCGAGCACCGCTGTGGCAGCATCCCACATCCCCTACCCCGGCTGGGCAGCTTACCCCAGCCCCAACCCCTCCCTCCCCCACACCCCTTCCCTCCCCACTTCGCCCACCACAACAGACTTACCAGCTGGAGGCAGCTGTGTCCAGTGTGGTGAGGACTGCTGCCTGTTTAGTCTATGGCTGAATCTCCAAAGCGGTGCTGAATCTTCTGATCTGATTCAGCCAAATCGAATTGGGACAGTAATTTGAATCTCTGAATTGAATCACTGTCCCTCTGAATTGGCCAAATCTGAATCTGAACCGAATACTTGCCACTTTCCACAGACCTAGTAAACAACCCAAAACCAAACACCAAAATTTATAGGCATGTATTTTATTATAGTGATTGAGGAACTGGTAGACTTTCAATTTACTTTAAAATTGGAAATATATCAAGAAAACATTGTGTCCAACTGATACCTATAGATATATATATAGATATAGGTAGTGGCCTTTCATTTTAATCATGGCTTTTGGGGTTTTAATCAGGGAATTTGCAATTTTTTTTAGCACAGAATGTGCATTTTTTTTTTTTATCAGGGAAAACCAGGATCCTTGGAGGTGAGTCATTTCAACTGAACTGCATTTCTTAGAGCATAGCAAGTCACCCAACCATGTCTTAAACCATAACTCACAGCATAACAACAATGTGTTTGCATTGAAAATGTAAATTGGCTATGCTGCTCTTAAACATAACAAAAGAATGGTTAAAATAATGAATTCAAGCCGAATAGGATACTTTTAAACAGATTATATCTCCATTTGAAAAACCATTCAAGGGATGTGGTTATTGTCAAGCAGCAGATTCCTGGACATTTGTGCAGCATTGAGTAACTTTGCAATGCATTGTTATTAGCAACACAGATGTAACATTTCCAAGAATCATTCCCACGCAGCTTACCTATTTGTCCTTGGAACCTGTCAATCATGGTTGGAGCCTGGGCCACTGCTTTTAGGCTAGGTTACAGGTGGTGGCATACAAATATACCTCAAGCATTTGGGACCGGTCCACTTCTGGGTCCGCTGTGGGGCATGAGGGGTACCCACCCCCCCACCCGGCTCAACGATTGATGCTTCCTGGGTCTTGGGCAGCTCCCAGGGTCAATCACTGAGCCCAGGAAATGCAGGGGGGGTCCCCATTTGCTTGGCGCTGGACCAGGAAGTGGACTGAAAGTATTTCTGGTCCACATCTGGGTCTGCCGCCGAGCATGCAGGGAGCCCCCCCCCCCACGTTCCTGTGGGATGTTCCTTCCACACCATCATCTCAGCATTCATGAGGCATGCCTGGTACCTCATCATATGTAGGAAAACAAAAACAAAAAACATGTAAAGTTGTGTTTATGGCTGAATTGCTTATTCACCAAATCAGAATCGAATCTTTAGATTCAGGTTAGGCTGAATCAAATTGGGACAGTGATCTGAATCAGCAAATCGAATCACTTCCCCCTGAATCGGGCTGAATCTGAATGGAATACTGCCTGCTTTGCACACCCCTGCGCAGTCCTTGCCTTCAGCTGTGCTCCCCAGGAGCTGAGGAGTGCTCTTCTCCAAAGTCTGGCACAAGCTGAGCTGGGCTTGCCCCTTCTGCACTCTATCAGGTCTGATAGTTTAGGGTGGGAAAGCTCCATCCCAAAGTAACGGTCCCCTGCCTACTGAAGGGGTTCTATACCCTATCACAGTGGACATCAGGGGAAATTATAAAAAGATGAGAAAACAAAATTTGAGCCATTGACTTGAGTTATTAAAACTACAGCATCATTGTTAATTAGGTGTCTCAATACCAAAGCCAGGTTTCTTTTTCTTATATTGTTTCTTATTTCCAAGCCACTGGGCCATAAAATCAATTTTGCAGAACTACTACTAAAAGCAAAAATTCTAAGTTATAAATATTTGAACATCTAGCATTTTCCCACAGATTACCTTGTGTTTAAAAAACAGCTTGTAAAATGAATTTTCAGACAACCCTAAATCTTATCCAGAGAGAAGGGAATTTCTTACCCCTCTGTTCCCTGTATTAAGCTCACAATTAGAGCTCATCAGAACATTTTCAATGAAATGCATCTTGTGTCAGAATCTGTCATTTTATTGAAGTTGAAATGTTTTGTGAAGACATTTTTGATGGGTCCGACATTCCCAAATCACTCGAATGGGAAAATGGCTGAGCTTTTCAATCCTTTAATGGACGTTCTGACCCAATTCCAGAAACAAAAGGCTTTTGGTTCCTTCCAAAGGGAAGCTAAAACAAATTTTGAATCTTAACTAAGTACTGTGAAATGGAATTGTCATCCTCCATTCAGCCCTACTCAGAATGCATATTAAGAAGGTGGGATCACTCTTTCTGCAAGCGATGCACGCTGGAACTCAGATTTCCATGGGAAGGCAGAAGGTGCCATCAGTGGCCGAGTACTCGCACTGATCAGACAGGTTTGAAGCTGTTTGAGCTACAGAGAAAAGCAGAGTATTGAATACTGGCATCCAGACACTGTAGTGTTGGGCACATGAGAAACACTTCTGTTAGATAGCTAGGGAGAAAGCAGTTTGTAAGCGACCTTGTGAACCTGTAACAATCACAACCCAATTCTCAGCACCAGCCTTCCTATCCCTGTACATCTCGTGTTAAATAATCTCACTGCTGAGTCCACCTGGATTTCTGTTACTTTGTGCCTTCCACTTGCACTAAACTCCTGATCAACTATCTTGCCGTAAGTCACATTTGCCCATATAGGCTTTAAGTCCACTTAACGCTTTGCAGTTAATGCCTCTTTGCAGACAAAGAGCATGCATAAGGAGATGTCTTGAGGTCAAAACTAAGATGCAGCTACCCAGCCCAGTTTCTGATGCCCTTAACTTGTGATGAGCAGTACCCTACTCTACAAATAGCCCCATTGGAACTCAGGGGGGTTCCTTGTACTATAAGGTGTTAGTTAAGTATGTGTGTTGGCCCATGATGACTTCAGTTCATTGATGATCTAGCCATGCACTTGGAAGAACCAGAAAACACCCCCAGTAGCCCGTTGCTCTGGACGCCTACTCCATTTTGAATTGTCTTCATTTAACCCTAACACACTGAGGATGGGAGTGTGGGGCCTTAACCTAGAATCTATCTTTTTAACCTTGACCTGTTTCCATTTCTCAGCATCACTTGTGGCAACCGCAGTTATTGCCTCACTCTGTTTATTGCACCAACTAAATCTCAATTTTATTTCAGTATCTTAATGTGCTGCCCTATGGCTTGCTTCTTTTCTCCTCTTGCCTTTGAACTCAGCATTATTACTTCTCAAATATTTTACCAGATGTTATTGTTCACCGTCTCCAGTGGAGTAGATCATACAATATTAGGCTTTCTCTGCTTGTGTCACAGAACCTCAGGTACATTAATCCACTTGATTAAACAGCTTTTCTCTAAGCTTTTTCCCTCCTCCCAGGGAAGTTGAGTTGATACTGCATGCACCAAAGTGAGATATTTATTCTGTTCTGAACTGTTTAATCTGCATTTTAGCATCATCTGTGCACAGTTTGTTTTGGAAAGGACTGAGTTTCCTGCATTCATTACTGAGAATTTTATATAGTAATTTTCTTCTGTCGTCAATAAGATGCTGTGCAAGCTACTGCAAATTCTGGCTCACAGAGAACATATGCTGCCTCTGAGATAAAGGGTATCATGTTAAAGAAACAAGCATGAAAGATAAAATGTAATTATACAGAGGTCCAAATTTGCTCACACTAAAGAGTCCTTCATTCAGTGGGATTATTTGTGGAATAAAATAAGGCTCTATGAAAGTGGTAGTCAGACCCTTGATAGAAAGGAACTGAAGGCTCATGATGTATTTGAAATTATGACAAAGGCATTGGCTGCAGAGGGGTGCCTTTGTGATTTTATAAATGTAACATGAGTAATGTATACAATTAATCTCACCCTGTAAATTACTTTTAAATTAGTTATAGGCATCTTTCAGTGGAATGTAGCCACCCAGGGGGAAAATATAATATATTTTCTCATCACATTTCACCTCTGCAAACAAGAAGGCACACAAGAAACACAAACACATGTTCTTGAGTATCTGCAGCACCTTTCATCACCAGCCCACAACAGTCTGCGCTGACCTCCACTGCAAACTTCACTTCTTTCAAAAACAAACAAGCAGCCCAAAAAAGAGGGTTGCTAACCTACAACTTTTTTTTTACTGACAAGCTGCAAACTTTTTACTGAGAAACAAGCATGTTTTACATAATGTACATGTAACCTTTCTGCCAGACCCTGGACAAGAGCTGGGTTCAAATCTGGGGCTTGAACACCAAACATAGTAAAAAACTATATGGTTGTCAGTAAAAAGTTTGCAGATGGTTAGTAAAAAAAAATCTTGCAGTGGCAACCCTGCTTGACTGCAGCAATAGTTTTATAGTTTCTAGAGTCGGAAGGGACCTGAGCAGATCATCTAGTCTGACCCCCTGCCATGGCAGGAAAGAGTACTGGGGTCAAATGACCCCAGCAAGGTGTTCATCTAACCTCCTCTTAAAAACCCCCAGGGTAGGAGCCTGCACCACTTCTCTTGGAAGTTGGTTCCAGACCCTAGCCGCCCTGGCTGTGAAGTAGCACCTTCTGATATCTAACCTAAACCTACCCTCTGCCAGCTTGTGACCGTTATTCCTGGTCACTCCTGGCAGTGTTCGGGGGAACAGGGACTCCCCCAATGCCTGCTGGTCCCCCCTGACTAGTTTACAACAGGCCATAAGATCCCCCCTCAGCCTTCTCCTGTGGAGGCTGAACAGGTTCAGGTTCCATAGCCTCTCCTCATAGGGCCTGCCCTGCTGCCCCCTGATCATGCGAGTGGCCTCCTCTGGACCCTCTTCATGCTGTCCACATCCCTCTTGAAGTGTGGCGCCCAGAACTGGACGCAATACTCCAGCTGCGGCCTGACCAGTGCCGCATAGAGGGGGAGGATCACCTCTTTAGACCTGCTCGAGATGCATCTATGGATGCATGACAAGGTGCGGTTGGCCTTCCTGACTGCATCCCCACACTGCCGGCCCATGTTCATCTTGGAGTCAGTGATGACCCCCAGATCGTTTTCTGCCTCCGTGCTGACAAGAGGGGAGTTCCCCAGCCTGTAGGTATGGTGCCGGTTGTTCCTCCCCAGGTGCATCACCTTGCACTTGTCTGTGTTAAATCCCATCCTATTCTCATCCACCCACCCTTGTAACCTGTCTAGGTCTGATTGTAGCCTGTTGCTTCCTTCTAGTGTGTCCACATCCCCCCACATCTTAGTGTCATCAGCAAATTTGAACAGGGTGCTTTTTACCCCCTCATCCAAATCACTGATGAAGATGTTGAACAGTGCGGGCCCGAGGACCGAGCCCTGGGGGACCCCACTGCCCACGTCCTTCCAGGTTGAGAAGGACCCATCCACTACCACCCTCTGGGTGTGGCCCTCCAGCCAGTTGGTGACCCATTTGACTGTGTGGGTGTCTACACCACAGCCCCCCAGTTTCTTAATGAGAACGGCGTGAGAGACCGTGTCAAAAGCCTTCTGGAAGTCCAGGAAGACTGTATCCACTGCTACCCCTGCATCTAATGATCTGGTGATCTGATCGTAAAAGGCCACCAGGTTGGTCTGACAGGACCTGCCACTGATGAACCCGTGTTGGTTGCCCCTAAGCATGCAGTCCCCTGCTGGCTCCTCCTGGATGTGCGCCAGAATAATTTTCTCAAACAGCTTGCCTAGGATCGAGGTAAGACTAACTGGCCTATAGTTTCCCGGGTCCTCCTTCCTGCCTTTTTTGAAGATGGGAACCACGTTGGCCCTCTTCCAGGCCTCTGGCGCCAATCCAGAGCACCACGAGTGCTCGTAAAGCCGTGCCGGGGTCTTGCAATTCCTTTAGAACTCTAGGGTGGAGATCATCTGGACCGGCTGACTTGAATATGTCCAGCCCCTCCAGAAGCTCCCTAACTAAATCCTCGCTAACCCTTGGCCCAGGTGTGCCTCCCCCAGGGCCCGAGGGGGGCCCAGCAGGGAGGTTGCTGTTCTGGTCCCTACTTAGGAAGACGGAAGCAAAGAAATCGTTAAACATGTTAGCTTTGCCATCTGGTGTTATACCATGCTCCCCTACCCCCAAGGGTCTCCTACTCATTTCCAGACCATGATACCTCTCAATTGCATCCCATGCCATGCTGCCCCCATGCCAATGCCACTCCTTAGTCTCATCCCCACTGGCCTAAACTCCCCTGTCCCAGCACAGACTCCTAGGATTCATGTGCTTACCTGTGAGATGAGCAGTGGTACAGGCAACATGGGCATAGTAGCAACAGCAAGACCACATGGCTTGGGAGGGGTGAAGGGTACTACATAGAAACCTGTGAGCCTTAAACCCTGAAAAGAGTTCCCTTCAGCATGCTGTGCTGCTACTCAGACATTAGGTGGTACTACCATGCTCTGTCTGTCCTTTAACAGTGCCTCTCTCTCAACTGACTTGAATCTCCTGCTCAACATACCTTTCCCTCCTCCCCAGAGCTGTTGTAGTTCAGGTCACATATGGAACTTAATCGTCTTGTTGACATTTGTAGTAGGAAATCAGTGCAGACCTATTGTAGTGAAACACTCATTTAAGATGTTAAAGCATTGAATATTTTTAGTGCACACCTCCATAGCTGGCCCAGGCAGGAAACAGGGACCATTGCTATTCTCCAAAACTTCAGAAATGAACAGGATGAGGAGCTAAATGTAGCTACAAGCTTCTTAGTTGTCCTGCTGTGGTGGGCATTAAGTGTGCCTATATATGAGCAGTAAGGCTGCTTCAATGCACAGTAATTACAGTGTGTCAGAGCAAGCTCAATTAATCCAGTTTGCTGGAGCATGGTAATTACCATGTTTCAGCAGACTCCAGCATCTCATGTATCAGTGTCTCCACACTTAAAAATGGAAGCGGGAGTGCTTTAACTAAAGCTTGTTGAATGAGCTTTAGTTAAAGTGACCCTGCTGCCATTTTTAAGTGTGGGGACACTGATACATGAGACCCTCTGGGTGCTTTAATACAAGTGGCTCTCAGCCAATAACTTTATATTTAATTAAAGTTCCCACCCCCCAAAGCATGTGTATAATGCCCTAAGACAGATATTAACTCGGTAGCTTAGTAAGTTTTGAGTAATATCCAGGGAACTTGGATCTTAGATAAGCTACAAAAGTGTTTATGCCTTTAAAATTATAAGACTTGGAGTGCAAAACTGATTTTCAAACTTTAATTAATAAGTAGCTAATTTTAAACGTTCCAACTGCTGATGGATTAGCACCAGAGCTTCAGTAGAGGATTTAGCACTATAAACTCCTGTTTATGATTCAGCTATTTTAATTTACATCAAGAACCATCATGGCCAACAGGGTCACAGACAAGAGACGCATGTTCTTATTACATCAATCTGAAGCTTATATAATATATGTCATTGCTACCCAAAAACACCGTGCACTGAGCTCAATTCCTTGGCCTTTATTAGGAGTGCAGTAGAAAGATCAGTTTACTTTTTCCCCTACAGACATTTTGTGAATTCACCAATCCTCCGT